>NC_091284.1:341702180-342012097 GCF_032444005.1 Ranitomeya imitator | reverse complement strand
ATGCCTCCCTTACCCTCAGGTCAGTAAGGGAACTGCACATAGGATAAGTAGTCACTGGAGAGGCTACCCTGTCACGTACTGGTTATCAGGGCACTCTCCAGTGAGGGCGGTATGTATATCACCAGTCCCAGGCCAGGAATATATATAAACCTCCGATACGTCACTGCCAGGATCCCTCAATAACACCAGAATGGTATGCTGCCACAAGTTCCTCGTAAGATATCAGCCGGTCTGTTAACAAGCTTATATCGAAGCTTTTTTCAGAAACCAACCGCAGGTGGTGTATAAGTACTAGCCGAACTCACGGACAGGGGAAATCGGGTTTCAAGAAAAATGAGCAGCCCAACATTACAAATATATAGAGTAATATACATATATTACAGCCAGAAGTACAGATAAAAGTAGGGTACAGGTTCGGATTGCAGTCAGCTGTATCTGTCAAGTTACCGTTTCTTATCACTTGTGGATGAAGGGAAGCTCTCGTATCCACAGGCACCTTCTTAGTTTCTGGTTCGTCTCCACACATGACGTGACGTGGCTTCCATGGCAGAACAAAGACAAAGGCTAAAGGTGTGTGGCTAGCTTTTAACCCCTAGCTCGCCCACTCCCATATTCGCCACAGCCCCTCTGGGTTGGACTGAATTCTCCTCCCTTTACCTCCTATATCTAGGATGGGTCATAACTTCCTCGAGGTTCCTTGGAGGTCCAAACGGGGCGACTGACGTCTCAACGGGTTCGTTTGGGCTGGACTGATATGGAGAGTCCAAACTTGGGTTGGCTTAGTGGTTGTGGAGAGCCAGTCTTGATAGCTCGGTAACCGGGACATCTAGAGAAATATGAGACACTGAGGTGTGTGCGGAGGGATCCCAGGGTTCTGATTGTATATTGGACTTACCCCTAAGATACACGGTACTCTTGTAATTCATCTCTGGGTGTGGGTGCCCAAGTGTCTACGCTTTCATGGTATTTTCATAATTCATCTCTAGGTGTTGGTGACGCCCGGTTTAGAGCTTCCTTTGATGTTGGCTGCCTTGCACAAAAGACAGCAGGGGGTGCCTAGCTCTGCTCCTCCTTGCTTTCATTAACACGTGGCCTCTAATTCTCTGGCCAAATTGCGAAGTTCTTTTCTTTTGGGGATTTGTGTACTTATCCCAAGGGTGGGGGCCAATTCAGGAGTGGGAATGGAGATTTCTGGATAATCTATCGGGCCTGAATTAATAAATCCAAAATGGAGTCTCCCTCATCCCTCAGACTTAGATTCAGGGGAAAACCAGGAGCATAAACAAGGTCTGATAGGTTTAAGAGCCAAGAGAAAGACATAACCTCTAACATTTAACTTCTACTGTATTTAATCTAAAAAGCTCAAACATATATAAAACGTCTAGGTGAGTAGATCAGGTAAGGGTCACAAATAGTCCCATATAAGGACTTGTGCTTTGCTTGTGGATCATTTTAATGCCTGACATTGGAGCTCATTATGACTATCTGTTTTGCCTAACTCCTTTTCTCTGATCAATTATCCTCCTGGTATTCTGACCCTAGACAGTTACCTGACTACACCTTTGCCTCTTCCCTCTGTTTATGATGTAACATCCTGGCTCTTGACCTCGGATTCTTTGACTAATTTGATTCTCGACTTGTCCGTGAGAAGTGACTCAGCATCACAAAAGCACTCAAAACAGTCCACAGATTAGACTGAGTAGTAATAATTCCATTTTTTATTCAACTTTGTTTCCAAATCACTTAATGATCAAGCATAAGAAACTGGGTCCTCTCGTTTAATTTAACACCTCAGGAAAGTTAACTCCTCCTCTTCCTAATTAAGAACAAAACTCACAGGTAAAGAGTTTTAAATTGGGTCATTCGTTATGACTGCTAAAGCAAGCACTCAACAGTCCATAGATTTACACTCAGCATCAACAACTCCTCTTTTAACTTCACTTCATTCCTAACCAACTTAGTGATCAGATCAAGCTTTAGAAATTGAAGAAAGGCATAGCTATGTATAGAACTGGTGTGAAAATAAGGCCAAATTGACATGATCTTACAAAATGTAGTGTTCAATATATATAAAATCTTCTATTGTAAATACATTAAATTCTAACTAGATTGGTAGCAAAATGTGTTAAATATGTGTCCTGAATATAGGACAATTTATTTTGCACCTATCAACATGGCACAGTTGACTTGTGGAATACAGTACAGACCAAACGTTTGGACACACCTTCTCATTTAAAGACTTTTCTGTATTTTCATGACTATGAAAATTGTACATTTACACTGAAGGCATCAAAACTATGAATTAACACATGTGGAATTATATACTTAACAGAAAAGTGTGAAACAACCGATATTGTCTTATTTTCTAGGTTCTTCAAAGTAGCCACCTTTTGCTTTGATGACTGCTTTACAAACTCTTGGCATTCTCTTGACGAGCTTCAAGAGGTAGCCACCTGGAATGATCTTCCAACAATCTTGAAGGAGTTCCCAGAGATGCTTAGCACTCAACACAACTGATGGTCCCAACAACATTTATAAGGCAAGAGGTAGTCACCGGGAATGGTTTTCACTTCACAGGTGTGCCCTGTCAGGTTTATTAAGTGGGATTTCTTGCCTTATAAATGGTGTTGGGACCATCAGTTGTGTTGAGCAGAAGTCTGGTGGATATGGTTTATAGGATATGGAGACCTTTGGGTGCACATTTTTATTTAAAGCAGATAATTGCATGCATTTTTTTTATTACAACCAAAGCATTTAAAAAAATGATCATGAGATCATTTGGCTTGCATAGTCTCTATAAATTACCGTGCATAGCAGGCTAAGTTAAAAGGAATCTATGTCAGCAAAATTTCACACCCTAAATTACTTATATGCGCATGTAGCTCTTTCAATGACAAATCCAGCAAAACCTTTACATGGACAGACCGTTCCTCCATTATTAAGAAATCAGCGTCTGAATTCATGTGCAAGTGAGGCTGAAGATCTGAAGCCTCTGTCACTCCAACTCTATTCCCCTCCCAGCGTTGCCTCCTCCTGCTTGACTCACTGTCCCTTTGCCTGAAGTCGCACAGCATAGAGGTTGTCAGTCAAGAGGAGGCAGCGCTGAGTGTCTCATAGAGCTAGAGTAACAGAGCCTTTTAATCTTCTGGAATAGATGTACAGATTGTCTAGACTGATGTATTGCTTAACTTGTCTTTGAAAGAGCTACATACACATAGAAATAGTTTGGAGGAGGGCGGGAAGAATAATCCTGCTTACAGATTCCGTTTAACAGTGCAATCCATTAGTGAGCTTACGTGATGGCATTTTTTGTGTCCTCTTTTTCCTTCTTCTGAACAGTCTTCTAAGCTGATTCATGTCTAAATCAAAAGTTCAGTTATGATTTGGTTATAAATCAGCTTAAAAAAAATCAATTTACTAATGTAAAAACAAATGCTGAATATATTTTCTTATGACAATGACAATGGAAACCATTTCAAAAAGCTCAAGTTGCTTTATGATTTTACATCTTCTAAATATAGTTTTCCAAGAGGTATGTTTAAAAAAAACTTTCTAAAAAAATAATTCTCTTGCAATCTTACAGACTGTCAAGAAATTCAGAAGATATGTATACACCTGGGCACAATGAGCTGGCTATAGTTTATTTATTATTCATCTTTCATCTGAAGAATTCAATGCAATTGATATTGATATTTTTTGTTTGAAAGAATATTTCCCTCTCCTCTCACTTCACCAGTCACCTGGACGAACTAACCACTTTCCCTGGGGCATTGGATTCCACACTACGTGCAATTATTTTTTCATTAATTCATTATTTGCTCTAAAAACGTTGGCTCTTCTTCTAGCAATGCCATTTATGCAGTGCTGACACAGTTTTCAGTTTTGGCTGGAGCTCAGCTTCAAAGGCAAGCACAATTCAAAATATGTAATTCCTCTATTACATTCTTGAGTAGCAATTTTACATTTTTTATTAAAGGGTTATTCTAAAATTGTCTTTTTGGCTATCTCTTTTACTTCCTGGTTGCTGACAAGGCGGACCCCTCTCCGTCAGTAACATTTCTGGTAAGTAGCAGAGCTGTACTTTTAGTAGAATTATACAAATCATCACAATTTCTTCTCTTACATATTCAGATCCAATTTGTTCTGGAGATTACACTTCTGTCATTATATTTACATATACAGATAATAGGGCATTTCAACAAGAGCACAACTCAGGAAAATGAGAGCTGACGCTTGGTGACTTTGCAAGATTTATAACACTAAAACCAAAGCAACGGAACAGGAAAACCACCAGATAGTATACCGACTCAAGGATAATTAAAATATGCCTTTATTTATAAAAGTGGCATATGATTACATAATTAAAATATACAAAAAATATATACAAAAAAAATATCCAAAAAAGTGCGCAAGAACAGGATAAAATAGTAAATATAATAATTCCCAGCAAAAAGCCCCCAAATACCATAGTACAAGGATTTTACTTCAGCTGTGCATAACAAGTGTGCCAATACATAATAAAAGACCTAGTGCTAATTAGTGCAACAAATTGTTTAAAATATATTAATGGGGCAAAAAATAATAATTTTCAACAAATAAAGTGCTAGTGTGCATAAATAGCCAAGCTAATTATATTTGGATAAAAAATAAAATACAAGCTGAATAAATAAAGTGCCAAAGTGCCACGACCAAAATTGAGGTCAGATACTGTGCACACCACATACAAAACATGTGAAGATATGTGCAAAAAAATAGGATAAGATAACACAGCAATATATATAACATATACCATCTCATCCTATTTTTTTTGCACATATCTTCACATGTTTTGTATGTGGTGTGCACAGTATCTGACCCCAATTTTGGTCGTGGCACTTTGGCACTTTATTTATCCAGCTTGTATTTTATTTTTTATCCAAATATATATTTAGCTTGGCTATTTATGCACACGAGCACTTTATTTGTTGCAAATTATTTTTTGCCCCCATTAATATATTTTAAACAATTTTTTGCACTAATTAGCTCTAGGTCTTTTATTATGTATTGTGTTGTGAATTCTGTGGCAGAGCTCCCTCCTGTGGTCACAAGTGGTACTTCGGCTGATTCTGTCTGTGAGCTTCCGTTGGTGGAGGAGAGTGGTACTGCGGCTTCTGAGTTTCCTTCCTCAGGTGATGTGGTGAAGTCGTTAGGTGCTGCTCTATTTAACTCCACCTGGTGCTCTGATCCTGGCCTCCAGTCAATGTTCTAGTATAGGACTTGCTTCCTCCTGGATCGTTCCTGTGGCCTGCTGCTCTGCATAGCTAAGTTCCGCTTTTGTTATTTTGTTTGCTGTTTTTTCCTGTCCAGCTTGCGTATTTGTTTTTTCTTGCTTGCTGGAAGCTCTGGGACGCAGAGGGTGTACCTCCGTGCCGTTAGTTCGGTACGGAGGGTCTTTTTGCCCCCTTTGCGTGGTTGTTTGTAGGGTTTTGTGTTGACCGCAAAGTTACCTTTCCTATCCTCGCTCTGTTCAGAAAGTCGGGCCTCACTTTGCTAAATCTATTTCATCTCTACGTTTGTCTTTTCATCTTAACTCACAGTCATTATATGTGGGGGCTGCCTTTTCCTTTGGGGGATTTCTTTGAGGCAAGATAGGCTTATTTTCTATCTTCAGGCTAGCTAGTTTCTCAGGCTGTACCGAGTTGCATAGGGAGCGTTAGGCGCAATCCACGGCTGCCTCTAGTGTGTGTTGGAGAGGATTAAGGATTACGGTCAGCAGAGTTTCCACGTCTCAGAGCTCGTTCTATGTTTTTGGGTTATTGTCAGGTCACTGTATGTGCTCTGGCTTCTATGTCCATTGTGGTACTGAATTGCCTTATCATAACAGTACTGGAGGCCCAAAGTATTAATGATTCTCAATAGAGGGAAAAAAGAAGTTCTGAGACCATTTTTTTTTCTCTGCACTGTGTTTTGCCTTTTTTTTCCCCTAGACATTTGGGTGGTTCAGGACACAGGTGTAGCGATGGACATTAAAGGTCTGTCTTCATGTGTGGATCAGCTCACGGCAAGAGTACAAAATATTCAAGACTTTGTGGTTCAGAATTCTATGTTGGAACCAAGAATTCCTATTCCTGATTTGTTTTTTTGGAGATAGAACTAAGTTTGTGAATTTCAAAAATAATTGCAAACTGTTTCTGGCCTTGAATCCTCGCTCCTCTGGTGACCCAGTTCAACAAGTGAGAATTATTATTTCTTTTTTGCGTGGCGACCCTCAAGACTGGGCATTTTCCCTTGCGCCAGGAGATCCTGCATTAAGTAATATTGATGCGTTTTTCCTGGCGCTCGGATTGCTGTACGATGAACCTACTTCGGTGGATCAGGCAGAGAAAAATTTGCTGGATCTGTGTCAGGGTCCGGATGAGATTGAGATTTACTGTCAGAAATTTAGAAGGTGGTCCGTGCTCACTCAATGGAATGAAGGTGCGCTCGCAGCTATTTTCAGAAAGGGTCTCTCTGAAGCCCTTAAGGATGTCATGGTGGGATTTCCTATGCCTGCGGGCCTAAATGAGTCTATGTCTCTGGCCATTCAGATCGGTCTACGCTTGCGTGAGCGTAAATCTGTGCACCATTTGGCGGTATTATCTGAGCATAAACCTGAGCCTATGCAGTGCGATATTACTTTGACCAGAGTTGAACGGCAAGAACACAGACGTCAGAATGGGCTATGTTTTTACTGTGGTGATTCCACTCATGCTATCTCCGATTGTCCTAAGCGCACTAAGCGGTTCGCTAGGTCTGCCACCATTGGTACAGTACAGTCAAAATTTCTTTTGTCCGTTACTTTGATCTGCTCTTTGTCATCCCATTCTATCATGGCATTTGTGGATTCAGGCGCTGCCCTGAATTTGATGGACTTAGAGTATGCCAGGCGTTGTGGGTTTTTCTTGGAGCCCTTGCAGTGTCCTATTCCACTGAGAGGAATTGATGCTACACCTTTGGCCAAGAATAAGCCTCAGTATTGGACCCAGCTGACCATGTTCATGGCTCCTGCACATCAGGAGGATATTCGCTTTCTGGTGTTGCATAATCTGCATGATGTGGTCGTGTTGGGGTTGCCATGGCTACAGGTCCATAATCCAGTATTAGATTGGAAATCCATGTCTGTGTCCAGCTGGGGTTGTCAGGGGGTACATGGTGATGTTCCATTCCTGTCTATTTCATCATCCACCCCTTCTGAGGTCCCAGAGTTCTTGTCTGATTACCGGGATGTATTTGATGAGCCCAAGTCCGATGCCCTACCTCCGCATAGGGATTGTGATTGTGCTATCGATTTGATTCCTGGTAGTAAATTTCCAAAAGGGCGACTGTTTAATTTATCTGTACCTGAGCACGCCGCTATGCGGAGTTACGTGAAGGAGTCCTTGGAGAAGGGGCACATTCGCCCGTCATCGTCGCCATTGGGAGCGGGGTTCTTTTTTGTGGCCAAGAAGGATGGTTCGCTGAGACCTTGTATAGATTACCGCCTTCTAAATAAGATCACGGTCAAATTTCAGTACCCCTTGCCGCTGTTATCTGATTTGTTTGCTCGGATTAAGGGGGCTAGTTGGTTCACCAAGATAGATCTTCGTGGTGCATATAATCTTGTGCGTATAAAGCGAGGCGATGAATGGAAAACTGCACTTAATACGCCCGAGGGCCATTTTGAATACCTAGTTATGCCATTCGGACTTGCCAATGCTCCATCAGTGTTTCAGTCCTTTATGCATGACATCTTCCGAGAGTACCTGGATAAATTCCTGATTGTGTACTTGGATGATATTTTGGTCTTCTCGGATGATTGGGAATCTCATGTGAAACAGGTCAGAACGGTGTTTCAGGTCCTGCGTGCTAATTCTTTGTTTGTGAAGGGATCAAAGTGTCTCTTTGGTGTTCAGAAGGTTTCATTTTTGGGGTTCATTTTTTTCCCCTTCTACTATCGAGATGGATCCTGTTAAGGTCCAGGCCATCCATGATTGGACTCAGCCGACTTCTCTGAAGAGTCTGCAAAATTTCCTGGGCTTTGCTAATTTTTATCGTCGCTTCATCTGCAATTTTTCTAGTATTGCTAATCCATTGACTGATTTGACCAAGAAGGGTGCTGATGTGGTCAATTGGTCTTCTGCTGCTGTGGAAGCTTTTCAAGAGTTGCAGCGTCGTTTTTCTTCTGCCCCTGTATTATGTCAGCCAGATGTTTTGCTTCCGTTCCAGGTCGAGGTTGGAAATTATGATGTTGGCAATCGAGAGTTGCTGGCCATGAAGTGGGCATTCGAGGAGTGGCGTCATTGGCTTGAAGGAGCTAAGCATCGCGTGGTGGTCTTGACTGATCATAAGAACTTGACTTATCTCGAGTCTGCCAAACGGTTGAATCCTAGACAGGCTCACTGATCGCTGTTTTTCTCCCGTTTCGACTTTGTGGTTTCGTACCTTCCGGGCTCTAAAAATGTGAAGGCGGATGCTCTGTCTAGGAGTTTTGTGCCTGACTCTCCGGGTTTATCTGAGCCGGCGGGTATTCTCAAAGAGGGAGTAATTGTGTCTGCCATGTCCCCTGATTTGCGGCGGGTGCTGCAAAAATTTCAGGCTAATAAACCTGATCGTTGCCCAGCGGAGAAACTGTTTGTCCCTGATAGGTGGACGAATAGAGTTATCTCTGAGGTTCATTGTTCGGTGTTGGCTGGTCATCCTGGAATCTTTGGTACCAGAGAGTTAGTGGCTAGATCCTTTTGGTGGCCATCTCTGTCACGGGATGTGCGTTCTTTTGTGCAGTCCTGTGGGATCTGTGCTCGGGCTAAGCCCTGCTGTTCTCGTGCCAGTGGTTTGCTTTTGCCCTTGCCGGTCCCGAAGAGGCCTTGGACACATATCTCTATGGATTTTATTTCAGATCTTCCCGTCTCTCAAAAAATGTCAGTCCTTTGGGTGGTTTGTGATCGCTTCTCTAAGATGGTCCATTTGGTACCCTTGTCTAAATTGCCTTCCTCCTCTGATTTGGTGCCATTGTTCTTCCAGCATGTGGTTCGTTTGCATGGCATTCCGGAGAATATCGTTTCTGACAGAGGTTCCCAGTTTGTTTCGAGGTTTTGGCGAGCCTTTTGTGCTAGGATGGGCATTGACTTGTCTTTTTCCTCGGCTTTCCATCCTCTGACTAATGGCCAGACCGAACGAACCAATCAGACCTTGGAAACATATCTGAGATGCTTTGTTTCTGCTGATCAGGATGACTGGGTGTCCTTTTTGCCTTTGGCTGAGTTCGCCCTTAATAATTGGGCTAGCTCGGCTACCTTGGTTTCGCCGTTTTTATGCAACTCTGGGTTCCATCCTCGTTTCTCTTCAGGGCAGGTTGAGTCTTCGGACTGTCCTGGTGTGGATACTGTGGTGGACAGGTTGCAGCAGATCTGGACTCATGTAGTGGACAATTTGACCTTGTCCCAGGAGAAGGCTCAACGTTTTGCTAATCGCAGACGCTGTGTGGGTCCCCGACTTCGTGTTGGGGATTTGGTTTGGTTGTCATCTCGTCATGTTCCTATGAAGGTTTCCTCTCCTAAATTTAAGCCTCGTTTCATTGGTCCGTATAGGATTTCTGAGGTTCTTAATCCTGTGTCTTTTCGTTTGACACTTCCAGATTCTTTTTCCATCCATAACGTTTTCCATAGGTCATTGTTGCGGAGATACGTGGCACCTATGGTTCCATCTGATCCTCCTGCCCCGGTTTTGGTGGAGGGGGAGTTGGAGTATATTGTGGAGAAGATTTTGGACGGAAACTCCAGTATCTGGTTAAGTGGAAGGGTTATGCTCAGGAAGATAATTCCTGGGTCTTTGCCTCTGATGTCCATGCTCCCGATCTTGTTCGTGCCTTTCATATGGCTCATCCTGGTCGTCCTGGGGGCTCTGGTGAGGGTTCGGTGACCCCTCCTCAAGGGGGGGGTACTGTTGTGAATTCTGTGGCAGAGCTCCCTCCTGTGGTCACAAGTGGTACTTCGGCTGATTCTGTCTGTGAGCTTCCGTTGGTGGAGGAGTGTGGTACTGCGGCTTCTGAGTTTCCTTCCTCAGGTGATGTGGTGAAGTCGTTAGGTGCTGCTATATTTAACTCCACCTGGTGCTCTGATCCTGGCATCCAGTCAATGTTCTAGTATAGGACTTGCTTCCTCCTGGATCGTTCCTGTGGCCTGCTGCTCTGCATAGCTAAGTTCCGCTTTTGTTATTTTGTTTGCTGTTTTTTCCTGTCCAGCTTGCGTATTTGTTTTTTCTTGCTTGCTGGAAGCTCTGGGACGCAGAGGGTGTACCTCCGTGCCGTTAGTTCGGTACGGAGGGTCTTTTTGCCCCCTTTGCGTGGTTGTTTGTAGGGTTTTGTGTTGACCGCAAAGTTACCTTTCCTATCCTCGCTCTGTTCAGAAAGTCGGGCCTCACTTTGCTAAATCTATTTCATCTCTACTTTTGTCTTTTCATCTTAACTCACAGTCATTATATGTGGGGGCTGCCTTTTCCTTTGGGGGATTTCTTTGAGGCAAGGTAGGCTTATTTTCTATCTTCAGGGTAGCTAGTTTCTCAGGCTGTGCCGAGTTGCATAGGGAGCGTTAGGCGCAATCCACGGCTGCCTCTAGTGTGTGTTGGAGAGGATTAGGGATTGCTGTCAGCAGAGTTTCCACGTCTCAGAGCTCGTTCTATGTTTTTGGGTTATTGTCAGGTCACTATATGTGCTCTGGCTTCTATGTCCATTGTGGTACTGAATTGCCTTATCATAACAGTATTGGCACACTCGATATGCACAGCTGAAGTAAAATCCTTGTACTATGGTATTTGGGGGCTTTTTTGCTGGGAATTATTATATTCACTATTTTATCCTGTTCTTGCACACTTTTTTGTATTTTTTTTGTATATTTTTTGTATATTTTAATTATGTAATCATTTACCACTTTTATAAATAAAGGCATATTTTAATTATCCTTGAGCCGGTATACTATCTGGTGGTTTTCCTGTTCCGTTGCTTTGGTTTTAGTTTCCTTTTCTGCAGTGGTTTCCACTGTTGATTTTCATAGCGCACCCTGCTTAGTGGTTATTTATTTACGATATTGGCATAGTGAGATATTTATTGTGATTTGTGTATATCCTCGGGTGTGCTGTGGTTTTTAATTTTACTAAGATTGATACCAGCGCATTTTCAGAAGCTAAGAGGGAGGGGTAAAGAGGTGAGCAGCTAACTGCTGTATGGAAACCAATGGGCTGAAGAGATGTGGCTAGTATGTTAGGAGATGACCCATCTCCTGGAATGTAACTACTGGGCACACGTGGCCAGGGTCAGGACAAGCACTAATAACTGAGGTCCATGGAAACCAGTTATACATTGTAAAATCTAAAAGCTTATGGCAGGATAATGAAAGGCGGTAGCAAAAATATGTTGTGGAGACACAGCATTGTATCTTAATTAACCAGACATCTCTTTTTAGCAAGTCAGGGAGAACTTCTTTCTAGTTGGTCAAGAAAACAGACTTTTGCTTGTGTAAGTTTATAATATTGACTTGTAAGTTGACAATTTGTTGTAAAATATTGTGCTCTTATTAGGGTTGAGCGAAACGGGTCGAACATTTTCAAAAGTCGCCGACTTTTGGCTAAGTCGGGGTTTCATGAAACCCGATCCGACCCCTGTGCGGGGTCGGCCATGCGGTACGCGACTTTCGCGCCAAAGTCGCGTTTCAATGACGCGAAAAGCGCCATTTCTCAGCCAATGAAGGTAAACGCAGAGTGTGGGCAGCGTGATGACATAGGTCCTGGTCCCCACCATCTTAGAGAAGGGCATTGCAGTGATTGGCTTGCTGTCTGCGACGTCACAGGGGCTATAAAGAGGCGTTCCCGCCGACCGCCATCTTACTGCTGCTGATCTGAGCTTAGGGAGAGGTTGCTGCCGCTTTGTCAGAAGCAGGGATAGCGTTAGGCAGGGTCCATTAACCACAAAACCGCTTGTGCTGCAGCGATTTGCACTGTCCAACACCACCCTCGGTGTGCAGGGACAGTGGAAGTTTTTTTTTTTTTTTTTTCCCCTCAGCGCTGTAGCTCATTGGGCTGCCCTAGAAGGCTCCCTGATAGCTGCATTGCTGTGTGTACGCCGCTGTGCAAACCAACTGCTTTTTTCAAAGCACAAATCCTCTTGTTCCTTCCTTTCTGCACAGCTATCTTTTTTGTTTGTCCACACTTTTTATTTCATTTGTGCATCAGTCCACTCCTTATTGCTGCCTGCCATACCTGGCTGAGATTACTGCAGGCAGGGAGATAGTAGCTGCCTGCCATACCTGGCTGAGATTACTGCAGGCAGGGAGATAGTAATTGTAGGACATTCCCTGTTTTTTTTTTTTTTTTGGTGGGAGATTAAGATTGGCAATTTGGCATTTCTGCTAGAGTGCCATCCCTGTGTGTGCCATCTCTCTCACATAGTGGGCCATAGAAAGCCTTTTCATTTTTCTGTATTTTTTTTTGTGGGGTGTATAAATTCTCCCTGATAAAAATACAGTGGGAGATTAATATTGGCCTTTGGGCTTGTGTGCCAGTCCTGAGTGTGCCATCTCTCTCACAAATAGTGGGCCATAGAAAGCCTATTTTATTTTTTTTTGGGTTTTATAAATTCTCCCTGAAAAAAAGGGAGATTAATATTGGCCTCTGGGCTTGTGTGCCAGTCCTGAGCGTGCCATCTGTGCCAGCCCTGAGCGTGCCATCTCTCTCACAAATAGTGGGCCATAGAAAGCCTATTTATTTTTTTTTTGGTTTTATAAATTCTCCCTGAAAAAAAGGGAGATTAATATTGGCCTCTGGGCTTGTGTGCCAGTCCTGAGCGTGCCATCTGTGCCAGCCCTGAGCGTGCCATCTCTCTCACAAATAGTGGGCCATAGAAAGCCTATTTAATTTTTTTTTTGTTTTATAAATTTTCCCTGAAAAAAGGGAGATTAATATTGGCCTCTGGGCTTGTGTGCCAGTTGTGAGCGTGCCATCTGTGCCAGTCCTGAGCGTGCCATCTCTCTCACAAATAGTGGGCCATAGAAAGCCTATTTCATTTTTTTTTTGGTTTTATAAATTTTCCCTGAAAAAAGGGAGATTAATATTGGCCTCTGGGCTTGTGTGCCAGTTGTGAGCGTGCCATCTGTGCCAGTCCTGAGCGTGCCATCTCTCTCACAAATAGTGGGCCATAGAAAGCCTATTTAAATATTTTTTTGGTTTTATAAATTCTCCCAGAAAAAAAGGGAGATTAATATTGGCCTCTGGGCTTCTGTGCCAGTCCTGAGCGTGCCATCTGTGCCAGTCCTGAGCGTCCCATCTCTCTCACAAATAGTGGGCCATAGAAAGCCTATTTTTTTTTTTTTTTGGGTTTTAGAAATTCTCCCTGGAAAAAAAAAGGGAGATTAATATTGCCCTTTGGGCTTGTGTGCCAGTACTAAGCGTTCCATCTCTCTCTCTCTCTCAGTCAGTGGGCCATAGAACGCCTATTTTTGGTTTTATTTGTTTTCTAAATTCTCCCTGAAAAAATCATTTTATTTTATTTGGTTTCTAAATTCTTCCTGATAAAATCATATTTTTTTTATTATTTTTTTTTCTAAAGTCTCCCTGAAAAAAAAAAAAAAAAACAGTGGGAGATTAATATTGGCCTTTCTGCTTGTGTGCCAGTCTTGACTCCTGGGTGCGTCATCTCTCAGTCAGTGGGCCATAGAACGCCTATTTTTGGTTTTATTTGTTTTCTAAATTCTCCCTGAAAAAATCATTTTATTTTATTTGGTTTCTAAATTCTTCCTGATAAAATCATATTTTTTTTATTATTTTTTTTTCTAAAGTCTCCCTGAAAAAAAAAAAAAAAAAACAAACAAAAAAAACAGTGGGAGATTAATATTGGCCTTTCTGCTTGTGTGCCAGTCTTGACTCCTGGGTGTGCCATCTCTCTCTCTCTCTCTCTCTCTCCAATTGTGGTCCATAGAAAGCCTATATTTTTTTTCCTTGATTTGGGTTCCAAAATCTACCAGAGAAAATAACTACATCAATCATTGGTAGAAAAATATTGGCCTCTGGGCTTGTGTGCCACTCCTGACTCCTGTGTGCGTCATCTCTCAGTCAGTGGGCCATAGAACGCCTATTTTTGTTTTTATTTGTTTTATAAATTCTCCCTGGAAAAATCATTTTATTTTATTTGGTTTCTAAATTCTTCCTGATAAAATCATATTTTTTTTATTATTTTTTTTTCTAAAGTCTCCCTGAAAAAAAAAAAAAAAAAAAAAAAAAAAAAAAAAACCCCAAAAAATGGGAGATTAATATTGGCCTTTCTGCTTGTGTGCCAGTCTTGACTCCTGGGTGTGCCATCTCTCTCTCTCTCTCTCTCTCTCTCCAATTGTGGTCCATAGAAAGCCTACATTTTTTTTCCTTGATTTGGGTTCCAAAATCTACCAGAGAAAATAACTCCATCAATCATTGGTAGAAAAATATTGGCCTCTGGGCTTGTGTGCCACTCCTGATTCCTGTGTGCGTCATCTCTCACTCAGTGGCCCATAGAAAGCATATAGTTTGTTACATTTGTTTTCTAAATTCTCCCTGCAAAAATCTATTTTTTTTTTTGGGGGGGTTTCTAAAGTGTTCCTGAAAAAAATAAAAATAAAAAAAAAATAATAGTGTGACATTAATATTAACATTTGTGCTTCAGTGACAGTCCTGCGTGTGGGGCATCTCTCTAATTTGCAGCCACCAAAAAAAGAGTGTGTAACATTGGGCCTGATTTTCGCTGTGGTCTCACCAACCTGTAAAGGGGTAGGTAAATCATACTGAAGTTATAGCTCACCGTGTAAGTTGTGTGACTGCAACAAATAACGTTAGTTTGGTTACGTTTTTAAAACAATGAGGAAGTCTAGTGGAAGAGGTCGTGGCCGGGGGCGTTCATTGTCAGCTGGTAATGAGGGTAGTGGTAGTGGTGGAGCATCAGGTGGTCGTGGGGAAAAAAATATTGCACCTAAGTCTGGAGCTGTGGAGCCAGGTTCGTCGTCCGGCTACACAAGGCCTCGAACGCTCCCTTTTCTGGGATTAGGAAAACCGCTTTTAAAGCCGGAGCAGCAAGAGCAAGTTTTGGCTTATCTTGCTGACTCAGCCTCTAGCTCTTTTGCCTCATCTCGTGAAACTGGTAAAAGTAAAAGCAGCGCGTCGTTAGTGGATGTTCACGGTCAGGGACAAGTCACTTCCTTGTCCTCTTCAGCAAAAACAACAACAGAGAAGAATGCAGCAGGCGACACAACGGGTTACTCCATGGAGCTCTTTACACATACCGTCCCTGGCTTAGAAAGTGAAGCAGTTAACAGTCCATGCCCATTACAAATTGAATCTGACATGGAGTGCACTGACGCACAGCCACAGCCAGACTACTATGCTGGTCCTTTGACTCAGACCACAACATTGCCCTCGCAGGGTGCTGATCAAGAATCAGACCCTGATGAGACTATGTTGCCCCATCACGAACGCTATACCACCGAACGACACGGTGACACAGACGAAGTTGCGAAGGAGGTACAAGAAGAGTTATTAGATGACCCAGTTCTTGACCCCGATTGGCAGCCATTGGGGGAACAGGGTGCAGGCGGCAGCAGTTCTGAAGCAGAGGAGGAGGAGGGGCCGCAGCAGGCATCAACATCGCCACAGGTTCCATCTGCCGGGCCCGTATCTTGCCCAAAACGCGTGGCAAAGCCAAAACCTGGTGGAGGACAGCGTGGCCATCCGGTTAAAGCTCAGTCTGCAATGCCTGAAAAGGTATCCGATGCTAGAAAGAGTGCAGTCTGGCATTTTTTTAAACAACATCCAATTGATCAGCGCAAAGTCATCTGTCAAAAATGTTCTACTTCCTTAAGCAGAGGTCAGAATCTGAAAAGTCTCAATACTAGTTGCATGCATAGACATTTAACCACCATGCATTTGAAAGCTTGGACTAACTACCAAACGTCCCTTAAGGTTGTTGCACCCTCGGCCAATGAAGCTAGTCATCAACGCAACATCCCTTCCGGCAGTGTAGGACCACCATTTAGCGCACCACCTGCTGTATCTGTGCAGGTATCTTTGCCAGGCCAAAGCAGTCAGGGTCAGGGAATCACCAGTTTCGTAGTAGGAAACACTGCATCTAGGGCACCGGCGGCAACAATACCATCTCCCACCGTCTCTCAGTCTGCCATGTCCACCGGCACCCCCGCTAGTTCCACGATCTCCAGCTCTCCAGTCCAGCTCACCCTACATGAGACTATGGTTAGAAAAAGGAAATACTTAGCCTCGCATCCGCGTACACAGGGTTTGAACGCCCACATAGCTAGACTAATCTCGTTAGAGATGATGCCCTACCGGTTAGTTGAAAGCGAAGCTTTCAAAGACCTGATGGACTACGCTGTACCACGCTACGAGCTACCCAGTCGACACTTTTTTTCCAGAAAAGCCATCCCAGCCCTCCACCAGCATGTTAAAGATCGTCCATGCACTCAGGCAATCTGTGAGCACAAAGGTGCACCTGACAACAGATGCATGGACCAGTAGGCATGGCCAGGGACGTTACGTGTCCATCACGGCACACTGGGTAAATGTGGTGGATTCAGGGTCCACAGGGGACAGCAAGTTTGGGACAGTTCTGCCTAGCCCACGGTCTAGTAAACAGTTGTCTGTAGCCGTTCGCACCCCCTCCTCCTCCTCCTCCTCCTGCAGAAGCAAGAGCTCGTCCACAGACCGCAGTCGCACAAACACTCCATCCGCACCTGCCACTGTTGCACACCAGGTCTCCCATTATGGGGCAGCTACTGGCATACGTCAGCAGGCTGTATTGGCTATGAAGTGTTTGGGCGACAATAGACACACCGCGGAAGTTCTGTCCGAGTTCTTGCAGCAAGAAACGCAGTCGTGGCTGGGCACTGTAGATCTTGAGGCAGGCAAGGTAGTGAGTGATAACGGAAGGAATTTCATGGCTGCCATCTCCCTTTCCCAACTGAAACACATTCCTTGCCTGGCTCACACCTTAAACCTGGTGGTGCAGTGCTTCCTGAAAAGTTATCCGGGGTTATCCGACCTGCTCCTCAAAGTGCGTGGACTTTGCGCACATATCCGCCGTTCGCCTGTACACTCCAGCCGTATGCAGACCTATCAGCGTTCTTTGAACCTTCCCCAGCATCGCCTAATCATAGACGTTGCAACAAGGTGGAACTCAACACTGCACATGCTTCAGAGACTGTGCGAACAGAGGCGGGCTGTTATGTTTTTGTGGGAGGATACACATACACGGGCAGGCAGTAGGATGGCAGACATGGAGTTGTCAGGTGTGCAGTGGTCGAAGATTCAAGACATGTGTCAAGTCCTTCAGTGTTTTGAGGAATGCACACGGCTGGTTAGTGCAGACAACGCCATAATAAGCATGAGCATCCCCCTAATGCGTCTGCTGATGCAAAGTTTGACGCACATAAAGGATCAGGCGTCTGCACCAGAGGAAGAGGAAAGCCTTGATGACAGTCAGCGATTGTCTGGTCAGGGCAGTGTACATGACGAGGTACCGGGCGAAGAGGAGGTGGAGGATGAGGAGGATGATGGGGATGAGTATATTTTTAATGAGGAAGCTTTCCCGGGGGCACGGGAAATTGGTGGCGTGGCAAGGCCGGGTTCTGGTTTTTTGAGGGACACAAGTGACGTAGATTTGCCTGCAACTGCCCCTCAACCAAGCACAACCGCAGATTTGACAACGGGAACTTTGGCCCACATGGCGGATTATGCCTTGCGTATCCTCAAAAGGGACACACGCATTACAAAAATGATGAACGATGACGATTACTGGTTGGCCTGCCTCCTTGATCCTCGCTATAAAGGCAAATTGCAAAATATTATGCCACATGAGAACTTGGAACTAATATTAGCAACAAAACAATCAACTCTTGTTGACCGTTTGCTTCTGGCATTCCCTGCACACAGCGCCCGTGATCGTTCTCACACGAGCTCCAGGGGCCAGCAGACCAGAGGTGTTAGAGGGGCAGAAATCAGAAGTGGCGTTGGCCAGAGGGGTTTTCTGACCAGGTTGTGGAGTGATTTTTCTATGACCGCAGACAGGACAGGTACTGCAGCATCAATTCAAAGTGACAGGAGACATTTGTCCAGTATGGTTACAAACTATTTTTCATCCCTTATCGACGTTCTCCCTCAACCGTCATTCCCATTTGATTACTGGGCATCCAAATTAGACACCTGGCCAGAATTGGCAGAATATGCATTGCAGGAGCTTGCTTGCCCGGCAGCTAGTGTCCTATCAGAAAGAGTATTCAGTGCTGCAGGTTCAATACTAACAGAAAAAAGGACTCGTCTGGCTACCCAAAATGTAGATGATCTAACCTTCATTAAAATGAACCACAACTGGATTTCAAAATCTTTTGCCCCACCCTGCCCGGCTGACACCTAGCTTTCCTATGAAAAGGTCT
Source organism: Ranitomeya imitator (assembly GCF_032444005.1). Classification (NCBI taxonomy): domain Eukaryota; kingdom Metazoa; phylum Chordata; class Amphibia; order Anura; family Dendrobatidae; genus Ranitomeya; species Ranitomeya imitator. The sequence goes on along the minus strand of NC_091284.1, from coordinate 341,993,648 downwards.
TGCCTGTGGACTATTCTGAATGACTTTTCCAATCTCGTAATTTTCTTCACCTGATTGTCCAGCATACGACATGTTTCCACCTCACGAAATGGCCAAACTCCCCACACGGGGCCGTGCTATCGCCACTTTGCGCTTGGACCCTTGAGAGTGCTGTTTGTCTGAAGAGGTGGGTGTGGCCGCTTTTGGTCGACGGCACTGCCACTGGGTCCCTCATAGTACAATAAAGTGTCTCTGGCGGTGGTGGTGCGCACCCAACGTCAGACACACCGTTGTAATATGAGGGGCCCTGTGCCTGTACCGCCGGCCACAAGACAGTTCCCCCCCCCAGCTCAAACAGTGCTCTACCACTAGCAAAATTATCTCTCACAGCTTCACCAATGTGTAGTCTAGGCGCTGACATCCTTCAATGCCTGGCACTGACAATACCATTGTTTTGACATTTTTGTTATGTTAGGCCTTCGAAGCCTGTCTGCGGTCCCTTCTTTCTACAACTACTACACTGACCAGGCCACTGCTGGCCGTGTTACCCTGGAACCAATTTAAAAGTGCCTACAGTCAGCCCAATTTTGTTATGTTAGGCCTTCGAAGACTGTCTGCCGTCACTCCTTCCACTAGACTTCCACTGACCATACACTGCTGCCCATGTACCCCTGGAACCAATTTAAAGTGCCTACAGCCAGCCCAATTTTGTTATGTTAGGCCTTCGAAGCCTGTCTGCGGTCACTCCTTCCACTAGACTTCCACTGACCAGACCACTGCTGCCCGTGTACCCCTGCAACCAATTTAAAAGTGCCTACAGCCAGCCCAAGTTTGTTATGTTAGGCCTTGGAAGCCTGTCTGCGGTCACTCCTTCCACTAGACTTCCACTGACCAGACCACTGCTGCCCGTGTACCCCTGGAACCAATTTAAAAGTGCCTACAGCCAGCCCAAGTTTGTTATGTTAGGCCTTCGAAGCCTGTCTGCGGTCACTCCTTCCACTAGACTTCCACTGACCATACACTGCTGCCCATGTACCCCTGGAACAAATTTAAAAGTGCCTACAGCCAGCCCAAGTTTGTTATGTTAGGCCTTCGAAGCCTGTCTGCGTCCCGTTCTTTCAACTACAACTACACTGACCAGGCCACTGATGGCCGTGTTCCCCTGGAACCAATTTTAACTTGCCTACAGCCAGCCCAATGTTAGGCCTTTGATGCCTGTCTGCCGTCACTCCTTCCACTAGGCCTCCACTGACCTGTCTATTGCTGCCCGTGTACCCCTTGAACCAACATCATTAAATATAAAAAAAATTAATTTGATTATAAAAAATAAGATCGTGTTGAGATCTCAAATGCAGACATTTTAACAATCAAAACAAACACACAACAAATATCTGGAACTGTACTACAAAGGTCCAACAGCTACAATTTCTTTCTCCTGCAAGAAGTTAACTGAAAGTTTTTTGGAGTTGTTAACACAGATATGGCATCCACCGAGTGTTGTCCTGTCGCGTCTCCTTTAAATTATTTCCAATAAGATGTTAAACTATTAATTTAATAAAATCAATAATTAAAAAAATAATTGAGTAAGTCAAAAGCACATTGCAAATAAACATTAATTACAAATCAAGAAGCATGGCGCGTCCGAGGGTGAGTAGATACCGAATAAGAATATAATCACCCTCGGACGCGCAATGCTTATTTACAACAGCCTTCCTTCCTAAGAATCAGCCCTTTCGTGGTGTAGAGAGAGGTTGTGTTACACTCCAAGGTGTTCCCCGGGTTGCCTTTCATGAGCTTCGATCTTCCGGCTCTCGTTTAGTAGTTGGTGGAAACTACGCTGCATTAGGCCTACAAATTTGGTATGGGGTGTAGAGACAGGTTGTGTTACACTCCAAGGTTTTCACCAGGTTGCCTTTCCTGAGCTTCGATCTTCATGCTCTCGTTTAGTAGGTGTCGGAAAGTAGGCTGCATTAGGCCTACAAATTGGGTATGGGGTGGAGAGAGATGGTGTGTTACACTCCAAGGTGTTCCCCAGGTTTCCTTGCCATTGCTTCGGTCTTCCGACTCTCGTTTAGTAGTTGTAGAAAAGTACACAGCATTAGGCCTACAAAATGGGTATGGGGTGGAGAGAGATGGTGTGTTACACTCCAAGGTGTTCCCCAGGTTGCCTTTCCTGAGCTTCTATGTTCAGGCTCTCATTAAATTGTGGTTAAATGGAACAACTGCATTTGGCGTACTAGTTGGTTTGGGGCCTACTATCGGTGTCTGCCACTCCTTGCTGTTCTCCTGGTTTCCTGTCCTGAAATACCATTTTCAGCCTCTCGTTAAGTAGTTGTTAATGTTAGACTGCATTTGGCCTACTAGTTGGTTTGGGGCCTACTATCGGTGTCTGCCACTCCTTGCTGTTCTCCTCCACTGAACAAAGCTGTGCCGCCTGTTTACTACGGTTGCCAATTTTGAACTGCATTTCGACTACTTACTGATTTGGCCCTACTCTCTGTGTCAGCCTCTCATTCCAGTTGTCCTCCACTGCAATGCCCCCTGGTTATTCCTGTGTTACCAATTTTGAACTGCATTTAGCCCACTTTCTTCTTTGGGCCTATATCTGTGTTTCCACTTCATCGTGCCCATTGCCCAGCCAGTGATAGATGAGTCTGCTGGTACATTGACCCATAACGCAACATTCCCCGTGCACGCTACACAACAACATTGTGACCCTGCTGAAAGTCAGGTTGCTCTTCCCGCATACCATACCACCTTACACGGGGACAAAGAGGAAGGTGCAGATGAAAGTGCAGGTTCCTTCATCAGGTGGGGGGAGGAATATTAGTTGGCGACGTCACTGGCACAGGGCCTCTCATAGTACGCAAAAGTGTTGCTGCCGGTGGGAGGCGCCCCCGCCGTGCAAACACACCGCTGTACTTTGAGGGGCCCTGTGCCAGTGCCAATGCCAACGAGTGGGCCCCCCCTGCTTGCTCAGGTTCACAGCACTTGCAAAGTTGAAATACTTACCTCTCCCTGCTCCACTGCCGTGACGTGGTCCAGATTTCCTGGGCCCACTAATTACTTGAACCAGCCCTACCCCCCACAACTTTAGCCAAATGACCCCCAATTTCAAATGCCTTCCAATTATTATAAGGTAAATTACGCTTGACAAGCTTCATTAAGAAGAATGGATGGTTTTGACATTAAAATGGGCACTCTAGGTGTTTTCCTGGCCCCCACTCACTGCCGACTATGCTGCCCCATTGACTTGCATTGGGTTTCGTGTTTCGGTCGATCCCGACTTTACGTCATAATCGGCCGATTTCACTCGACCCGACTTTGGACATAGTCGGGTTTCGCAAAACCCGGCTCGACTCTAAAAAGGTCAAGGTCGCTCAACTCTAGCTCTTATCCTTGATGATTAGTGATGTTTGCTGATATGCTAATTACACATTGCCCAAGCTAGCTAGTTTGTTGACTTTTAAACTAGAGGAGGAAAAACTATGCTAATAAACTTCGATTCTTCTCCTTTACCTGTAAATTTACAAGTAAATTTACATTTATTCATAGTAAATAAAAAAGTGAATTCAAAATGAGGCATAAGACTGTACATGTGCACAGGAACTTTCCATTAGTTTCTGCCATCAGTTTTGATTCATTTCATTGTAAAAAATTACAGTAAAAATGATTGCTGACAAAAATGGGTCTTTGATTTCGGTTCCAGCGGTCACATCTAGCCTCAGTTAGCAACACTAAAGCAGACGTCTGATTGGTTACTGTGAACATCTTTCTCTATCATTTTATACTAATTACTGAATATAGAACATAGTGTGACATGTAGATAATCATATCCAAGTACTCAGATGATTTTAACATTCATGTATCGCATGTGTAATAGAAACGGTGTGAAAGTGTTTCATTTTATTGCCACCAAGGAAGGTAATCACTTTCAGGATTGTTATTTCAGGTCTTGGATTCTTCTTTTGAAAGGCTGACAACCTATGGCCTTGTCTAGGAGCATCTGAATCATAAGTAAAAGAGTGTCAAATTTGGTGCACTGCTAGTGGAGATTGCCCTGTCCCCTGACACAAGGACAAATGGCCAAGTATCTGTCTGTCCAATTATTTTTAATCATTCCTGCAAGGCAGAAAATACAGAAAATAAAAGTACTGCAGAACTAGAGAACAGTTGGCTCCTTTCTTGTGGCACTGGCTCATAATGTACAACTTTGCCACCACATCATCAAAGGCAATAGTGTGTGCGTGTGTGTGTGTAAAATATATATAAGCACGCAACATTGAAATTACAACACCAAGAAGGAAAAGTTGTGGAATTATAGAAATCACTGGATTTGATGTTAATATGTAAATGATGAACAAATGGAAACTACATTTTCAATACATCTTGATGTACTCAGTATCAAGCATGAGCACCATATGTAGAAATCCTGGCACTTATAGACTTTGGTATGCTATGAATTAAATTAATACACTTAGGCAACCAAAGCATCAAGATCCACTGTCGGAAGCTCCCTGTGCAATTGCCAACCAATGACGTCCCAGATGTTGGAGACAAGTCTGGAGATGCTGCAGGCCATGGTAGGCCATGCTGTCTGCTCACACTAGCACCAGCAACAGGTCGCCTGGCATTATCGAGTTTAAAAATGCCAAAGTACTTTCTGCTTGTCTGAATGATCCTTAGATAACCATTAATAACTTAATTAATAGCAGTCAAGGCAGATAAGCGCATGTACAGGGTGGAGCGCGGTAATTTGCTGATTTGGGAATGAAATAAAAAAATTGTGATCATTAGAAAAATTTATTTTATATTTTAATTATACTGAACGGTAATGGAATTTTTAAATTACATGGTTTTAAATAGTGTATCTGGCAAATGTCGACCTTCACTATCCACACACTGCTGCATACGTTTTCTGAAGTTTTCATGAACTCTAACAAGCATGTCCACTGGTATTCTGCCAATTTCAGCTTCAATATTGTTCCTTAGGTCTTCCAAGGTGTTGGGACGGTTGATCTCCACCTTAGACTTCAGGTAACCCCAAAGGAAAAAATCGCATGGGGCTAAATCTGGTGAGCGTGCTGGCCAGTTCACATCTCCCCTCAAAGAGATAAGCCGTCCAGGAAACATTTGCCTCAAACAATTCATGGTAACCCTCGCTGTGTGTGCAGTGGCACCATCCTGTTGGAACCATGTATCCTCTAGTTCCATTGCCTCAAGAGCCGGCTGAAAATAATCCTGTATCATAGACAAGTACCGTTCGGAGTTCACAGTTATGGCACGACCATTATCCTGAAAAAAGTAAGGACCAATGATGCCTACTCGTGATATGGCGCACCACACAGTGACGCGGTCCGAATGCAGAGGTCTCTCGTGAACTTCTCTGGGGTTTGTTTCACTCCAGTAACGCATATTTTGTTTGTTTACACACCCACTGAGGTGAAAATGTGCCTCATCAGAAAAAAACAATTGCGTCACGGGGTATCGTTGCTAACATGTCTTCACAAGAGGTCCGCCGTGTCAAATAGTCCCATGCTGACAAATGTTGGACCACGCACATTTTATACGGGTGAAAATTCAGTTCATCATGAAGAATCCGGTGGAGAGAACGTCTTGAAATGCCAAGAGCAAATGATTGCTTCCGAGCAGAGCGTTTCGGAGATTGCAGTACTGCTGCTCTAACTCTCTCGATGTTTTGTGGTGTTGTAATCCTTCTCTCAGGTCCCCTTCGTACACATGACACATTCCCTGCTGTTCTGAATGCATTCACCCAATTTACAATTGATTGCCGTCCAGGAACACGTCCGCGTGGAGGAACAGCGAATTGTAAACGAAAAGCACGCTGCACTGCAATGATCGAGTGGGCATTTGAAAAATACGCTTCAACACAAAATGACCTCTCCTCACGTGTCCACTGCATGATGGCAACTGAAAGGCAGAGGAATACAAATCGCCCATCAGCCACTGTAAGCCACACCCACTCTCCCCTCTCTTCGACCGACAGTGACGCCACAGCATGCAGTGCAAAAAAGCAAATTACCGCGCTCCACCCTGTATTTCTGCACGTGGCTCTCATACTCAATACGGAATAAATCGAGATGTTTTGAAAATTGCGTTTCCATTTTTCCACCATCTGCATATCATTAACATGTCTATCAAACCTGTGATTTCGATAATTCCACACGTTTTCCTTCTTGATGCAGCAATGTCAGTACGCACTGAACACATCATATATCTACAATTACAAAGACTGTCCTTAGGGCAGGTGTGAAGAACACACTTGTCGTCTCTGCCTAATATACCAACATCAATTCGTCATCTCTTCCTAATAAACTGTGTCATGAGGGAGAAATGCCTAACACTCTTTAATACAAAGAAATAAAAGCACGTATACCTCTCACCTCCTTGTAATGTGAAAACATTGGTGCCTGAAGTCTTAAATCAGCACTAAATTGACACCTGCTCATTCATTCACCCTAATGTGCAAGCATTCAAGAACTCACCCAATTGTCAGAAGGCAGAACTAATAAAAAAAACAAGCAGTTTATTGGAGTACAATAAAGCATTAAAAACCCCTTCATTACTTGTGGGGTTAGTACATCCTTTCCCATTATATACAAATAGTGATCATGATACTGTGGCATAGAGGATCACATAGAGACAATCCATTACACATATAGAAAGACACATTACTTTATCTGCCTTTCATTGATGCAGTTTACCCCATCGATCACACTCTCCCCTCCTAGTACAGGGTCACACATTAAGAGATGAAAGTTGAAGATCCCTTATATACAGCTCAGCCATCCATGAAATATCACTGACAAATGAGAAATCTCTTGGATACTTGCATTGATTTGCATATGCAAATTTCATATGAATATATCTTACAAGTAAAGTATGGTATGGGCTGGAATTTAAGGGTAAATGTGCACATCAGGAAATTGCTAAGGCTGCACTGTGTAGATTTGTGCGTAAATCCGCAGCAGATATCAGGTCCAAGCACATGCTGCAAAAATGAAATTGGTCTGCTGTGCATGTGGATTGCTGTTTTAGCGTTTCACTGTAAATTTTACCTCTTTCAAAAATAAAGGTATAAAATCGGCTGTGAAATTCATAGAAAATCTGAATTGTGGATTATACTGCAGATTTGGGGCTTTTTTCTTCTCTTTTCAGTGTGCACTTATCCTTATTGGCTTGCCATGATCACACTCTTATATACAGCTCTACACAATGCATTGGATGGTGTAACGTCCTCTTCATGATGAGACAGCAGAGAGAAGCCCTCTTACACTGGATTAGGAGAGATGACTGAAGTCAGTATTAAATTTGGCCACAATATATTAATGCATCAGATTGGCACATGTCTTTTTCACAGGGCACAGGCAGTGGGATTGGTTCTCAAATTATTATCTTGATGGGTGCTATCTGGCATCATGCAGGTCTAGATATTCCAGGGCAATTTCATAGCAAAATCGGTATTGGTCCTGTTAAGAGAAAGAATGGATCACACCAAATACATAAAAGGGCTAAAATCCACAATTCAGTGTATATTTTTCATTTAGTCGCTCCTGCAGCCTTACCAGTGTTTCCACCATATTTGGCTTAATATTCCGCAAACTTTTAACAGCATAGAAAACATCAACCACATGGTGACATCGCGTCATCTCACACAACATTGCGCAAGCACAAAAAGTCCCACTCCGACCTCCACCATTCCTGTAAAAAAAAGTACAGAAAAAAATGTCATAAATATGAAATGAAGTACGTCTTCATGGGCTACAGAAAATGCTTCAATATGTAGATGCGTACAGACAGTGCACCAGGGTCCTATGTTCTCTGTTCTGCTCCTGCCACTGTTCCACCAAGGAAAGGACTTGTAAGAAGGACCTTTTGGTGTCTGGAGTATCTCTGTAAGGAGACCATCGTAGATACTGGAAATGTTTGACCAGGAGATGTTCATCCTACAGCAAGAATACTACAATTATTTTTGAGTCGCACCACAGCAACAATGTGAATGTGACAAATCTCACATTACAAATTACACAGTTATGAACCAGTTTGTAACTGATCCCATGTACTTGACACTGCAAGAGCGATATCTTAACAAAACCGTTTAACATAACTATTTATCGTTCTTAAAATGATTGTCCAGCCAAGCAAAATTATTTTGGAAACAGCTGTGTACTATCTGCTACAGCGATGATGTCACAGGGATACTGCGCCAGAGAGAGGCCAGAAGATCGTAGTGTCTGGTTACACGAACTCCTGCACTGATTAGCACTCCTGGAGCTCTCCATCCTGAATTGTCTCAGCTGTTCTTTGTTAGCCACTCCCCTCTGGTATATGCGCACCAGTGGCAGCTGGGAGTTGCCAGTGATAGTTTTTCCACTTCCTAGTTTGGAGCTGAAAGAGAAGTTCAGTGTTTGGAGTTGTCGGTTGGAGAGTTTTTCAGTAGATTTCTGATTGAAGTTGTTTGTGTGTCTATCCTTATACTCTCCCATTTTGTTTCTCCCTCCTATTCCTCCTCTGTTTCCCACTCTGTTGTTATGTGAGTGCATTTGTGTGATTGTCGTTTTTTTTTTATCCCTGTTTATCCTAGTCTGTCTGGGTAGTTAGTGTTTTCCTATGCACTTTGGCCTCACATCTCCATGGGTGAGGGAGGGAACAGATAAAGGGTTAAGATAGGAGCATAGCAAGGTACGAGACCCCGGCGTCTCCACGATCTGGGGTAATCCATGGGAAAGGGATAGGTTATGGTGCCACTAGTTCGAGGGATCAGGTAAGTGCTATATAATCAGTAAACATGAACTCTTATTATCTTTGCCAACTTTATTTTTTTTAAAGCTTTAAAATATACGTTGGTATATTTCTATATAAAGAAAGCCTGTTAGATGCATCTCAGAAGCCATCAACAAGCAGGGGAATTGCTGCTGTATCTTATTATAGCTTTGCTTTTTATTGCAAGTCTGGTTTCACACGTCCAACATTAAAATGTGACTATGGTCCCTTATGTACGGACAGGTTCCAGGTCTCCCGACCCACACTCAGCTTTCGCATACCATATATGAGGCTGTTGCGTTCAGGTCTGCAGACTGTGGCTGGTCTAGACATTGCACTCTGTACTCAGACTGTGAATCTCGGATGTATGAAACCATCATATTATGAGAAGCAGTCCGACTTAATAATCACGTGGGTGTCTGATTTTTATTAACTCTAGAAATCAAGAGACATTTATAACTAACTAGATGGTGGCCCGATTCTAACGCATTGGGTATTCAAGAATATGCATGTCCACGTAGTATATTGCACAGCCCACGTAGTATATTGCCCAGCCACGTAGTATATTGCCCAACCACGTAGTATATTGCCCAGCCACGTAGTATATTGCCCAGACACGTAGTATATTGCCCAGCGACGTAGTATACAGCACAGAGCCACATAGTATACAGCAGACACGTAGTATATTGCCTAGCTACGTAGTATATTGCCCAGCCACGTAGAATATTGCCCAGCTACATAGTATATTGCACAGCGACGTAGTATACAGCACAGAGCCACATAGTATACAGCACAGACACGTAGTATATTGCCCAGTCACGTAGTATATTGCCCAGTCACGTAGTATATTGCCCAGTCACGTAGTATATTGCCCAGTCACGTAGTATATTGCCCAGTCACGTAGTATACAGCACAGAGCCACGCAGTATATTGCCCAGCCACGTAGTATATTGCACAGTCACGTAGTATATTGCCCAGCAACGTAGTATATTGCACAGCGACGTAGTATACAGCACAGAGCCACGTAGTATACAGCACAGTCACGTAGTATACTGCCCAGTCACGTAGTATATTGGCCAGTCACGTAGTATATTGCCCAGCCACGTAGTATATTGCCAAGACATGTATGTAACAGGTTAAAAAAGAGCTAAAATAAAAAATAAACATATACTCACCCTCCAAGGGCCCCTTGTAGTCCTGTCACCTGTGTGCGGTGTACGCGGCAGCTTCCAATCCCAGGGTTGGTATGAGCGCAGGACCTGTGATGACGTCGCGGTCACATGACCGTGACGTCATGGAAGGTCCTTCTCGCATACCATCCTTGGCCCCGGAACCTGCCGTTTGCACTGCCGAGGAGAGGACGCGACGGCAGAGGGTGAGAATAACCTTTTTTTATTGTTATTATTATTTGTAACATTAGATCTTTTTACTATTGATGCCGCATATGCATCATCAATAGTAAAAAGTTGGTCACACAGGGTTAATAGCTGCATTAATGGAGTGCGTTACACCGTGATCCATTAACGCTGGCATTAACCCTGTGTGAGGGCTGACTGGAGGGGAGTACGGAGCGGGCACTGACTGCGGGGAGGAAGGAGCGGCCATTTTTCCGCCGGACTGTGCTGGTTGCTGATTGGTCGTGGCTGTTTTGCCGCGAACAATCAGTGACTTGGATTTCCATGACAGATAGAGGCCGCGACCAATGAATATCCGTGACAGAAAGACAGACAGACAGAAAGACAGACGGAAGTGACCCTTAAACAATTATATAGTACATTCATCAATCAGATATTTAGCAGAGAACGTCCTGCCTTTTTTCATGATTCCTAATTCACATTTCACTGTCTGGCTCTACATTCAAAGGTCAACTCATATTCTTAATTTAAATTTTTTTTCTTAATTAGTGTTACTTTTCTCCTTGGGTTGTAATCAATATTACAGCTCACAAGACTTTTTTTTATAATTCTGTAAAACCCTGGAAAAGAGGACCTTTCATGATATGTTTTAGACTGTACATATCACTAAAATAGTTTAGTGGGGCTGATTAACACCTTTTATTTCTCTCCTTTGCACTATGGAGATATGGGCTTTTGAGGTTTCATTCAACCAAGGAAGCTTTAACAGAGATTCTTCTGCGGAGACATTTACTTTTTCACTTCTATGATGCTGCCCAATCAGGAGAAGACAGCATCACTGAAGGGGGAAAAAAAAATCAAAAGCCCACACAAAATATCAAAGTGAGTGATATGGTTCCACTTTACCATGCTGAAAACTCCTCAATGCCGTCGCTTCCCGTCATTGCAGCCCAGGAAGAAGAAGAGAATTGCAGTGTGGAAACGACAGAACAGTGAAGTCATAAACAACACTCTGGACCTACTAAAGGTATTGGGAAATAAGTAGAATTAGTATGCTCCGATTCATGTTGTATGTGACAAATGATGCCCCCATGGTGATCTTCACTGCTCTAGCGTTTCCACCTGCAGCTCTCCTCCTCTCATGGCGCTGTAATGACAGGAAGCAAAGGGAGTTCTCAGCATAGTCAAATGAGAGACATATAGACTCACTTTATCATGCTGAGAAATATTATCGTATTTTGTTATTCTCAGTGGGCATTTGCATTTTCCCATCTATGGATGCTGTCCTCTTATGATTTGGCAGCATCATAAAAGGGAAAAAATAAACTCTTCCTTGCCTGAAGGGGAAATTTGTATCTCGAGACTCCTAGTCCATAGAATGAAAAAAACCCAAAACATTTTAATCAGCCTCTCTGTTCATTTTTTGTTATACAGTGGGGCAAAAAAGTATTTAGTCAGTCAGCAATAGTGCAAGTTCCACCACTTAAAAAGATGAGAGGCGTCTGTAATTTACATCATAGGTAGACCTCAACTATGGGAGACAAACTGAGAGAAAAAAATCCAGAAAATCGCATTGTCTGTTTTTTTTTATCATTTTATTTGCATATTATGGTGGAAAATAAGTATTTGGTCAGAAACAAACAATCAAGATTTCTGGCTCTCACAGACCTGTAACTTCTTCTTTAAGAGTCTCCTCTTTCCTCCACTCATTACCTGTAGTAATGGCACCTGTTTAAACTTGTTATCAGTATAAAAAGACACCTGTGCACACCCTCAAACAGTCTGACTCCAAACTCCACTATGGTGAAGACCAAAGAGCTGTCAAAGGACACCAGAAACAAAATTGTAGCCCTGCACCAGGCTGGGAAGACTGAATCTGCAATAGCCAACCAGCTTGGAGTGAAGAAATCAACAGTGGGAGCAATAATTAGAAAATGGAAGACATACAAGACCACTGATAATCTCCCTCGATCTGGGGCTCCACGCAAAATCCCACCCCGTGGGGTCAGAATGATCACAAGAACGGTGAGCAAAAATCCCAGAACCACGCGGGGGGACCTAGTGAATGAACTGCAGAGAGCTGGGACCAATGTAACAAGGCCTACCATAAGTAACACACTACGCCACCATGGACTCAGATCCTGCAGTGCCAGACGTGTCCCACTGCTTAAGCCAGTACATGTCCGGGCCCGTCTGAAGTTTGCTAAAGAGCATTTGGATGATCCAGAGGAGTTTTGAGAGAATGTCCTATGGTCTGATGAAACCAAACTGGAACTGTTTGGTAGAAACACAACTTGTCGTGTTTGGAGGAAAAAGAATACTGAATTGCATCCATCAAACACCATACCTACTGTAAAGCATGGTGGTGGAAACATCATGCTTTGGGGCTGTTTCTCTGCAAAGGGGCCAGGACGACTGATCCGGGTACATGAAAGAATGAATGGGGCCATGTATCTTGAGATTTTGAGTGCAAACCTCCTTCCATCAGCAAGGGCATTGAAGATGAAACGTGGCTGGGTCTTTCAACATGACAATGATCCAAAGCACACCACCAGGGCAACGAAGGAGTGGCTTCGTAAGAAGCATTTCAAGGTCCTGGAGTGGCCTAGCCAGTCTCCAGATCTCAACCCTATAGAAAACCTTTGGAGGCAGTTGAAAGTCCGTGTTGCCAAGTGAAAAGCCAAAAACATCACTGCTCTAGAGGAGATCTGCATGGAGGAATGGGCCAACATACCAACAACAGTGTGTGGCAACCTTGTGAAGACTTACAGAAAACGTTTGACCTCTGTCATTGCCAACAAAGGATATATTACAAAGTATTGAGATGAAATTTTGTTTCTGACAAAAATACTTATTTTCCACCACAATATGCAAATAAAATGATAAAAAAACAGACAATGTGATTTTCTGGATTTTTTTTTCTCAGTTTGTCTCCCACAGTTGAGGTCTACCTATGATGTAAATTAGACGCCTCTCATCTTTTTAAGTGGTGGAACTTGCACTATTGCTGACTGACTAAATACTTTTTTGCCCCACTGTATCATAGAATCCCAGAGTGTTAGAGTTGGAAGGGACGACTAGGATCATCGTGTCCAACCCCCTGCTCAATGCAGGACTCACTAAACCATCTCAGACAGATGTCTGCCCAGCCTATTTGCAGTTTAAAATTTAAAAAAGTTTTTCTCTAATGCCTAAATTTTGTGTACCAATGCCACCTTAAACTTTCCATGTTTCTACTCTTGCCTGTTGATGCCACCATCTAACATGTCACTGTCAGGAGATGCTCTTGTGCACTTAAAATGAAATATTTGCTAAATAAGCCTTTGCATAAATTGTATTTGTGATGATTACACAATTGTCACAAATGCACTCGGCAATGTCATAAGCCTACATCTTTTTACATTCATCCACCTTTTAGCATCTTAATATATTTTATCCCAGTTCTAAGCAAAATGATCACCTAATGAACGTGCTCCTGAAAGTCTGCACCACAAGTGATAATTAAGCTCCTACCACAGCTGACTTCCAAAGACGACGCATCAAAAAAAATAATCAGACACGGCCTAAAGAAAATCAATGTACAAATCGAACTTACATGTCAAACAGCCAAGAAGGCAGATAAATACAGAGAAAATGTGAAGTAACAACTACCCTGACTGCATGCAAATTTCATATTAGCTCTGTACAAACATTTTCTGGAACAGTCAGTCAGAAATGTGAAAATGAATGGTTTAAGTGCTTACGGTGCTATCTCAGTAGCACACTATCCTAGTATGATAAAATGTATATATATGCCATTATTTCTCCTTAACCCCTTCACGACATGCACATATACAGTTCACGTCGTGCCCATCCCTTTGATCTGGGCTCCGGCGATGAGCTCACATCTTTCCCAGCAAATGTCAGCTATTTTGAATAGCTGACATGTGCCCCTAAAAACCGTGGGTGGAATAGTGATCCACCTGCAGCTGTTAACCTGTTAAATGCCCCTGTCAATCTCTGACAGCAGCATTTAATGTGATTGCGCCAGAAGCACATCTTTAATCCTGCCCATCGGCACCCATGTCACATGAAAGAGGGTCGCCGATGAGTTGGAATGACAACCTGGGTTCTGCAGGAGACCCCTGTGGTTGTCATTGCCAGATTGCTATGAGTGCCACCCAGCAGTCGGCGCTCATAGCAAGTGAGCATTTCTGCTACACACAGGCGAGCTGATAATTGTAGCAGATGCGATGAGACAACTGAAGCTTCTAGTCTACCATGGAGACAATTGCAACATGCAAAAAGTAAAAAAAAAAAATTAAATATAAATATATATATATATATATATATATATATATATATATGTATATATATATATATATATATATGTTCAAATCATCCTCCCAATCAAAATAAAACAATTAAAGAAGAAATACACATATTTGGTATCGCGGCGTTCAGAATTGCCCGATCTACCAAGCTACAGAAATAATTAATCCGATTGGTAAATGGAATAGTGAAAAAAAAAAGTCAAAACATCAGAATCACTTTTTTTTGTCGCAGCAACATTGCATTAAAATGAAGTAATGGGCGATCAAAAGATCATATCCACACCAAAATGGTATCATTAAAAATGTTAGCTTGGCATGCAAAAAATAAGCCCTCATCCAGGCCTAGATCATGAAAGATGGAGATGCTACGGAAAAATGACGCAATCTTCTTTTTTTTCTTTTTAACAAAATTTGGATTTATTTTTTATTACCATTTAAATAAAAATGAACCTATGCATGTATTGTATCTACGAACTCATAACGACCTGGAGAATCATAATGGCAGGTCAGTTTTAGCATTTGGTGACTATGGTCAAAAAATAAAAAAAAATACAGTTGTAGAATTGCACTTTTTTGCAATTTCACAGCACTTGGAATTTTTTGCTCGTTTTCATGTACACGATGTGGTAAAACCAATTGTGTCATTCAAAAGTACAAGTAGTGCTGCAAAAAACAAGCCCTCACATGGCCATATTGACCAAAAATTAAAAAAAGTTATGGCTCTGGGAGAAGGGGAGCGAAAAAGCAGAAAAGCAAAAACAAAAAAAGGGCTGCGGCGTGAAGGGGTTAATATTACTTTGCACTGTATATTATGCGTTAATTCTAGTTATATGACAGGGCATGATGCAAACATCCAGGTTCGTATTGTGGACCACACACACACACAAGTACGGTATATTATCTTCCTAATGAAGCTCGTAGCAAAGAAGCCCTTACCTCTTTCTCTTTTACAGACCCTCAAAGCATGACCTGCCAGACAACAAGAAACTGTCTAATATAGTGTTATTTATATTGAAAGCATATGGAAAGGATCACACTCTCAGAAACTCACTATCCAAAATATTGTATACCACAGAGGAATCTGAATGTGTATATACAGTACCGTGCAAAAGTTTTAGGCAAGTGTGCAAAAATGGCGAAAAAGTAAAAATGCTTTCATCACTAGAAGTGGCAATAATTTATTGCAATAAATAAACAAAATGCATAGTGAATGAATAAGAGAGAATTCTAAATAAAATCAATATTTGGTGTGACCACACTTTGACTTCAAAACAGTATCAATTTGTCTAGGTTCTTGGTTAGATAATTCTTACCTTTCTAGTCTTGAGGTGTATTTTAGGTAATTGTTCTGTTGCAAACCACATGGCATGCTATGTTGTGTGCCGAGAATCTTAAAAAAATGACCGATGATTTCACCAGCAAAGAACTCCCAAGCCATCACACATCCCCCTCTAGGCTTCATAGTGGGCATCACAAATTTAGAACTTATCCACTTTCCTTTTCTTCCTCTTATGAAGAAGTATTTTTCTGTTTGTGGTCCTCAGTAGTGGCTTATTTGCAGCAATTCGATCATGAAAGCTGACATCTTGCAGTTGAGGTTGAGTTGTGTATGCTGCTTCATGTCTTCTTCACATCATTTATGTTATCTGAGGCACCATTAATTTGTGTTTTCTTAGGCACGTTACTCTGATAGATTTATCCTCTGCAGCAGAAGTAATTCTTGGACTTCCTTTCGTGCAGTGATCCTCATAAAAGCCAGTTTCCTCATGGTGATTGATGGTTTTCATGACTGCACTTCATTCATGCTTCTAGCTATTTTTCAGAAAGACTGATCTTCATGTCTTAAAGTAATGATGGGCATTGACTTTAATAAGTTGAGTGGTTCTTGCCACATGCTGTCTTAGAGCAGTTGTGGAATAGGGATCAGCAATGTATGGAACTTAGTACCAGCACTGCTTGTGCAAAACACAACCGATGGTTGCAAACATCCTATAAAAGCTGGTGATTCCACAATTGAACTCTTGGCAAGCATACTCGTTCATTGGAAGCCATTCCAGGACACTACCTAATGAATAAAGCTGCTTAAGAGAATGCCAAGGGATTTAAAGTTGTCAAAGTCAAATGGAGGTACTTTAAGGAACTAGAGTTTAATACACGTGTTTTTTTCCACCTTCTTTTCACGTTTTCCTTCATGTTTTTGCTGCCTTTAGTCTGCAGCTACAGTTTGCACAATCAAACAAGAATAGGGAGATTCACTGCATGAATGAATACTTATTAGTGACCAGTACTGTAGGCTTGGGGAAATCCTTGTGTCTCTTCATGTAGTCCCTTACAGACTCAATAATGTTGAGATTAGGGGGGTAATATTATCAATTCCTGGATTCCTTGTTCTTCTTAATACTTAAGATAATGAAGATTAGTGACATTGGCTGTATGTTTGGGGTCATTGCAATGCTGTAGAATATATTTAGAGCCAGACAACTTTCTGATGGTGTTACATGATGGATAAGTGCCTTCTTGTATTTCTCAGCATCGAGAACACCATTAATCTTGACTAAATTGCCAATGCCACTTAGTGAAATGCAGCTACAAACTTGCAAGGAACCTACAGCATGCTTCATTGTTACCTGCAGACACTGATAACAGTACTGCCCTACAGCCCTTCAGCAATTTTTAGAACACCTATTGAAATGACACATCACAGAAATAGTCACATGGGATCTAATATTTGGAAAACTGCGATGTCTATGGACACAATACCGGAATGTCGCAAGACTAATTATAATACGAAGAAAAAACACAACAAAAAACTCCCGAAAATGAAATATATAAACATAATATAACTTTTATTAATAGGACCAAGTACAGATGACACAAGGAGGAGGGGGGAAAAAAGAGAACACCCACTCGCACATGTCCTGAACAAAACACCCACAGAAAGAACAATAGTAGATTAAGGTACCAGTAAACATTGTCAGCAATCACAGTATAAATCTATTGTACCTAATCCCGAATATTCTGTTGCATAGTGATACCCCAAAGGAAAGTATTGAAGTATTCAGCTGGTATATAATGGGGCAGCCACAATGGCTGTATATATTACCTATGCCAGTAGGGGAATCCTATGGGCGTCCTCCCCGACGCGCGTTTCGGCGATTATTGCCCTTCAGCAAGTAAACTGCCTTCTGTTACAGCCAAATATGTCAAACTTTAACTAATCAGTCCACAGCCTCTCCTGACATTTTTCTGCCTGCCAACTCCTGCCTTTTTGTGCACAGTTAAGTCACTTAGCCTTGTTTCCATGCACAAGCATGGCTTTTTGGTTCCATGAAGACCACTTCTGGCAAGATTTCTCCGAACAGTAGATGAATATACGGTACCTATGGAGGCTGAGTTATCTTCCAGGCAACATCCTCCCCATAGCCCGGAAGGGGTAATTTATATAAAGTGATATAAGCTGATTTTTCAACAAGGCATCTGATATGATGCATACAGGTAGGACTTTTTTTCAGCATTCTATAACCTCTATAAAGCTCTTTAATGCGCTGCATGGACTATTTCATCCATCATCAACTAAGCAGGAAAAGGGTCCAAAGCTGATTCCGCAGTCAGTAAAATAAGAATTTGATAAACTGCTGATTTTCCACATTTTTCCACCTACAAAGAATGGAGAGGTCTGTAATTTTTATCGTAGGTACACTTCAAGTGTGAGAGAAGAATCTAAAAAAAAATCCAGAAAATCATATTTTGTATGATTTTTATATTTTTGAAATTTTCTTGCATGAAATAAGTATTTGATGCAATAGAAAAACAGAACTTAATAATTGGTACAGAAACCTTTGTTTTCAATTACAGAGGTCAGACGTTTCCTGAAGTTCTTGACCAAGTTTGAAGTTCTTGACCTCTCCTCTATACAGATCTTATCCAGATTTTTCAGGTTTTGGGATTGTTGCTGGGCAACATTGAGTTTCAGCTCCCAGTAAAGATTTTCTATTGAATTCAAGTCTGGAGACTGGCACAGCTACTCCCAGGACCTTAAAATGCTTCTTACAGAGCCACTCCTTAGTTGTCCTGGCTGTGTGTTTTGGGTCACTGTCATGCTGGAAAACCCAGTCACGACCCATCTTCAATGCTATTACTGAGAGAGGGGGATGTTGGCTATAATCTAGTGATACATGACCCCATCTATCTTCCCTTCAATATGGTGCATGTTTCCCTCACTATGCTTCATGGTTGGAACAGTGTTCTTGTGGTTGTACTCGTCCTTCTTCTTCATCCAAATACTGGCATGGCTGTGATTCGTTGGCGAAACATGTTAAAAAAAAGATGTGGGGTTCCCTCTATTTTTGATATGCGCAGGTAAAACAGACAGCTGCGTGCTGTAGCCCTCAGCCATCTGGTTTATCTTGGCTGGTTATTAAAAATAGAGGAGGCCCCACGTGGAGGCCCACACCTTTCTTTAAAATAAAAAATAATTTAAAAAACGGCGTGCTGTCCCCGTACACTTTTGATAACCAGCCAAGCTAAAGCAGACAGCTGGGTGCTGGTATTATAAAAATAACAGACTGTCTCAGCCACAGAAAAGGCGCATCCATTAGATGTGCCAATTCTGGCACTTTGCGTGGCTTTTCCCACTTTCCCTCATGTGTTGGCGAGCGGGGTAATATTTTGGAGTTGATGTCAGCTATGTAATGTCTGCTGACATTACTGTATGTCTAGGGGTTAGTAATGGAGAGGCATCTATCAGCCACCTCCATTACTAACCCAGTAGTCAAAAGCAATAAACACACACAGTGAAACAGTGCTTTAATTATAAAACGCACTCCCTTACCCTCTTTTACCCATTTAACACTTTTAAAAAATAAAATAATCCATAAGCTAAAAGAGTAAAAAACACACAGAAATAAAATCTTTAATTAAAAAAACTCTCCAACAACTTCCCTCTTTCCCCCATTTATTAATAAATAAATAAATACATGCCAGTCCACCATAGTCCAAATGGAGGTCCCACAGCGATCCCGGTCTTCTTCAACCAGTCTATGGAACTCCGTTCAGAAAAGGCAGCTCCAAAGACTGGCGTAACAGCCACTGCCACACCTGGCTCCTATGAACTGAGGTGACATCAGTAAGGTTACCAGTTCTCAAGAAGACAGCGCGAGTGCCGGACTGATGAGTTCCGAAGTGTCGAGTGCCGGACTCACAGTTGCTTATCAGTATGGTACTTGCGCTGCCTTTGTGAAAACCAAACACTGTGAACTGAGATGACCTCAGTAAGGTTATATCAGTTTACAGCAGCAGGTTTTCATGAGCGCAGTGCAGGTGCCAGACTAATGAGTGACAGCAAGTACGGCACTCGGCACTTAATGACGTCAGTTCACAGCAGCCGAGTACTTGCGGAGCAAAGTACGAAACCCTGTAGCAAATGCTGAGCCAGTCAATGGAGCTGCATTCTCTCAACAGTGTTCCGTAGACTGGAAGAAGAAAACTAAGTTCGTTGTGGGACCTCCATTTGGACTATGGTGGACTTCTGTGTATTTTTTTTAAATAAATGTGGTGAAGAGGGAAATTGTTGGGGTGCTTTTTTCAAAGAAAGATTTTTTTCCTGTATTTTTTTTCTTTTTAGTTACTGGGTTAGTAATGGGGGTGTCTGATAGATGTCGTCTTTTACTAACCTCTGGGCTCGATGTCAGCGGACTCTACACAGCTGACATCAACCATAAAATATTCTAAAAATAATATTATACAATATTATAATGTGATATTAATATTACTATGGCATTGGCAAGCGTGAAGAGCTCAGGCTAAGCGCCAAAGCTGGCACATCGAATGGATGCTCCATTTTTTGTGGTGGTTGCAGGCTGTTCTTATTAGGCTGGGAAGGGACCAATATCCATGGTTTACTCAGTGTAATAAGACCAGCTCAAAGCTGTCTGCTTTCTCTTAGTTGGTTATTAAAAATAGGGGGAACTGCACATTGTTTTTTTTCATTCAATTATTTATTAGTATTTTTCATTTATTTATCCATTTATTACCTTTAAAAAATCAAATAATTAAAAAAGGGGTCCGATGTAAATCCATCCCAAGTCCTACAACGATCCTCGAAATTTCTCGCGCTATATGCAGTGATGTTTATTGGATATGAACTGTGACAACCTTACTGACGTTAGCACTCTTTGCGGAAGCTGGATTGACACTCTACTCTCAGTGTGTCTGGCTGGTGCGCTGAGCGTTCGCTTTACTCATGTACAGTATGGAATGTCTGCTAACATCAAGCTCAGGTGTTAGTAATGGAAATGTAATAGTAATTGTAATGGCATCAATCAGACAGCCCCATTACTAATCCTGTAATCAAAAGTATTAAATGCACACTTTTCTCGACCCTTTTTTACCCATTTATTACCTTTAAAAAATCAAATTAGGGGTTTACCGCAATTCCATCCAACATCCCTCGATGATCCCCAACTCTGATACATTCAGATGGTGTGTTGAACAGTTACAGTACAGACCAAAAGTTTGGACACACCTTCTCATTTAAAGATTTTTCTGTATTTTCATGACTATGAAAATTGTTCATTCACACTGAAGGCATCAAAACTATGAATTAACACATGTGGAAATTATATACTTAACAAAAAAGTGTGAAACAACTGAAATTATGTCTTATATTCTAGGTTCTTCAAAGTAGCCACCTTTTGCTTGGATGACTGCTTTGCACACTCTAATGCCTCTCCATTACTAGCCCCTGAGCTTGATGTTAGCAGACATTACATAGCTGACATCAACCCCACCTGCACCAGGGCAAGAGGGAATAGCTTAGGCTAAGAGCCAGAATTGGCACATTTAATGCATGTGCCATTTCAGTGGCGGCTGAGTGCTGGTGTTATTTGTCTTGGAGAAGGGCAATATTCATGCCATTTCCCAGACTATTAACATCAGCCCACAGCTGTCTGCTTAGCCTTTGCTGGTTATTAAAAATAAGGGGAACTACACGTCATTTTTTTAAACAGTAAAGGCTACACAAACAGCTGCGAGCTGACAGTAATAGCATGGGGAGCTTCATGTTTATTGCCCCCTTCACAGAGTAACAACATCAGCCCTCAGCTGTCTGCTTTCCCTCAGCTGGTTATTATAAATAAGGGGGACTCAAGCCATTTTTTTCTTTTATTTCTTTATTAGATAAATACATGTACAGTAAGCTACACATACACTGCACTAATTATATATCTCACTGATATCTTTCTTAATATGCACAGGCCCCAGCTGGTGAACAATCTCATCAGCCTTACCTGTTCTCAATGCTATCAAGCATAGTAGTCATCATCTGACCGCAGTAATCTTTTCACTGCCAGTCACAGCTACTGGCTGACATGCTGTCCTCTTTGTGACAGCGTGGGAACCGCAATGGCTGTGACTGACGGTGACTTTAGTAAGGTTACCGCCAGTCAGAGACAGTGTTTCCCATGCTGTCACACAGATGACAGAGTGGGAATTGCCTGATGTTCAGGCCCCCCATTCACTTGAACCCGGATCAAGTTTGGGTACTCGAATTGAACTTTTTTATAAAGTTTGACCGAACTAGACGGACCTGACTATCTATGGGTCCTCCCATCCCTACTCGCCAACCATTTAGCATGTCGGTGGATCAATCATGCTTGGGGTTGTGTTGCAGTCAATGACACAGGGAACATTACTCATGTAGAGGAAATAATGGATTCAATTCTTGATGCAAATATAACATGATCTGTAAAAAAGCTGAAGTTGAAAAGAGGATGGCTTCTACAAATGGATAATGATATTAAAGACATGTCAAAATCCACATCCACAATAGGTACTAGATATAGCAAAAATTGGGATTTATTTACAGCAGTAAAGTGGTATACCATCTGCTCAAAAGCTCCTTCTAACCACAAATCCCTCTATGTGACTTGTTTCTCATTTTTTCTGTCTTTGAAGGGCACTTTTTGCACTTTAGGTTTTAAACTACTGAATAAAAGTTATTTTTAATCATGCCAATTTTTGCTGTATCTAGTATCTATTGTGATTGCTATTGTGATTCCCTTGCTACAAAATCCACAATAGAATACCTCACAGTCCCCTGATCTAAACATCATTGAAAATCTGTGGCTACACCTCAAAATAGCAATCCTTGCAAGACGACTTAGGAATCTCACAGAACTGGAAGAATTTTTCAAGGAAGAATGGATGAAAATCTCTCAAACAAGAATTGAAAGACTCTTGGCTGGCTACAAAAAGCGTTTACAAGCTGTGATACTTTCAAAAGGGGGTGCTACTAGGCATTAACCATGTAGGGTGACCAAACTTCTGCATAGGCCCATTTCCCTTTTTATGTAAGTTTTAAAATGTAAAAGATGAATACCGTATATATATATATATATATATTATTTTATTTATTTATTTATTTTTTTGCCTAAAATACATAGGGAATGTGTCATCTGTAACTTTAGGCCTTTTAGAGATAATTTCATATTGAAATTGCTTAACTGTTCATAATTACAGTAATTTTGACGAGGGGTGCCCAAACTTTTGTATCCCACTGTAACCACATACAAAAGATGTCGTTATATCCTGAAGAAGTCTGAAGACTTGGAAACAGATTGATAATAATACGGCATCAAGTCTACTTTGTATCCTGGACCCACTTATTTTTTTCCCTTCTGGCATTTCAATGGTTTTTAATCTGTGGGACTGCAGCAGCTAACAAATTTAAGCTTGATCCTTGTTGTGTGATAAACAACTTTACCAGGTGAGCAATTCCCTGCACCTTATTGTCCTTTAACATTGGATAATACCCTATGCGTTTCTTTCTCCACAGCTTCATGATTAGCATTAGCAACCCCATAACATCAACAGGCCTTTAAACTGTGTGCTGATAAGAAGCTGGTCCCTCTCCTCTTGAGTCCACGGACAAGGAGGCAAGACATGGAATCCATGTGGTTTCCATTAGGAATTTCTAATTTGATTAATTTGACCACAGAACAGTTTTGCATTTTGCCTTAGTCCATTCCAAATGAGCTTTGACTCAAAGATGACGGCAGCGTTTCTGGAGTGTTTTGGTAAATGGCTTCTTCTTTGCATGATAGAGCTTTGATTTGCATTTGTGGACTGCACAGAGAATTGTATTCTCAGACAATGATTACTAGAAGTGGTCCTAAACCCATTGAGTGATTTGCATGACCAAAGCAAGCCAGTTTTTAATGAGGTCCCATAGATCACAAGATCATTGATTGTCAGATTTATACCTTGTGGGCATGGATGGCTCCAGATTTTCTGAATCTTTTTATATCATTTGCTTTAGATGGTGGGATATTCAAAGTCTATGCAATTTTATGTTGAGGAACATTTTTCTGAAATTGTTCCAAAGTTTTTAGAAATAATTGTTCACAGATTGGTCTTACCATTTTTGCATCTGCCTCTCTTATGCAAAATAGAAAAAATGGCAATACATGACATTTCTTCAACAATTCGTTTATTAAAGTTAAATTTTCATTTTCAGCATATAGAATACTTTTTTTTGAACATTATAATTTAATAAACTATTTCCTATCACCATATTCACTGCATTGGTCTCAGTTCAGTGAGTTAAGTGTAAACGATCCAATGAACAGGAGCATAGGCAGAGATGTCACTCAGACATTCAGAGGGTCTACACCAGAGGACATTTTGGGGATCCTTCCCTTCCTCAAGGTGGCTTCTATAGTTGTGATATTCAGTATATACTGTATATATAGCAGTTTCATGTTATCTTTGAGTGCTAGGGCTCATTCAGACGTAAATTCTTTCACAACCGTGTTCTATCCATGCTTTTCACGGTTAGAACATGTACCCAATATAATCAGTGGTGTTTCATACATAAATGTGTTTTTTTGCAATCTGAGTGTCTGCAAAAAAAAAATGGAGACCGGTTTTGATCCAAGTGATGAATCAAATTCTCTAATTCATGTTTATGGATCCATGAAAAACGTGAAACTTCGACAGAACACTGATAGCTGACTGAAGCTGAAGATGCCTCCACCATTTTTTTGCATACAAGAAATCCTGATAAAATACTGATTTATCAGACTACTGAAAAGAGGCCAATTTTTTTTTTACATACGAGAAAAAACAGATATCTGAATGAGGCCTTATGAGTAAGCTTAGGAGATGTGTCCACCCTCAATTGGTGCAATCAATGATACATGTTCTTGTTATTCTTCGACAAATCCATAATAATATTAAGTAAATTGACTGATATTACAGTACATAGCCACACTGCACGTGGGAAAGAATTATGGGGAAACCACAGGAATTTCTTGAGTTTCAGATTTATGCAGGTGAGATCTATCAATCCTACACAATGCAAATACTTTTTGAAAGATACATTTGTAGCAATGTTTTATCACAAACATAATGAAAGAGATTTCCTAAAATAGGCTCAATGTGCACAAAAAAAAATTGCTGAATCTAGCAAATGTGAACAATTTGTGATTTGCATGAAATGTGTAAAATAGCAGCCCAACACAAGTGTGAACAGAACCTAACTGATCCAGTAATGTAAATTGTGGCAGACAAAAAAAGTGCATAAATTCATAAGACACATTATTGTTAGCTTTTCAATCAACTGGGCTACATGCATAAACAAGTTTAGCTTTATGAACACTGAAATTTACAGAAATTAATCTCTGTACATAGTTTAGTGAAGTTATCATACCCGGCGTGCTTTAATATACAGTATACTGTATATGTGTATACACAGTAGCTTGTTAAAGTATTCAACCCCTTGGCATTTTACCTATTTTGTTACATTACAGCCTGCGTTTAAATACTTTTGTAATCCGATTTGTGTGTGGTGCGTCGGCACTAAATAGTCTAAGCTGGTGAAGTGAAGTGAGAAAAATGTAGGCATAAATTAAATTTATGGGATCAAATAACTAAAAATTGGCATGTCCATATGAATTCACCCCTTTTGCGATGAAGCCCCTAAAAATTTCTGGAGAAAGCAATTACCTTCATAAGTCACATGCTTAGTGAGAGGTAGTCAACCTGTGTGTAATGTCACATGGTCTGTCAGCATATACACACCTTTTATGAAAGGCCAGAGATGCTACAACACCATTAAGCAAGAGGCTCCACTAACCAAACACCATCGAGACCAAGGAGATCTCCAAACAAGTCAGGAACAAAGCTGTTGAGAAGTACAAGTCAGGGTTGGGTTATAAAAAAAGGAAACCAGAGCACCATCAAATCCAGTATCATCAAATGGTAAGAACATGGTACCACAACAAACCTACCACCAAAAATCTCAGCCTATGCTAGAAGGGCATTAATCAGAGAACAAAGATAACCCTGAAGGAACTGCAGAGTTCCCAATCAGAGACTGGAGCATTCGACCATAATAAGCTGCACACTCCATATAGGTGGCCTTTATGGAAGAGTGGGCAGAAATAAGCCTTTTCTTACACACAAAACTATAAGGCTCATTCTGAGTTTGCCAAAAGACCTGTGGGAGCCTTACCAAATGTATGGAGGAAGGTGCTGTGGTCGGATGAGACTAAAATTAATTTTTTTGCCCACCAAGGTAAATGCTATATCTGGTGCCAAACCACCACAGCTCCTCACCCCAAGAACACCATTCTCACAGTGAAACGTGGTGGCAGCATCATGCTGTGGGGTTGTTTTTAAGCAGCAGGGATACGGAAAATGGTCCACATTGAGGGTAAGATTGATGGTGTGAAAAACATAGATATTCTTGAGAAAAACTTGTTTCAGTCCGTCAGTGATTTGAGACTGGGACAGAGGTTCACCTATCAACAAGACAATGATCCAAAGCATACTGCTAAAGCAACACTCAAGTGTTTTAAGAGGAAATGTTTAAATGATTTGGAACAGCCTAGTCAACGCCCAAATCTTAATCCAATTGGGAATCTGTGGTCAGACTTGATGATTTTTGTTCATCAGAGGAAACCATCTAACTTGAAGGAGCTGGAGCAGTTTTGCCTTGAAGAACGAGCAAAAATCCCACTGGCAAGATGTGGAAAGCTCATAGACTTATCCAAGTCATAATTGCCGCAAAAGGAGGCTCTACAAAGTACTGACTTTAGGGGCTGAATAGTTATGCACACTGAAGCTTTCAGTTATTTTGTCCTATTTGATGTTTGCTTCACAATAAAAAGAAAACCAATTGTTCACAATTGTAGGCATGTTCTCCATATGAACTGATACAAACGCTCAAAAAAAAAACCCCAGTGAAACTGCAGGTTGTGAGGTAGGAAAACATGAAAAATGCCAAGGGGTGAATTCTTTCGTAAGCCACTGTATACACTCTATATTTTTACAATCTCAGTATTGACAGCAAAAAAAGGCTGCCCTTTACTAAGATTGGCAGATGTGTTGGGTAACTCACCCTTGTGATGTTTTGTACTCGGAAGAGACGGGTCACTACATCTTCATCCACAGTCCCAGACACAAATTGAACTTCCATTGGTCCATATCTAGATATACCATTGTCTGGCCAGTACTGTAAGCAGGGCTAGTTTTTAAGATATAAAGCAGAGGATCTCATAAGTGAAGAACCTTAAATTCTTCTTCATTCACAGATGTGTGTCAGTGGTTGGAGATGACAATTCTGCAGATATCTGTTTTTCATGGATTATCATAAAATATATACAATTCTCACTTAAAAAGTCAAGGTTTATATTGTAAAATCTAAACTCATTGACTGCTATAGTTAACACTATCTGGCCCAACATTTCCAAAATGATCATATATTCCCATTGTGACAATTGGAAAATGGTATTTGCCACATTAATTTTGCTTTGATGCTCACTGGGACAGGCAATGTCGGTACAAAGGGAAAATGTGAGTGATGTGATTAGTCTATTAGCAAAAAAAAGGTAAGGTAATGATTACGATGTGAACAGAAGGCAATGAAACCTGTCACCTCTCCTGATGCCTGTTTTATTAAATAACTGAATTTCCAGTTTTAAAAAAATATTTTGTATCAAGATTTTTTAGAGCTTCAAGCTATCCAAATCCTTTTAGAAGCAAGTAGGAAAATGGGCTTGTGTCCAAATTCTGATTACAGCAATGTGTCACTTACTGGGCTGCTTGCTGTAGCTGTGATAAAATCGATATTTTAGCATCAGGAGATTATCACTAGAGAACTGGTAAACCTGCTGCCAGGTAGTCCTGCATATACCTGAGCTCTGCATAATCCCGCCCCACCAGTGATGGTCATATTTCTGCCTATGCACAGTGACTACAGAAAGATGCAAATTATTGTTGTGGGCATTGTTGTACAAAGCTCAGCATCCAAAGCACTGGTAGATCTGTAACAGATAAAATGTAATAGATTTCATTTTTCTTACCCACGCAGAATTAGACTGGTTTAACTGATTCAACATAACAATGCTACTGCAACCATAGTCATATACCAGCCTCCAGAAATCAGTAATTGTGTTCTGCAGTGGGTGTACTGTGACAATAACATGGGAACTTCTTTTGTAACTCTGAAAAACAGCAAAATACAATTAGAAATTGTTATGGTCATTGCTCAAAAAAAAAGGTACCGTACATATTTTTGTCAAAAGCAAGGTAAAAAGCACTTAAAAAGAGTCTATAGTGGAAAAGGGCAAAAAGTTATAATCTGCCCCCTGCTGGAAATAGTATGACATCACATGTGCTATTTCAGGACAGCAAGATGTTTGGTGAGAAATTGTGCCGTCTGTTGGAGGAGAGGAGAATCTAATCCGCTCCTCACTTACAGGTCCTTCTCAAAAAATTAGCATATAGTGTTACATTTCATTATTTACCATAATGTAATGATTACAATTAAACTTTCATATATTATAGATTCATTATCCACCAACTGAAATTTGTCAGGTCTTTTATTGTTTTAATACTGATGATTTTGGCATACAACTCCTGATAACCCAAAAAACCTGTCTCAATAAATTAGCATATCAAGAAAAGGTTCTCTAAACGACCTATTACCCTAATCTTCTGAATCAACTAATTAACTCTAAACACATGCAAAAGATACCTGAGGCTTTTATAAACTCCCTGCCTGGTTCATTACTCAAAACCCCCATCATGGGTAAGACTAGCGACCTGACAGATGTCAAGAAGGCCATCATTGACACCCTCAAGCAAGAGGGTAAGACCCAGAAAGAAATTTCTCAACAAATAGGCTGTTCCCAGAGTGCTGTATCAAGGCACCTCAATGGTAAGTCTGTTGGAAGGAAACAATGTGGCAGAAAACGCTGTACAACGAGAAGAGGAGACCGGACCCTGAGGAAGATTGTGGAGAAGGACCGATTCCAGACCTTGGGGAACCTGAGGAAGCAGTGGACTGAGTCTGGTGTGGAAACATCCAGAGCCACCGTGCACAGGCGTGTGCAGGAAATGGGCTACAGGTGCCGCATTCCCCAGGTAAAGCCACTTTTGAACCATAAACAGCGGCAGAGGCGCCTGACCTGGGCTACAGAGAAGCAGCACTGGACTGTTGCTAAGTGGTCCCAAGTACTTTTTTCTGATGAAAGCAAATTTTGCATGTCATTCGGAAATCAAGGTGCCAGAGTCTGGAGGAAGACTGGGGAGAAGGAAATGCCAAAATGCCTGAAGTCCAGTGTCAAGTACCCACAGTCAGTGATGGTGTGGGGTGCCATGTCAGCTGCTGGTGTTGGTCCACTGTGTTTCATCAAGGGCAGGGTCAATGCAGCTAGCTATCAGGAGATTTTGGAGCACTTCATGCTTCCATCGGCTGAAATGCTTTATGGAGATGAAGATTTCATTTTTCAGCACGACCTGGCACCTGCTCACAGTGCCAAAACCACTGGTAAATGGTTTACTGACCATGGTATTACTGTGCTCAATTGGCCTGCCAACTCTCCTGACCTGAACCCCATAGAGAATCTGTGGGATATTGTGAAGAGAAAGTTGAGAGACGCAAGACCCAACACTCTGGATGAGCTTAAGGCCGCTATTGAAGCATCCTGGGCCTCCATAACATCTCAGCAGTGTCACAGGCTGATTGCCTCCATGCCACGCCGCATTGAAGCAGTCATTTCTGCAAAAGGATTCCCGACCAAGTATTGAGTGCATAACTGAACATTATTATTTGATGGTTTTTTTGTTTGTTATTAAAAAACACTTTTATTTGATTGGATGGGTGAAATATGCTAATTTATTGAGACAGGTTTTTTGGGTTATCAGGAGTTGTATGCCAAAATCATCAGTATTAAAACAATAAAAGACCTGACAAATTTCAGTTGGTGGATAATGAATCTATAATATATGAAAGTTTAATTGTAATCATTACATTATGGTAAATAATGAAATTTAACACTATATGCTAATTTTTTGAGAAGGACCTGTATCTACTAACACGGCTGTGATTGAAAGGGTAGAGACCAAACACGGCTACACAATGCCTAGAAGACTGGGAAATAGACTTGTCTGATCGAGATCGTCACTATATAAGTAAAAAAATACAGACCTGATAGCCGCTGCGTGGTCGGCCTCAATCACATCTACATCCATGTATGTGAATATGACTGCAGAGAAATGCGCCATATACCATACAACAACCAATAATAAAACATTATTTATCGCAGCCCGTGCTCAGGAAACATAATAAAGGCAGCAAGGACTTATAACTCCTAGACCTCCTGTTTTCAGAAGCTGCAGGTTGAGCACTACCCTATTTCATGTTTTTCATTTTCTTTCTAATTTCATCAAAGTGGCCTTTCTGGTGCAAGTTTATGAAGCTCTTCCATCAATTCAACCATAAAGTAAAAAAAAAATAATATTGAGAGTAGAACCCCTGAACAACCAAAAGACCACAATCCAAAGTATATAGTTGTAGGGTAAGGTGAGTAGCTCACATCAGTCAGGGCAGCATTAATATAATTGCTGGTATCCTCTCCATGTGCAGAGAGTAATAAAGGCAGAGAACGGTCAGGGGGCAACACATCCATACTTCGGTTCTTGTCTCGGTTGTGTGGTAACAAAGCGACACTGCACTCCTCTACACCAAGCTGAGCTGTCACTGAATTTAATGTCTGCGGAGAAATGGCACAGGAGTTACCAAGGAGAACAAATTAAAGGGAATCTGTCACCAGGTTTTCCCCACCTAATTTGAGAGGAACAAAATGTAGAGACCCTGATTACAGCGATGTGTCACCAACAGGGTTTTTTTTAAAATAATTTTGATAAAATCACTGTTTTATCAGCATAAGCCTATCACTAAAGAACTAGTAAACCTAAGCCCACCATACCCACCCTCACCACTGATTGGCAGTTTTCTGCCTATGCACATTAAGCTGCCAATCAGTGGTGTGGGTGGGGTTATACAGAGCTTAGCATTCAGAGAACTGTTCAATCCGCAGCAGATAAAACAGGGATTTTATCAAAACTGCAACAAGCAGCTCAGCAACTGACACATCTATGGAATCAGGTGCTCTGTCCCTACATTAAGCTGCTCTCGGATGGGGTAGTAAAAACATGCTGACAGATTTCTATAAGTAGATATCAATAATACAAGCAGCAGTACCTGGAATTCATCTCTCAGGTGTGTGGAGTTGCTTTGTGTGTCTATCTGTAGCATTTCCTTGTACGTTTGCCTAAAGTCACATGCCGGTATAGCTGTGTCACCACAAAGGCAGGCCTCAAGGATGGCATCATGGATGAAAACATACTGCTCCTGGAAACATGAAGACACACTAAACACATCAACGTATCGCAGACTGTTAACCACAGTGATTATCTCCATTGAAATGAATTTCACTTTATGGCACCATTCCAGCCATTTTACCTGAGTTTGCACCATGTTGATGCGCCGTGAGCACAGTGTTTTGACACAATTGTAAATGTCAACCACTCCTTCACACTCCGCCATGTCGAGCATCACATCCAAGACAATGTAGCATCCCGTCCTGCCAGCTCCAGAGCTATCAGAAGATGTACAGTAGGTTAACTGGACATACAAACATAGACTAAAGCCACAATGGGGCACCTGGCACTACTGACCTACAATGCACCACAACTGGTCCAGCATCAGGCGGTGTGGAAGACTTCACTCTGCGAATAAAGGCAAGTAGCCCTGTAGCATGGAAGGGTACTCCGTGCTCAGGCCATGATAGGAAGTGAAACTGCTTTACTTCATGTCTGGCAGTATAACCCCGCTGAAGAAAGAAGGATTTACGTGATTAGAAGCAGAAGAAAGCCTCCGATTACTTGGCGCACATAAGTTGCGTTGTCACTCACCCGCTCCATAGCAAGTGTCCGAACCGTATACTCTGACAGGGTTTCCGTATTAAGTAAAGTAATACGAATATCTCCATATGTTTCGGCAGTATCTGGCCAGTACTTACTGCATTTCACCTGTGCAGAGGATGAAATAATATGGTGCACATGAGACATACCAATCCTCAAACTGCAATCAAATTGGGATATTGACAGCCTCCTTCTAAAATACATTGCTCCACACATACAGATAACAAATCATTACAGAGGCTTTCAGCTTTTCGTAAAACCCTTGTCTAACAAACTGTGATTTGTCCATCCACCCTGAGTCCAGCGCTAGGTCTACACTGCAGATCACGGTGTCCATAGCTCCCAACCATCCCTCATACTGCGGAACTGTCCCGATTTGAGGCTGTGCCCCGCAGTCCTGCACAGGACTCCATTTCTCCCACACGGCCAGCAGGAGAAGCAGCCGGCACAATCCCTTGTATTAGGCCATGCCCCCTCTGTATCCCGGTGCGGTGGTTCAGAGAGGAAGAGAGGACATTTCTGAGGTAAGGGTGTGTGTAGTGGCAGCAGTTAGAGCATTAGAGTGCAGCCTGTTAGTCATAGGCACAGTATATATATATATATATATATATATATATATATATATATATATATATCCTTTATATACTACAGCAGTTATGGAGTGGAGCCAGTAGATAGTGGTGTTGTCTGAGTGCATGCAGAGTTCACAGAAATGCGCTACATTGCAGTGTCCAGGATTTTTTAGGCAGCAGTGTGGACAGCGACAGGTGGTGAAATATTTCCCTGCATTGTAAGCAGAGCTGCTGGGACATATCTACAGCCCCAACTCTACATTGGCATCGTCATGTGTGGCCATTATACTGTACACAGCAGCATCATGTGTGACCATTATACAGTATGGAGCACTGTGTGGCCATTATACAGTATTGAGCATCATGTGGGGCCATTATACAGCATGGAGTATCATGTGTGGCCATTATACAGCATGGAGCACTGCGTGGCCATTATACAGTATTGAGCATCATGTGGGACCAGGGGCCATTATACAGTATGGAGCACTGTGTGGCCATTATACTGTACACAGCATCATGTGGGCAGCACAGTGGCGCAGTGGTTAGCACTGCAGCCTTGCAGCGCTGGAGTCCTGGGTTCTAATCCCACCCTGGACAACATCTGCAAAGAGTTTGTATGTTCTCTCCGTGTTTGCGTGGATTTCCTCCGGGTACTCCGTTTTCCTCCCACATTCCAAAGATATACTGATAGGGAATTTAGATTGTAAGCCCCATTGGGGACAGCGATGATAATGTGTGCAAACTGTAAAGCACTGCGTAATATGTTAGTGCTATATAAAAATAAAAGATTGTTATTATTATACAGTATGGAGCATTGTGTGGACATTATAGAGTATGGAGCATCATGTGGGGCCATTATAAAGTATAAAGAATCATGTGGGGCCATTATACATTATGGAGCATCATGTGAGGCAATTATACAATATGGAGCATTATGTGGGGTCATTATACAGTATGAAGCACTGAGTGGCCATTATACAGTATGGAGCATCATGTGTGGCCATTATAAATTATGGCACACCGTGTGGCCATTATCCAGTATTTAGCATCATGTGTGGCCATTATACATTATGGAGCACTGTGTGGCCATTACACAGTATTGAGAATCATGTGGGGCCATTATACAGTATGGAGCACTGTGTGGCCATTATAATGTACACATTATCTGGGGCCATTATACAATATAGAGCATCATGTGGGGCAATTACACAGTATGGATCATCATTTGGGGCCATTATATAATATAGAGCATCATGTGTGGCCATTAAACAGTATGGAGCACTGTGGGGCCATTATACAGAATGGAGCATCATGTGAGGTCATTATACAGCATGGAGCATTGTGTTGCCATTATACAGTATTGAACATCATGTGTGGCCATTATACAGTATGGAGCACTGTTGTTATGACCTGGTGGTCAGGACAATAATGGACCTGGTGGTTTAAGAGCACACGGAATGACCTGATAGTTACTGATAATATAGGACGAGCTCTGGGACGTGGGAACTCTGCTGACCGCAATCCCTAATCCTATCACACACACTAGAAATAGCCGTGGATTGCTCCTAACGCTCCCTATGCAACTCGGCACAGCCTAAGGAACTAGCTAGCCCTGAAGATAGAAAAATAAAGCCTACCTTGCCTCAGAGAAATCCCCCAAAGGAAAAGGCAGCCCCCCACATATAATGACTGTGACTAAAGATGAAAATACAAACACAGAGATGAAATAGATTTAGCAAAGTGAGGCCCGACTTACTGAACAGACTGAGGATAGGAAAGGTAGCTTTGCGGTCAGCACAAAAACCTACAAAAAGACCACGCAGAGGGCGCAAAAAGACCCTCCACACCGACTCACGGTGCGGAGGTGCTCCCTCTGCGTCCCAGAGCTTCCAAGAAGCAAGACAACAATCAAAATAGCAAGCTGGACAGAAAAATAGCAAACCAGAGAAAAACAAGCAGGCACTTAGCTTCTGTTGGGAAGACAGGTCACAAGAACGATCCAGGAGTGAACTAGACCAATACTGGAACATTGACAGGTGGCATGGAGCAAAGATCTAAGTGGAGTTAAATAGAGTAGCCAGCTAACGAATTAACCTCGTCACCTGTGGAAGGAAACTCAGAAACGACCACAGCCACCAGAT
The DNA here is from genome assembly GCF_032444005.1 of Ranitomeya imitator. Classification (NCBI taxonomy): domain Eukaryota; kingdom Metazoa; phylum Chordata; class Amphibia; order Anura; family Dendrobatidae; genus Ranitomeya; species Ranitomeya imitator. Next base: position 341,959,233 of record NC_091284.1, on the reverse strand, counting down.
GAAGTCCATGGATAGAACCAGCCGAAGTACCATTCATGACCACAGGAGGGAGCCCGACAACAGAATTCACGACAGTACCCCCCCCATGAGGAGGGGTCACCGAACCCTCACCAGAGCCCCCAGGCCGACCAGGATGAGCCAAATGAAAGGCACGAACCAGATCGGCAGCATGAACATAAGAGGCAAAAACCCAGGAATTATCTTCCTGACCATAACCCTTCCACTTGACCAGGTACTGGAGTTTCCGTCTCGAAATACGAGAATCCAAAATCTTCTCCACCACATACTCCAACTCCCCCTCAACCAACACCGGGGCAGGAGGATCAACGGATGGAACCACAGGCGCCACGTATCTCCGCAATAACGACCTATGGAACACATTATGGATGGCAAAAGAAGCAGGAAGGGCCAAACGAAATGACACAGGATTGATAACCTCAGAAATCTTATACGGACCAATGAAACGAGGCTTAAACTTAGGAGAGGAAACCTTCATAGGAACATAACGAGATGACAACCAAACCAAATCCCCAACACGAAGTCGGGGACCCACACAACGCCGGCGGTTAGCGAAACATTGAGCCTTCTCCTGGGACAATGTCAAATTGTCCACCACATGAGTCCAAATCTGCTGCAACCTATCCACCACAGTATCTACACCAGGACAGTCCGAAGACTCAACCTGCCCTGAAGAGAAACGCGGATGGAAACCAGAATTGCAGAAAAACGGCAAGACCAAAGTAGTCGAGCTGGCCCGATTATTAAGGGTGAACTCAGCCAACGGCAAAAAGGACACCCAATCATCCTGATCAGCAGAAACAAAGCATCTCAGATATGTTTCCAAAGTCTGATTAGTTCTTTCGGTTTGGCCATTTGTCTGAGGATGGAAAGCCGAGGAAAAAGACAAATCAATGCCCATCCTAGCACAAAAAGATCGCCAAAACCTCGAAACAAACTGGGAACCTCTGTCCGAAACGATGTTCTCCGGGATACCATGTAAACGAACCACATGCTGGAAAAATAATGGCACCAAATCAAAGGAGGAAGGCAATTTAGACAAAGGTACCAAATGGACCATCTTAGAAAAGCGATCATAAACCACCCAAATGACCGACATCTTTTGAGAGACGGGGAGATCCGAAATAAAATCCATAGAAATATGCGTCCACGGCCTCTTCGGGACCGGCAAGGGCAAAAGCAACCCACTGGCACAAGAACAGCAGGGCTTAGCCCGAGCACAAGTCCCACAGGACTGCACAAAAGAACGCACATCCCGTGACAAAGACGGCCACCAAAAGGATCTAGCCACCAAATCTCTGGTACCAAAGATTCCAGGATGCCCAGCCAACACTGAACAATGAATCTCAGAGATAACTCTACTAGTCCATCTATCAGGGACAAACAGTTTCCCCGCTGGGCAACGGTCAGGTCTATCAGCCTGAAATTTTTGCAGCACCCACCGCAAATCAGGGGAGATGGCAGACAAAATTACCCCCTCTTTGAGAATACCCGCCGGCTCAGGAACACCCGGAGAGTCAGGCACAAAACTCCTTGACAGGGCATCCGCCTTCACATTCTTAGAGCCCGGAAGGTACGAAACCACAAAATCAAAACGGGAGAAAAATAACGACCATCGAGCCTGTCTCGGATTCAACCGTTTGGCAGACTCAAGATAAGTCAAATTCTTGTGATCTGTCAAGACCACCACGCGATGCTTGGCTCCTTCAAGCCAATGACGCCACTCCTCGAATGCCCACTTCATGGCCAACAACTCTCGATTACCAACATCATAATTGCGCTCAGCAGGCGAAAACTTTCTAGAAAAGAAAGCACATGGCTTCATCACCGAGCCATCAGAACTTCTTTGCGACAAAACAGCCCCAGCTCCAATCTCAGAAGCATCAACCTCAACCTGAAACGGGAGCGAAACATCTGGCTGGCACAACACAGGGGCAGAAGAAAAACGACGCTTCAACTCCTGAAAAGCCTCTACAGCTGCAGAAGACCAATTGACCACATCAGCACCCTTCTTGGTCAAATCAGTCAACGGTTTAGCAACACTAGAAAAATTAGCGATGAAGCGCCGATAAAAATTAGCAAAGCCCAGGAACTTTTGCAGGCTCTTCACAGATGTCGGCTGAGTCCAATCGTAAATGGCCTGGACTTTAACAGGGTCCATCTCGATAGTAGAAGGGGAAAAAATGAACCCCAAAAATGAAACCTTCTGAACTCCAAAGAGACACTTTGACCCCTTCACAACTAGGAATTCGCACGAAGGACCTGGAACACCATTCTGACCTGCTTCACATGAGACTCCCAATCATCCGAAAACACCAAAATATCATCAAATACACAATCAGGAATTTATCCAGGTACTCTCGGAAGATGTCATGCATAAAGGACTGAAATACTGATGGAGCATTGGAAAGCCCGAATGGCATAACCAGGTACTCAAAATGGCCCTCGGGCGTATTAAATGCTGTTTTCCATTCATCGCCTTGTTTAATACGCACAAGATTATACGCCCCTCGAAGATCTATCTTGGTGAACCAACTAGCCCCTGTAATACGAGCAAACAAATCAGACAGCAACGGCAAAGGATACTGAAATTTGACTGTAATTTTATTGAGAAGGTGGTAATCAATACAAGGTCTCAAAGAACCATCCTTCTTGGCCACAAAAAAGAACCCTGCTCCTAACGGTGATGACGACGGGCGAATATGGCCTTTCTCCAAGGATTCCTTTATATAACTCCGCATAGCGGCGTGTTCCGGCACAGATAAATTGAACAATCGGCCCTTAGGAAACTTACTACCAGGAATCAAATTAATTGCACAATCGCAATCCCTATGAGGAGGTAGGGCACTGGCTTTGGGCTCATCAAATACATCCCGGTAATCCGACAAAAACTCCGGAACCTCAGAAGGAGTGGAAGACGAAATAGACAAAAATGGAACATCACCATGTACCCCCTGGCAACCCCAGCTGGACACAGACATAGATTTCCAGTCCAATACTGGATTATGAACCTGTAGCCATGGCAACCCCAAAACGACCACATCATGCAGATTATGCAACACCAGAAAGCGGATATCCTCCTGATGTGCAGGAGCCATGCACATGGTCAATTTGGTCCAGTACTGAGGCTTATTCTTGGCCAAATGCGTAGCATCAATTCCTCTCAATGGAATAGGATACTGCAAGGGCTCCAAGAAAAAACCACAGCGCCTAGCATACTCCAAGTCCATCAAATTCAGGGCAGCGCCTGAATCCACAAATGCCATAACAGAATAGGATGACAAAGAGCAAATCAGAGTAACGGACAATAGAAATTTAGACTGTACCGTACCAATGGTGGCAGACCTAGCGAACCGCTTAGTGCGCTTAGGACAATCGGAGATAGCATGAGTGGAATCACCACAGTAAAAACATAGCCCATTCCGACGTCTGTGTTCTTGCCGCTCAGCCCTGGTCAAAGTCCTATCACATTGCATAGGCTCAGGCCCATGCTCAGATAGTACCGCCAAATGGTGCACAGCTTTACGCTCACGCAAGCGTCGATCGATCTGAATGGCCGAAGACATAGACTCATTCAGACCAGCAGGCATGGGAAATCCCACCATGACATCCTTAAGGGCTTCAGAGAGACCCTTTCTGAAGATTGCTGCCAGGACACATTCATTCCACTGAGTGAGCACAGACCACTTTCTAAACTTCTGACAATATATCTCCGCTTCATCCTGACCCTGACACAGAGCCAGCAAGATTTTCTCTGCCTGATCCACTGAATTAGGTTCGTCATAAAGCAATCCAAGCGCCAGAAAAAACGCATCAACATCACGCAATGCCGGATCTCCTGGCGCAAGGGAAAATGTCCAGTCTTGAGGGTCACCACGTAATAAAGAAATAATGATCTTTACTTGTTGAACAGGGTCACCTGAGGAGCGAGGTTTCAAGGCAAGAAACAATTTACAATTATTTTTGAAATTCAAGAACTTAGATCTATCACCAAAAAACAAATCAGGAATTGGAATCCTAGGCTCTGACATCGGATTCTGAAACACAAAATCTTGAATGTTTTGTACACTTATAGTGAGATTATCCATCCAAGAGCACAGACCTTGAATGTCCATGTCTACACCTGTGTTCTGAACCACCCAGATGTAAAGGGGAAAAGAGAGACAAAACACAGTGCAAAGAAAAAAAAATGGTCTCAGAACTTCTCTTATCCCTCTATTGAGATGCATTAGTACTTTGGGCCACCTGTACTGTTATGACCTGGTGGTCAGGACAATAATGGACCTGGTGGTTTAAGAGCACACGGAATGACCTGATAGTTACTGATAATATAGGACGAGCTCTGGGACGTGGGAACTCTGCTGACCGCAATCCCTAATCCTATCACACACACTAGAAATAGCCGTGGATTGCTCCTAACGCTCCCTATGCAACTCGGCACAGCCTAAGGAACTAGCCAGCCCTGAAGATAGAAAAATAAAGCCTACCTTGCCTCAGAGAAATTCCCCAAAGGAAAAGGCAGCCCCCCACATATAATGACTGTGACTAAAGATGAAAATACAAACACAGAGATGAAATAGATTTAGCAAAGTGAGGCCCGACTTACTGAACAGACTGAGGATAGGAAAGGTAGCTTTGCAGTCAGCACAAAAACCTACAAAAAGACCACGCAGAGGGCGCAAAAAGACCCTCCGCACCGACTCACGGTGCGGAGGTGCTCCCTCTGCGTCCCAGAGCTTCCAGCAAGCAAGACAACAATCAAAATAGCAAGCTGGACAGAAAAATAGCAAACCAGAGAAAAACAAGCAGGCACTTAGCTTCTGCTGGGAAGACAGGTCACAAGAACGATCCAGGAGTGAACTAGACCAATACTGGAACATTGACAGGTGGCATGGAGCAAAGATCTAAGTGGAGTTAAATAGAGTAGCCAGCTAACGAATTAACCTCGTCACCTGTGGAAGGAAACTCAAACACCCACAGCCACCAGATGAAGTCCATGGATAGAACCAGCCGAAGTACCATTCATGACCACAGGAGGGAGCCCGACAACAGAATTCACAACACACTGTGTGGCCATTATACAGTATTGACCATCATGTGGGGCCATTAAACAGTATGGAGCACTGTGTGGCCATTATACTGTACGCAGCATTATGTGGGGCCATTATGCAGTATAGAGCATCATGTGGGGCCATTATACAGTATAGAGCATCATGTGGGGCCATTATACAGTATGGAGTGTCATGTGTCGCCATTATACATTATGGAGCATCATGTGAGGACATTACACAGTACGGAGCATCATGTGGGGCCATTAGACAGTATGGAGCACTGTTTGGCCATTATACAGTATGGAGCATTATGTGGGGCCATTATACAGTATGGAGCACTGTGTGGCCATTATACAGTATTCAGCATCATATGTAGCCATTATACAGTATTGAGCATCATGTGTGGTCATTATACAGTATTGAGCATAATATGGGACCATTATGCAGTATGGAGCACTGTGTGGCCATATTTTTTTCTGTTTATAATTATTGTTTATGAAACAGTGTGATCAGCAGTACTAAACGGGTGTGGTTGGGGCGTGGATATGGGTGTGGCTAGTTGTGAAATGGATGTGTTCAGGGGCGTGGCCTTCAATATCCCGCGGCATGCTGTGACAGTGTCTGCTATTGTTCTCAGAGATGACAACACATTGAAGGCACTGTGACCAAAAACTGAACTCAACCCTCTGCCTGAGCTCATTCTTCTCTATCACAAGCCAAAACGATCTGTCTGTTCTCTATTATGTAAAACACTGTTATATCAGGACAAATATTAATGCTTAAACAAAAGAAAACCTACCTAAGCAATATCATAAGCAGATGAATATAAAATGACTGCTTCCTTCCATCAACACATCTATGCAGGGACTGTGCCTGGTATTGTAGGTAAAGAAACGTTCATTTTTTACTCCTTAGACCTATGTACGTATTCACATAGTGTAGTGTCAGTGTGTTAATATACTTACCGATCGTTGTCTTCTCCAGCATCCAGCGCCATTCCAATCCTCTTCCGAGTCACCTGAGGGTAATTCAGTCTCTCCAGATCACACTGCGCACTGTGTGTGGCTTGTACACTATAAGTCTATGGAGCGTCAGAAGGAGACGCCATATGGACCTGTACAAGCACTGAGGAGACGAAAAAAGGCTGTTGTCCAATCTTTCTCCTGCCCAGTACCGGTGCATACAGCATAAGCAAGAACATGGTGAGCGCCACTTTTCTTCTTCTCATATGTGCATGAGACGCCATAGGCTTACATTGTACATGTGACGTCAGGCTCAAATATAGACCCCTGTATGATCTGGAGAGTCTGAATTGCCGTCACATGACTCAGAAGAGGATTGGAATGGCACGGGATACTGGAGAAGACAACAATCGGTGAGTATATCAGCACACTGACTCTACACTAATATTTGGATAGCTTTAAGGAATAAAAACATTAAGTGGAGTGCTTGTTTAAGGGGTTGTCCAGTGAATAGAAGTTATGAAATATCCAAAGGATAGGTGATTAGAACTGGGCACATTCATCCCCTTTAGAATGGAGCGGCAGTGTACATACTTAAAAGCAGTTCCATTCATTCCTCCTGCTTTTTCCGGCACCCCCATAGGGAATGAATGAATCAGTGGTCTGCTGATTGCTTCTGATCCCAGCGGTGGAACACCCATCGAACAACAGGTTATCACCTATCCTGAGAATAGGCGATGACTTGTTTTCACTACACAATCCCTATAGGCATTATTGAAGTCAGCAGCAATACCCCACACAACCTGTCGATTAGTATGGCGCAGTTTTTGAAAGAAATGAGTCACGTTTTTTTAATGTACGTGAAAGGTGTAAGCTAAAGCTCAGGTGAATGTTATATCATGGGGAACAATGGGAGTATGCAGGGTTGGCGTTAGGGGCAGGCAGACCACGCAGCTGCCTAGGGCTCCCGCTCCCCCAGGGGCCCCCAGCTAGTAGCACATCATGCAGCCGCTATGGGGCCCCTGTGAGGCAGGGGGGCCCGCCTGCCACCAGCGCCGACACCCCTGCCATGTGCCGGTACAGTTCAAACCAATGAAGGAGGAGAGAGCATCAGCTGACGCCCAAGCTCCCATCATTCCTCGCTCTGCCTCTGACACTGCAGGTGTGCGATGACATCATCGCGCACTCACTGTGTGCCAGGCAGTGCAGCCGCTGAGACAGGAGCAGGGAGAGGCGCGGGCATGAGGAAAGGTGAGGAGTGTGTGTTTTTTTTTACTATAACAGTGAGTAGTGGACTGTGGTGCCATTCTCAGGGGAAGGGGGGAGATGTGGGCTGTGCTATATACTATGCGAGCTGTGCTATATACTATGGGGGCTGTGTTATATACTATGCGGGCTGTGCTATATACTATGCGGGCTGTGCTATATACTATGCGGGCTGTGCTATGTACTATGTGGGCTGTGCTATGTACTATGCGGGCTGTGCTATATACTATGTGGGCTGTGTTATATACTGTGCTCGCTGTGCTATATACTACGCGGGCTGTGCTACATACTATGCAGCCTGCGCTATATACTATGCAGGCTGCGCTATATACTATGCGGTCTGTGCTATATACTATGCAGGCTGTGCTACTAACTCTGCAGGCTGTGCTATATACTACGTGGGCTATGCTATATACTATGCGGGCTGTGCTATACACTACACAGGCTGTGTTATATACTATGGGGAGTATATTATATTCTATGGGGGAGGCTGTGTTATATACTATGTGGGTGTGTTATATACTATGGGGTGTACATTATACATTATATTTTATGGGGAGGCTGTGTTATATACAATGGGGGTACATTATATTCTATGGAGAGGATGTGTTATATACTATGGGGGGCTGCATTATATTCTATGGGGGGCTACATTATATACTATGGGGAGGTGGGCTGTATTATATTCTATGGAGGCTACATTATATTCTAAGGGGGGCTGTATTAGATTTATGAGGAAGGATTGCATCATACTCTTTTATGGGGCTACATTATATTATATGGGAAGGTGAGCTGGATTCTATTCGGGGCTGCATTACTGTATATTCTATGGGGGGCTGTATTATATTTATAATCTATGAGGGGTGATTGCATCATACTCTAAGAAGGGGCTACATTATTCTACATGATGGGGGCTGCATTATATTGTATGGGGGGTTACATTATACTCTGTGAGGTGGTTGCATTATACTCTGTGGGGTGGCTGCATTATGCTCTGTGGGGTGGCTGCATTATACTATATATGAGCGGCATTATACTGTATCGAGGACTATGGGGAATACATTATACTATATGAAGAACCTTGGGGTGCATTATACTATGGGAAGTGAATTGTACTACATGGATGACTATGGCGGTGCATTATACTATATGGAGCACTATGAGGATTGTATTATACTATGTGGAGGACTGAGCAGTGTATTTAATATATGGAGGACTACGAGGAGTGTATTACACTATATGGAGGACTATGTGGCATATTATATTATATGGAGGACTATGGGGAGTGCATTTTACAATATGGAGGACTGAGGAGTGTATGATTCTATATGGAGGACTGAGGAGTGTATTATACTATATGGAGCACTATGGGGCATATTATATTATATGGAGGACTATGGGGTGGGCATTTTACAATATGGAGGACTGTGGTGCACATCATAATATATGGAGGACTATGGGGTATATAATCCTAAACAATCAAAATGCTGCATATTCATCGAGTGATTGGATTGTTTTTGCTGGAACAAAAATCATAGTTCTCACCAGCACATCGCCGGTGTAAACTACAGATGTGCTGCTGATAACATGATACTGTATGGTGATCTGTTAGTGATCTATTAGTGATCGTTCTGTCCCATCATTATTCCTCAAACAGTGGAAAGAGGACGGGAAACAAGCATTGAACGATTTCAGTATTGTTGATCACACTCATTTAGCGGCATGAACTCAGCGCATGTAAATACAACCGAAATGCTTCTGTGTGATGTGCAATACGTTAGCATTTGGGGCCCCATTTTAAACTTTGCCTGGGGCCCCACTTTGCCTAAAACCAGCACTGGGAGTAGGACAACTGTGAATATTGATTACCCTTTTCTATGCGAGAAAAAATATCTTAACGATATATGTATATACAGCATATCCTGCGGGAGTTAAGGAGATAAATGTGAAACTGACATAGATAGATGTGAATATCGGAGAAAATGTCTGTTCTATCCCTGTAGGTTAATGTGTATTTATAGCCTGTGCTCAGGGTGGTAACAACAAAAATAATGTACCTAGAATTCAGCATAATTTTCTTCAGGACGGTGAAAAAAGGGATGAAAAAAATGCTTAGGAGACACATGGAGCCCATCCAGCCAAACAGAAGGGACCTGCTCTTTGCGAAGTATGTTAAGCCCATGACTGTGATGGATGCAATGTAAGACACACAGTGATAAAGAGGGTAAACTAATTACAATGCGTTCACGTCAGCACTGTTTGGTAGGGTGCTGAAGGAAGAGCGCTAATGAGAAAGGAAAATTAGACCAGCGGAGACCAAGCAAAATCATTACAGTTAATGGAGATTTACGAGAAAACACAATTTAAAAAATGATCTGATGTAAGGAACATTGTTCTTAATTACCCGTCAGAGCAACACAGCGACAATACTAATCATATTAGCAGAGAACAATCCAGTTCACAGCAATAACTGCTGTGTTTTCCAAAAAGCTAACACGTATCTATGGCAAACCCCACAAACAAAGGAAGAAAAATGCATCTGAAATATCAAACATTTGCTCTTCTTGTTTGCCTAAAGGATAGTCCAATTCATAATCTACCAATAAATGGCCCTTTTCTATAGCTGCAGAGCAGACACATTATGCATTCGAGAATTGGGCTTAATCAATGTTCTGCAAGTCTCCCGCAGCAAGGAAAGATTACACAAAGATCTATATGCTTTTCCATCAAAAGGGTTAACCCTTTCTCTTCTAGCTGATATGAAAAGATGGCATAAATGAAAGTGAACCATTAGGCTCAAGGACTGTAATAGGCAGCTGACTGGCACAGTCTGCTCTACCAGTGGTGTGGAAGGGACCTCAAGGGTCATCGTGTCCAACCCTCTGCTCGATGCAGCGCAAATGGCCAAAGTCTTGAAATTGTTGTGGACTACACACCCCATCAGCTGAGCAAGCACTCCTTACTAACATACCTGATGCTATTGGATAAGACTTTATTTTGCTTCCCAGACAGTCTGATTGCTTTCACCAACATTAAGGCAGTCATGGAGGTGTACCTGTCCATGGATGTTTACATGCCATAGCAAATTTGGACATGTGCCCATCACCCCTGCATGTGTACGCAGTTTTTAATTATACTAATCAACCATGAACATGCAATAAAAGCTCTAGAAGAGCAATCCTAGAGCTAATATATCTACGCTTTTTTTCTGTTATATTGACCTCGATTTCTGAAGATATAAATTCACCCCATGTGGCTAGTGTATAAATGTACTTACCCTTCCAACTTCCACGAGTTTGGTAATCATCACTATGCTTGAGCAGTGTTCTTGCCAAACCATCCTCCAGAAGTCATAGATCATGTCCTGCTTTGGACCTGTAGCGTTCCAGTTATATATATAAAAAATAATTTGTAACAAGAAATGTCTATTTACATTTCACTTATTTTTTGGAAAGTCTAATGATGCTCAAAACCTGAAAATTCATAAGTCAAGTCAAATCCTTCACCCTCTGCCATGACATATAGAGAAGTGTTGGAAGCTGAGACTGTCAATGCCTTATGTACAGTCTGGTGCTAGGTAATTTATCTCTGTACCGGCAGCACTGACATATTGGAAACAAGGTACGGTGGATGCCTTTACATAAGTAACAAAATAATGGCCAGTCTCCAAATTAAAGAACTGTAAGTAAACAATTTATGACCATTGCGTTGGTGACGAGGAAAAAAAATCAACACTGACCAAATTATTTATCCCTTGTTACTTGGAAGTGGCTCCCGACAAGGATTCCAAAATGGTCAATGTGTTGGGTTGGCAGTTAACACATGCAGTTAGGCTTTTAAAGGAAATTAATCAGCATAATGTAGGAAATGAGACCCTGTTTCCAATGATGTATCACTTAGACTGCTGGGTGCAGCAGTTGTGGCACAATCTGATTTTTTAGATGTAGCATGTAGCAAAGCTGAGAAAGCTGCCCCCGCACCAGGCTCAGTATGTACATTGCCTCTATTGACAATGAGCTGCTTAACAGAGGAGGGGGTGTGGTCAGACCAGAGCTCACATGCTGCTGTAGTCCAGCAGTGATTATCTCCTGGTGATAAAACCTTCATTGTATGTAAACAACAGCTTATAGCCCAAAAAGTGACATATCCTCGAATTCAGTGTCTCAGCTGTTATCTCCTGCTTTCCTCAGATTACACGGCAAAGACCTGCTGACAGATTCCCTTTAAAGAAGACTGCCTTACAGTATCTATATACTTTATATAAGTGCACATTTTCTTACTATGGCTTACTTATTAAGTGCTTTAGTAGGAAAGTTGGTTAGCTCCTACATTTCCATAGGAAATGAATACTTGTAGAAGGTTAGGTTTGCTCTACCTTTGCAACTAAGCAACATTCAAGGTAGGATTATCAGGCTTCAAACACAGTGACCTCGGAAAAGTGGCTTCTGTCATTATCATTCTTGTGGTGCAGTTGGTGGGTCTTACAATAGCATTTTGTTTCTGTTCTATCTGGAGCAAGGTTGTTTCTTAGTAAACCAATGCCTCTCGCTATTGTCCTTAAAATGGTATTGAATTGGGCATTTGACCCAGATTTTTGTACACTCCAGAGCTTCTAAACAGCGCGCAACAAAGCACTGAAAATCCCATTCACATGACTCAAGGTTGAGAAGCTACAGACGCACCAATTAATATGACGGAAAGCAATATTTATCACAAAAATAGATTTGACAAAAACTATGCAACCATCCAGAGATGTAACCATGCCGCATTGGGAAGAGGCTGCCCAGTCCAGTGAATGACTTAGTCCCCAGAAACCCATCATTGTAACAAGATATTTTGCTCATATCTTTGCATAAAATTGCTACAATATTTAATCACTTGCTCCCCAGTTATAATAAGATAACACATTATCACATCAGCTCTTGTAAAAGTACAATTTTTTATTATTGTTATTAATGTGAGGTTCTTAGCGCCTGTTGTCCCGAGAAACCAGCTAAATAATGATATTAACGCAATAATTCGGTCGCTTATTAGATTTAATTGGAGAATTTTCTGCCTAAGATTGGTGACTGCATGATGAAAATTAATCATAAATCATGTGATTCTGGGAAACAATAAAGGTCTCACAAAAAAACGTATTATGGTGTCATTAATAGGGTTTTCAAGGTTTATTGACAGCCCACCAATACCTGACTGGTAGAGGTCCAACTCTTGGTAACCTGCCAACTAACTGTATGCCTTCTATATTCAGCAATGGTGGACATGATGGACATAGCAGCTTTGAGAGAAAAACAATTGGGGATAAGCAACACTATTAAAATAGACAAAGGGTGCTGCAATATGTAAGAGCCCGCTAATTACTATACCAAAGACAAAGAAACCTTCCCAGACCAGCTTTGTCCTGTTCCCTTCAATGGAGCACCCTGGACAGACACTACTATTTAGGCTATATAACAAACCTCAAAATTTGATGATAGAACAAGGCTTTGGGGGGATGCATTCATTATTAACAAATTGGGAAGAAACCCAAATAATCCCTCACTATAAAGCCCTACAATTTTACTTATTTACTCATTATTATATAAGTATTAAAAATTGCTATAGAGCAGTGTTCTCCAACTCCGGTCCTCAAGAGCCACCAACAGGTCATGTTTTCAGAATTTCCTAAGTATTGCCCAGGTGATGGACTTATTGCCTGTGCAGGTGATGCAATTATCACCTGTGCAATACTGAGGAAATCCTGGAAACATGACCTGTTGGTGGCTCTTGAGGACCGGAGTTGGGGAACACTGACCTAGAGTATAAAAATAAGTCCCTAATCTGCCTAAATGTATTGTCATTAAAGTGCTTTATGCTTAATTTCTTACATTTAATGGGTAACACCCCGGGGTGCTAACACCTATTTGGCTGACCAGGACACACAAATTTAACGCACTAGTCCCCCCAACATGTTTCGCCGCATATGCGGCATCACCAGGGGATGGGACACTGGCTTTCAAAAATAATAATTAAATGTTAAGGTTTTATAGTGAGGGTTTACTTGGATTTCTTCCCAATTTGTTAATAATACTATGTACAGTAGACTGAAAATGATCAGAAGAAGCTGCAACACTGTTACTAAAAGCCGAAGCCTAACAGTCGGACCACACTAATCGGATGTTGATAGCTTGAAAAACCTATTTAAAAAGCCAATATCTGCCATAACAAGGAAATGGTTGGCCATCTTTTAACCTTCTCTAGTTTCCTGGTTTACAAATTGTGAAGACATTTATCTATTTTTTTTATTATGTAGTCAGGAGTGAATATAAATGTGGCTATATGGTAACTGACTGTACGTCTTAAATAGTTCAGCTATTTTTTGCACTTTTGAGACATTTAAACAATGTTTAAATTAAAATCTGTCTTAAAGGGGCTGTCAATTTATCTTTTTTGTATTGGGGCATTTATTAAAGGGAATGTGTCACCAGGGTTATTGTATTATACCTGTGTTTTGTGCCCTTCCGAAGGTGCATAAAGGTCTACTGCCCCTGAAGGGACGACCAATAGTCTCGGGGAATGATTCTATTACATAGAATTGTGGCATTTACATTGATAAAGTTCTGAGGCAATTCATCACAGTTCTACCATCTTACATACGTGATACGTCCGACTTGTTGCTAAAGATTGAGGATATCACTGTTGACAAGAACACCTTTTTACTCGTTTTGCTGAACATAATCGCTTTATAGGTCATCTTCTTCAATTCATATTAACTCACAATTATTTTCTTTTTGACGGGAAGTTCTACCACCAGCTCAGGGGCACTGATATGGGTAGCCCATGTTCCCAAACTTATGCCAATCTGGTCCTGGGCTGGTGGGATGTAGTTTTTGGTGAGGATAGGCCGCCCTGGTGAAGATAGAACAGTCATCATCCCTTTGGACTCAGGAGGGGGATTCCCACGGAACAATATATAAGAGTCAAGAGGAATTGCTCCTCAGGTCCATCTTTTTACACTGAGGCACGTAATCTCAGAGATAGGTTCCTTGAGAGGGGTTATCCCAAAAACATCCTTCAGGAGGCATTTAAACAGGTGGAACCACTATCAAGGACCAGTTATACTCAATCTAAAACTAATGATAGCTTGGACCCCCTTCTGAGATTAATAGGAAATTTTGATGACTGTTCCCAGGAGGTGAGAAAGCTTAATAAAGGTCAATAAATATTGGGACATTCTGTAGGTGGACACGGATATAAGGGAGTTTTTATCTAAAACACCTTTCATTACTTTTAGGAGGGGAAGATCCCTAAGGGATCAGTTAGTACATACTGTAGTACGTTTATCTCCCCCAAAAAGAGTGGCCCTTGGCTTGACACAAGACAGTTGGGCACCTTCAGATGCGGCAACTGTTCCTTCTCTGGCTATGTAACAACAGGGAATCGATTTGTTAGCGAGAGCACGGGTCAAGTTTTTGCCAGTAGGCATTTTACCAACTGGAAGACGAGTGGTCTGATATACTTTTTTAAATGTACTTGTCCTTTAAATTATGTTGGCGAAACTAGAAGGGAACTGAGGAGGTGGATTGGGGACCACCTGGGTGACATTAGACATGCCAGGGAAACCTCCATCTCTAGGCATGTCCGTGAGATGCACCGGGGGGATCTCAAGTCCTTCTCCTTCTGTGTAGTTGACGTTGTTGCCCCCTTGATCAGAGGCGGCGACCTAGACAAAAGGATCCAGCAAAAGGAGCTTAGAGGGATCCATAGGCTGGACACTGTTTCCCCTAAGGGTTTAAATGAGCCAATGTATTTTGGCTGTTACATAAGATTCTCCTGGTTAGTTTAATCAGTGGGGCCTCTTTAAAAGTTTGCCTGCATTTTTACTTGACCAGAATAGGTCATTTGCAAATTATTATTTGTCTTCATTGGAAGATACCTATTAATTGTCAGTATATCCATCTGACATAATATTATCTTTATGGCCCAAAATGTGAAACCCCTTAGTGTCCTTTAGTTTGAATTGTTATGGGTGCCTTAGAAACATATTGGATTTACCATTATACTGGTATGCCATTTCTTTTTGTTGTTTTAAACTGATTGCGCATGCGCGCCTCTTGAAACACTGATGGAGCACAGTAATTTTATGCTGGAACGCATTTGAAATGCAAACCTACCAGAAGTCATCATTGTACATTTCCTCAGCTGCACACTAGTTGAAACGCATGAACGGAACACAGTACTTCCGCGCCTGCGCGTATGGTGAAGGCACTTGAAACATAAACTCACCGGAAGTAATTATGCGTACTTCCGCATCTGCGCATTAGTTGAAATGCAGTAATGGCCGTATACTGTGCACTTCCTACATCGTGACACGCACGCTGGACCACCAGGTGATTTAGGTTAATAGGTATCACTGGGGCTATATTTTGGGCTTAATTGGGCATATAATCCTGAGCACCATATTGAGAGGGGACCTGCCCTAATGTGCTGAGGACTGTATCGATGTTTACAAAGCACCAAAGCATAAGCTAAGTAGTCCTATATAATATATCTGTTTACTCCTGATGAACCTCATGCTAGAGGGGAAACGCGTCGAGTTTCTTTTTGGGACATACTTGCTGGCTGTGGAGTTTATGGACATATTTAATGGCTGTTGAACAAATTATTCTAAATAAGGTTTATTTTTTCATGTCTATACACTCCTCTTTGGACTAATGGTTATACTGACTCTTATTGGGGGATAGGATCTGAGGAACAGAGATCTATGTGGGGGAGTTTTTCCTCTGATGACTTATGAGCCTTTTATGAATGGACACCTGGGGGACATACATAGTATATGGTATCATTTTTCATTAGGAAACTCCAGCGATATTGTGTTATTTTGCACATTGAAGCACTATAGCACCTTACATATTATATAAAGGTATCACTTTATTGTTTGTTGCAGTTTTGATTAAAAATTGTTTTATCTGATGCAGATTTAGCAGTTCTCTGAGCTCTGTATAACTCCGCCCACACCTCTGATTGACGGTTTCCTGCGTACACTGCGCATAGGCAGAAAACTGCTAATCAGGGGTGGGGACAGGGTTGGACTACTGCTGTGCAGCCTGCAAGGGAGACTTCTCTAACAATCAGCAGTGCCAGATCAGGAGATCAGCGCCAAACCTAAAATATTAAATTTCCATCCAGAACTTGGATTTGCTGTTTTAAAAATCACAAACATCTAGAAGAACTGTACCTTCAGTCGAATTAAAATAAATAAATACACAAGATTTATATTTTTCACCTTATTTTTCAGTAAATGATTGCCTGAGAAAGGCATGGTGTTGACTTACTCACCTTGTGTTGCAATGAAGTGATTGGATCTGTGATAACCCTACAAACAAAAATAAAGAAATATATGTAAATGGTTTTCTTGTCATATCCACTGTCTAACATTCCCACCATGCATTTTGACAAGCACTGTTATCCACAAAAAAAGGAGACGGGACATAGGATTAGGGAAGACAGACAAATGGGGTGTGCATCAATTATTCCTGAAGCCATCAACCTATAACAGGACAACCACAGTCCAGAAACAAGACTGGAGAATAGAATGGCAGAAGTGAGGAAATGATGGATGATTTGAGAAGCAGAAAGAAACCTTCTCAAGAAGAGCTCCTTGTGGCTGAAGGCAACAGTAGAAAAACTTATCAACTAAATTTCAAGTTATGCAGATTGGAAACCTTACGTGAAGGTCCATGAGTTTTTAGCAAGATTACCAGCCTTCAGCGAAACATGTATTTTCATGGAAAAGTGAATAAAATGATGTGCAGAGCAAGTTTAGGGGGAAAAAATGGAAAACTGATATGGGAGAAGGGGAAAGGATGAGAATACATGAGAAACAGAATATACAGCGGGCCATAAGAAAGGAATAAAGCAAGGTAAAAAGACAGAGGGCGATCAAAGAGGAAAATAGGCTGAGAAGGTCGAAGATTTTTGGGAAGCTGTTAATAATTAAGTCATATAGTAGAATGTATACATTTCTGGAAAGAGAAGATGCTAAATATAGTGTCTATCCTCTACTGTTTATACCAGGGCGATAAAGCACCTGGTTATGGGAGATGGAGAATAGGATCACAAGCTTGATACTCACTTCTCTGTTTATCCGGATCTACCGGTGATCCCAAAGACAGAAAGACAGTGAAAGGGGGCACAGATGTAAAGGAGGGATAAGTGGAAAGGGGGGGAAAAAAGCAAGAAACAAAGGGATAAATGAAGGGGAAAAGATTGGGAAGGTGGAGAGGAGAACAAAAATAAAACAAATATTTTAATGAGAAAGGGGTAGAGGATTGATCGGAGAAACAAAAGAAGTTACAAGTGGGTGGAACAATTAGTATGAGATCAGGAATGGTAGAGATTGGATAGGGTGAAGAAACAAAATGCAGTAGAGAGAGAAAAGGCAGCAGAGAAAAGAAAGGATAAAGATGTATTAGCAGAAACAAAAAGACAGGCAGCCTAGCACTACTAAGATATTAAAGACGATTTCCCAATAGATATATTTATGGCATATACATTCGATATGCCATAAAACGTCCATTCTTTGGCACCTAATTGGCGACAATCTGTTTGCACATTTCTCATTCATTATTATAGTGTAATACCAGGTACCCTTGTTCTTGGAAGTAACACAGATAAGACCCCAACTGATTGGTCACAACATAGCCAATGGTTATGTTATAAATGTCCATAGTGGGAATACTCCAGGAATCACGACTTTACAATACAGTAAATACTAACCAATGGCACTCTCGGATATTACTGAAAGTTTAAACCACTTTTTCCCAAAATCTGAAGCAATGAAAATATAGGGCTTCTTAATGCCAATTTCCATACTTTGCTAACAAAGTAAAAAAAACTATAAAGGAGCAGAGAGACTCCACAATTGTGTCATTTCGGCTCAAGTGAATATGATCACATGGCGACCCACAAGGTGCCGCGACAAGCAAGTCGCAAAACTTAGGATCCTGTTGGCTTTTTTGTTACTTGTCAGTCCCAGTACCTTGTGAGTCGCAATGCTCCCACATTCACTTGCATTATATTGCAATGTTGCAGTGGTTTACAGAGATTTTTGGCCATGTGACCTGGGTATATTGCAGATCACATTGTGATGTCTGATGTCAGTGCTCTTCATGCCAACTTCAAGTCTGCAGTTTAGACCTTTTGTACATTTCAGTGTTTTCCTTCCATTTTCATTATTCTTAAAATAAATAGATTTATAAAAAAAAGAATATATAATCACATTTGATTTTTCTGTGTTTAAGATCATTTCTGGTTCTGATATAAAAACTATATATATAAAAAAGTTCAAATATTGATGAAACACTGAAGGATGAATGAGGTTTAAATAGTAGACCATGCTCATTAACTTTACATAGTAATTTCTGGGAGCTGCTTAAGCCCTCTTACTGGTGCATCAGTGGTTTGGTTCCGAGTTTCATCAATGATTGGTCCGTGTGTCAGTTTTTCATCAGTGATTTTCACATATGATAAAAGTTATGAAATAAATTGCAAGGCTTTTCCTATTGATTAACAATGTTAATCATGACAGCATATGGATGGCACACTGGAAGACACACATGAAAAATGGACTTCTGCATGAAACCTAAGGACACGTTCACACGGTCAGAATTTGATCATTATTTTACATCAGTAATTGTAAGCCAAAATCAGGATTGGAATAATAAGGCTAAGTGCACACGTTGCGGATTGGGGTGCAGAATTTTCTGCACAAAATCCGCATCTCCTGGCAGAAAACGCAGGTGCAGATTTGACACGCTTTTTATGCGGATTTTGTGCGTTTTTGTTGCGGATTTGATGCAGATTTCATGCTTTTTTTACCACTGCGGATTTCTATAATGGAAGGGTGCAGAAACACTGCAGATCCGCACAAAAGAAGTGACATGCTACTTCTTTTGATCCGCAGCGTTTTCCGTACGGAATTTTCAGCACCATTAGCACAGCATTTTATTTCTATAGATTTACATTGTACTGTAAATCACTTTGCGAATCTGCAGCGTTTCTGCGTGGAAAAATCCGCTGCGGATCTGCACTAAATCTGCATTGTGTGCACACAGCCTATAAGGAAAAGTATATGGTAATAGAAACTCGTCACCACTTCTGTATTTCTCACCCACTCCTGCTTTGGGTTAACAAATACTGATGGGAAATACTGACCAAATACTGACCATGTCATATCGCCACTGTGGATGTGATGTGGGGACATGTGAAGCTCTATCACCACTGGGGATGTGATGTTGGGACATATGAAGCTCTATCACTACTGTGGATGTGATGTGGGGACATGTGAAGCTCTATCACCACGGTGGATGTGATGTGGGGACATATGAAGCTCTATCCCCTGCTCTTCTCCATTTACACCTTTGGCCTGGGACAGCTCATAGAATCTCATGGCTTTCAGTATTACCTCTATGCTGATGACACACAGATTTACATCTCTGGACCAGATATCACCTCCCTTCTAACCAGAATCCCTCAATGTCTGTCCACTATTTCATCCTTCTTCTCCGCTAGATTTCTGAAACTTAACATGGACAAAACAGAATTCATCATCTTTCCCCCATCTCAAGCGACCCCCCCAACGAACCTATCCATTACAGTAAATGGCTGCCCACTTTCCCCAGTCTCACAAGCTCGCTGCCTCGGGGTAATCCTTGACGCTGATCTCTCCTTCAAACCACATATCCAAGCCCTTTCCACTTCCTGCCGACTTCAACTCAAAAATATTTCACGAATCCGTTCATTCCTCAACCATGAATCTGCAAAAACCCTAGTCCATGCCCTCATCATCTCTCGCCTTGACTACTGCAACCTCCTACTCTGTGGCCTCCCCTCTAACACTCTCGCACCCCTCCAATCTATTCTAAACGCTGTAGCCCGACTAATCCACCTGGCCCCCGCTATTCCCCGGCCTCTCCCCTCTGTCAATCCCTTCACTGGCTCCCCATTGCCCAGAGACTCCAGTACAAAACCCTAACCATGACGTACAAAGCCATCCACAACCTGTCTCCTCCATACATCTGTGACCTCGTCTCCCGGTACTTACCTACACGCAACCTCCGATCCTCACAAGATCTCCTTCTCTACTCCCCTCTTATCTCCTCTTCCCACAATCGAATACAAGATTTCTCTCGCGCATCACCCCTACTCTGGAACCCTCTACCACAACACATCAGACTCTCGCCTACCATCGAAACCTTCAAAAAGAACCTGAAGACCCACCTCTTCCGACAAGCCTACAACCTGCAGTAACCACCGATCGACCAAACCGCTGCATGACCAGCTCTATCCTCGCCTACTGTATCCTCACCCATCCCTTGTAGATTGTGAGCCTTCGCGGGCAGGGTCCTCACTCCTCCTGTACCAGTTATGACTTGTATTGTTTAAGATTATTGTACTTGTTTTTATTATGCATACCCCTCCTCACATGTAAAGCGCCATGGAATAAATGGCGCTATAACAATAAATAATAATAATAATATCACTACTGTGGATGTGATGTGGGGACATGTGAAGCTCTATCACCACTGGGGATGTGATGTGGGGACATGTGAAGCTCTATCACCACTGTGGATGTGATGTGGGGACATGTGAAGCTCTATCGCCACTCTGGATGTGATGTGGGGACATGTGAAGCTCTATCACCACTGTGGATGTGATGTGGAGACATGTGAAGCTCCATCACTACTGTGGATGTGATGTGGAGACATGTGAAGCTCCATCACTACTGTGGATGTGATGTGGGGACATGTGAAGCTCTATCACCACTGTGGATGTGATGAGGAGACATGTGACGATCTATCACCACTGTGGATGTGATGTGGGGACATGTGATACTCTATCGCCACTGTGGATATGATGTGGAGACATGTGATGACCTATCACCACTGTGGATGTGATGTGGGGACATGTGAAGCTCAATCACCACTATGGATGTGATGTGGGGGACATGTGAAGCTCCATCACTACTGTGGATGTGATGTGGGGGACACGTGAAGCTCTATCACCACTGTGGATGTGATGCGGGGACACGTAAAGCTCTATGACCACTGTGGATGTGATGTGGGGCCATGTGAAGCTCTATCACCACTGTGGATGTGATGTGGGGACATGTGAAGCTCTATCACCACTGTGGATGTGATGTGGGGACATGTGAAGCTCTATCACCACTGTGGATGTGATGTGGGGACATGTGATGCTCTATCGCCACTCTGGATGTGATGTGGGGACATGTGAAGCTCTATCACCACTGTGGATGTGATGTGGGGACATGTGACGCTCTGTCACCACTGTGGATGTGATGTGGGGAAATGTGATGCTCTATCGCCACTATGGATGTGATGTGGGGACATGTGAAGCTCTATCACCACTGTGGATGTGATGTGGGGACATGTGAAGCTCTATCACCACTGTGGATGTGATGTGGGGAAATGTGATGCTCTATCGCCACTGTGGATGTGATGTGGGGACATGTGATGCTCTATCACCACTATGGATGTGATGTGGGGACATGTGAAGCTCTATCACCACTGTGGATGTGATGTGGAGACATGTGAAGCTCTATCACCACTATGGATGTGATGTGGGGACATGTGAAGCTCTATCACCACTGTGGATGTGATGTGGGGACATGTGAAGCTCTATCACCACTGTGGATGTGATGTGGGGACACGTGATGCTCTACCACCACTGTGGATGTGATGTGGGGACATGTGAAGCTCTATCATCACTGTGGATGTGATGTGGGGACATGTGATGCTCTATCACCACTGTGGATGTGATGTGGGGACATGTAAAGCTCTATCACCACTGTGGATGTGATGTGGGGACATGTGACGCTCTGTCACCACTGTGGATGTGATGTGGGGACATGTGACGCTCTATCACTACTGTGGATGTGATGTGGGGACAGATGAAGCTCTATCACCACTGTGGATGTGATGTGGGGACATGTGAAGCTCAATCACTACTGTAGATGTGATGTGGGGGACATGTGAGGCTCTATCACCACTGTGGATGTGATGTGGGGACATGTGATGCTCTGTCACCACTGTGGATGTGATGTGGGGACATGTGACGCTCTATCACTTCTGTGGATGTGATGTGGGGACATGTGAAGCTCAATCACTACTGTAAATGTGATGTGGGGGACATGTGAGGCTCTATCACCACTGTGGATGTGATGTGGGGATATGTGATGCTCTATCACCACTGTGGATGTGATGTGGGGACATGTGACGCTCTGTCACCACTGTGGATGTGATGTGGGGAAATGTGATGCTCTATCGCCACTGTGGATGTGATGTTGGGACATGTGATGCTCTATCGCCACTGTGGATGTGATGTGGGGACATGTGAAGCTCTATCATCACTGTGGATGTGATGTGGGGACACGTAAAGCTCTATCACCACTGTGGATGTGATGTGGGGATATGTGACGCTCTATCGCCACTGTGGATGTGATGTGGAGACATGTGATGCTCTATCACCACTGTGGATGTGATGTGGGGACATGTGAAGCTCTATCACCACTGTGGATGTGATGTGGGGACATGTGATGCTCTATCACCACTGTGGATGTGATGTGGGGACATGTGACGCTCTATCACCACTGTGGATGTGATGTGGGGATATGTGATGCTCTATCGCCACTGTGGATGTGATGTGGGGACATGTGACGCTCTATCACCACTGTGGATGTGATGTGGGGACATGTGAAGCTCTATCACCACTGTGGATGTGATTTGGGGACATGTGAAGCTCTATCACCACTGGGGATGTGATGTGGGGACATGTGAAGCTCTATCACCACTGTTGATGTAATGTGGAGACATGTGACGCTCTGTCACCACTGTGGATGTGATGTGGGGACATGTGACGCTCTATCACTACTGTGGATGTGATGTGGGGACATGTGAAGCTCTATCACCACTGTGGATGTGATGTGGGGACATGTGACGCTCTGTCACCACTGTGGATGTGATGTGGTGACATGTGACGCTCTATCACTTCTGTGGATGTGATGTGGGGACATGTGAAGCTCAATCACTACTGTAGATGTGATGTGGGGGACATGTGAGGCTCTATCACCACTGTGGATGTGATGTGGGGACATGTGACGCTCTGTCACCACTGTGGATGTGATGTGGGGACATGTGACGCTCTATCACTTCTGTGGATGTGATGTGGGGACATGTGAAGCTCAATCACTACTGTAGATGTGATGTGGGGGACATGTGAGGCTCTATCACCACTGTGGATGTGATGTGGGGACATGTGATGCTCTATCACCACTGTGGATGTGATGTGGGGACATGTGACGCTCTGTCACCACGGTGGATGTGATGTGGGGAAATGTGATGCTCTATCGCCACTGTGGATGTGATGTTGGGACATGTGATGCTCTATCGCCACTGTGGATGTGATGTGGGGACATGTGAAGCTCTATCATCACTGTGGATGTGATGTGGGGACACGTAAAGCTCTATCACCACTGTGGATGTGATGTGGGGATATGTGACGCTCTGTCACCACTGTGAATGTGATGTGGGGACATGTGATGCTCTATCGCCACTGTGGATGTGATGTGGAGACATGTGATGCTCTATCACCACTGTGGATGTGATGTGGGGACATGTGAAGCTCTATCACCACTGTGGATGTGATGTGGGGACATGTGATGCTCTATCACCACTGTGGATGTGATGTGGGGACATGTGACGCTCTATCACCACTGTGGATGTGATGTGGGGACATGTGACGCTCTATCGCCACTGTGGATGTGATGTGGGGACATGTGACGCTCTATCACCACTGTGGATGTGATGTGGGGACATGTGACGCTCTATCACCACTGTGGATGTGATGTGGGGACATGTGATGCTCTATCGCCACTGTGGATGTGATGTGGGGACATGTGACGCTCTATCACCACTGTGGATGTGATGTGGAGACATGTGAGGCTCTATCGCCACTGTGGATGTGATGTGGAGACATGTGAGGCTCTATCGCCACTGTGGATGTGATGTGGGGACATGTGACGCTCTATCACCACTGTGGATGTGATGTGGTGACATGTGAAGCTCTATCACCACTGTGGATGTGATGTGGGGACATGTGATGCTCTATCGCCACTGTGGATGTGATGTGGGGACATGTGATGCTCTATCACCACTGTGGATGTGCTGTGGAGACATGTGAAGCTATCGCCACTGTGGATGTGATGTGGGGACATGTGATGCTCTATCGCCACTGTGGATGTGATGTTGGGACATGTGAAGCTCTATCATCACTGGGGATGTGATGTTGGGACATGTGAAGCTCTATCATCACTGGGGATGTGATGTTGGGACATGTGAAGCTCTATCACTACTGTGGATGTGATGTGCGGACATGTGATGCTCTTTCGCCACTGTGGATGTGATGTGGGGACACGTGACGCTCTATCACCACTGTGGATGTGATGTGGGGACACGTGAAGCTCTATCACCACTGTGGATGTGATGTGGGGACATGTGAAGCTCTATCACCACTGTGGATGTGATGTGGGAACATGTGACGCTATCGCCACTGTAGATGTGATGCGGGGACATGTGAAGCTCTATCATCACTATGGATGTGATGTGGGGGACATGTGAAGCTCCATCACTACTGTGGATGTGATGTGGGGGACACGTGAAGCTCTATCACCACTGTGGATGTGATGCGGGGACACGTAAAGCTCTATGACCACTGTGGATGTGATGTGGGGCCATGTGAAGCTCTATCACCACTGTGGATGTGATGTGGGGACATGTGAAGCTCTATCACCACTGTGGATGTGATGTGGGGACATGTGAAGCTCTATCACCACTGTGGATGTGATGTGGGGACATGTGATGCTCTATCGCCACTCTGGATGTGATGTGGGGACATGTGAAGCTCTATCACCACTGTGGATGTGATGTGGGGACATGTGACGCTCTGTCACCACTGTGGATGTGATGTGGGGAAATGTGATGCTCTATCGCCACTATGGATGTGATGTGGGGACATGTGAAGCTCTATCACCACTGTGGATGTGATGTGGGGACATGTGAAGCTCTATCACCACTGTGGATGTGATGTGGGGAAATGTGATGCTCTATCGCCACTGTGGATGTGATGTGGGGACATGTGATGCTCTATCACCACTATGGATGTGATGTGGGGACATGTGAAGCTCTATCACCACTGTGGATGTGATGTGGAGACATGTGAAGCTCTATCACCACTATGGATGTGATGTGGGGACATGTGAAGCTCTATCACCACTGTGGATGTGATGTGGGGACATGTGAAGCTCTATCACCACTGTGGATGTGATGTGGGGACACGTGATGCTCTACCACCACTGTGGATGTGATGTGGGGACATGTGAAGCTCTATCATCACTGTGGATGTGATGTGGGGACATGTGATGCTCTATCACCACTGTGGATGTGATGTGGGGACATGTAAAGCTCTATCACCACTGTGGATGTGATGTGGGGACATGTGACGCTCTGTCACCACTGTGGATGTGATGTGGGGACATGTGACGCTCTATCACTACTGTGGATGTGATGTGGGGACATGTGAAGCTCTATCACCACTGTGGATGTGATGTGGGGACATGTGAAGCTCAATCACTACTGTAGATGTGATGTGGGGGACATGTGAGGCTCTATCACCACTGTGGATGTGATGTGGGGACATGTGATGCTCTGTCACCACTGTGGATGTGATGTGGGGATATGTGACGCTCTATCGCCACTGTGGATGTGATGTGGAGACATGTGATGCTCTATCACCACTGTGGATGTGATGTCGGGACATGTGAAGCTCTATCACCACTGTGGATGTGATGTGGGGACATGTGATGCTCTATCACCACTGTGGATGTGATGTGGGGACATGTGACGCTCTATCACCACTGTGGATGTGATGTGGGGACATGTGATGCTCTATCGCCACTGTGGATGTGATGTGGGGACATGTGACGCTCTATCACCACTGTGGATGTGATGTGGGGACATGTGAAGCTCTATCACCACTGTGGATGTGATTTGGGGACATGTGAAGCTCTATCACCACTGGGGATGTGATGTGGGGACATGTGAAGCTCTATCACCACTGTTGATGTAATGTGGAGACATGTGACGCTCTGTCACCACTGTGGATGTGATGTGGGGACATGTGACGCTCTATCACTACTGTGGATGTGATGTGGGGACATGTGAAGCTCTATCACCACTGTGGATGTGATGTGGGGACATGTGACGCTCTGTCACCACTGTGGATGTGATGTGGTGACATGTGACGCTCTATCACTTCTGTGGATGTGATGTGGGGACATGTGAAGCTCAATCACTACTGTAGATGTGATGTGGGGGACATGTGAGGCTCTATCACCACTGTGGATGTGATGTGGGGACATGTGACGCTCTGTCACCACTGTGGATGTGATGTGGGGACATGTGACGCTCTATCACTTCTGTGGATGTGATGTGGGGACATGTGAAGCTCAATCACTACTGTAGATGTGATGTGGGGGACATGTGAGGCTCTATCACCACTGTGGATGTGATGTGGGGACATGTGATGCTCTATCACCACTGTGGATGTGATGTGGGGACATGTGACGCTCTGTCACCACGGTGGATGTGATGTGGGGAAATGTGATGCTCTATCGCCACTGTGGATGTGATGTTGGGACATGTGATGCTCTATCGCCACTGTGGATGTGATGTGGGGACATGTGAAGCTCTATCATCACTGTGGATGTGATGTGGGGACACGTAAAGCTCTATCACCACTGTGGATGTGATGTGGGGATATGTGACGCTCTGTCACCACTGTGAATGTGATGTGGGGACATGTGATGCTCTATCGCCACTGTGGATGTGATGTGGAGACATGTGATGCTCTATCACCACTGTGGATGTGATGTGGGGACATGTGAAGCTCTATCACCACTGTGGATGTGATGTGGGGACATGTGATGCTCTATCACCACTGTGGATGTGATGTGGGGACATGTGACGCTCTATCACCACTGTGGATGTGATGTGGGGACATGTGACGCTCTATCGCCACTGTGGATGTGATGTGGGGACATGTGACGCTCTATCACCACTGTGGATGTGATGTGGGGACATGTGACGCTCTATCACCACTGTGGATGTGATGTGGGGACATGTGATGCTCTATCGCCACTGTGGATGTGATGTGGGGACATGTGACGCTCTATCACCACTGTGGATGTGATGTGGAGACATGTGAGGCTCTATCGCCACTGTGGATGTGATGTGGAGACATGTGAGGCTCTATCGCCACTGTGGATGTGATGTGGGGACATGTGACGCTCTATCACCACTGTGGATGTGATGTGGTGACATGTGAAGCTCTATCACCACTGTGGATGTGATGTGGGGACATGTGATGCTCTATCGCCACTGTGGATGTGATGTGGGGACATGTGATGCTCTATCACCACTGTGGATGTGCTGTGGAGACATGTGAAGCTATCGCCACTGTGGATGTGATGTGGGGACATGTGATGCTCTATCGCCACTGTGGATGTGATGTTGGGACATGTGAAGCTCTATCATCACTGGGGATGTGATGTTGGGACATGTGAAGCTCTATCATCACTGGGGATGTGATGTTGGGACATGTGAAGCTCTATCACTACTGTGGATGTGATGTGCGGACATGTGATGCTCTATCGCCACTGTGGATGTGATGTGGGGACACGTGACGCTCTATCACCACTGTGGATGTGATGTGGGGACATGTGAAGCTCTATCACCACTGTGGATGTGATGTGGGAACATGTGACGCTATCGCCACTGTAGATGTGATGCGGGGACATGTGAAGCTCTATCATCACTGTGGATGTGATGTGGGGACACGTAAAGCTCTATCACCACTGTGGATGTGATGTGGGGACATGTGAAGCTCTATCACCACTGTGGATGTAATGTGGGGACATGTGATGCTCTATCGCCACTGTGGATGTGATGTGGAGACATGTGATGCTCTATCACCACTGTGGATGTGATGTGGAGACATGTGAAGCTCTATCACCACTGTGGATGTGATGTGGGGACATGTGATGCTCTATCACCACTGTGGATGTGATGTGGGGACATGTGACGCTCTATCACCACTGTGGATGTGATGTGGGGACATGTGATGCTCTATCGCCACTGTGGATGTGATGTGGGGACATGTGACGCTCTATCACCACTGTGGATGTGATGTGGGGACATGTGACGCTCTATCACCACTGTGGATGTGATGTGGGGACATGTGATGCTCTATCGCCACTGTGGATGTGATGTGGGGACATGTGACGCTCTATCACCACTGTGGATGTGATGTGGAGACATGTGAGGCTCTATCGCCACTGTGGATGTGATGTGGAGACATGTGAGGCTCTATCGCCACTGTG
The DNA here is from genome assembly GCF_032444005.1 of Ranitomeya imitator. Lineage (NCBI taxonomy): Eukaryota > Metazoa > Chordata > Amphibia > Anura > Dendrobatidae > Ranitomeya > Ranitomeya imitator. Next base: position 341,930,443 of record NC_091284.1, on the reverse strand, counting down.
GATGTGATGTGGGGACATGTGACGCTCTATCACCACTGTGGATGTGATGTGGGGACATGTGAAGCTCTATCACCACTGTGGATGTGATGTGGGGACATGTGATGCTCTATCGCCACTGTGGATGTGATGTGGGGACATGTGATGCTCTATCACCACTGTGGATGTGCTGTGGAGACATGTGAAGCTATCGCCACTGTGGATGTGATGTGGGGACATGTGATGCTCTATCGCCACTGTGGATGTGATGTTGGGACATGTGAAGCTCTATCATCACTGGGGATGTGATGTTGGGACATGTGAAGCTCTATCATCACTGGGGATGTGATGTTGGGACATGTGAAGCTCTATCACTACTGTGGATGTGATGTGGGGACATGTGATGCTCTATCGCCACTGTGGATGTGATGTGGGGACACGTGACGCTCTATCACCACTGTGGATGTGATGTGGGGACACGTGAAGCTCTATCACCACTGTGGATGTGATGTGGGGACATGTGAAGCTCTATCACCACTGTGGATGTGATGTGGGAACATGTGACGCTATCGCCACTGTAGATGTGATGCGGGGACATGTGATGCTTTATCATCACTGTGGATGTGATGTGGGGACATGTGACGCTCTATCACCACTGTGGATGTGATGTGGGGACATGTGACGCTCTATCACCACTATGGATGTGATGTGGGGACATGTGACGCTCAATCACTACTGTGGATGTGATGTGGGGACATGTGAAGCTCTACCACCACTGTGGATGTGATGTGGGGACATGTGATGCTCTATCACCACTGTGGATGTGATGTGGGGACATGTGACGCTCAATCACTACTGTGGATGTGATGTGGGGACATGTGATGCTCTATCACCACTGTGGATGTGATATGTGGGGACATGTGATGCTCTATCATCACTGTGGATGTGATGTGGGGGACACGTGAAGCTCTGTCACCACTGTGGATGTGATGTGGGGACATGTGATGCTCTATCGCCACTGTGGATGTGATGTGGGGACATGTGAAGCTCTATCACCACTGTGGATGTGATGTGGACACATGTGAAGCTCTGTCACCACTGTGGATGTGCTGTGGAGACATGTGACGCTATCGCCACTGTGGATGTGATGTGGGGAACACGTGAAGCTCTGTCACCACTGTGGATGTGATGTGGGGACATGTGATGCTCTATCGCCACTGTGGATGTGATATGGAGACATGTGAAGCTCCATCACTACTGTGGATGTGATGTGGGGACACGTGAAGCTCTATCATCACTGGGGATGTGATGTTGGGACATGTGAAGCTCTATCACCACTGTGGATGTGATGTGGGGACATGTGACGCTCTATCACCACTGTGGATGTGATGTGGGGACACGTGAAGCTCTATCACCACTGTGGATGTGATGTGGGGACACGTGACGCTCTATCACCACTGTGGATGTGATGTGGGGACATGTGACGCTCTATCACCACTGTGGATGTGATGTGGGGACATGTGACGCTCTATCACCACTGTGGATGTGATGTGGAGACATGTGATGCTCTATCACCACTGTGGATGTGATGTGGGGACACGTGAAGCTCTATCACCACTGTGGATGTGATGTGGGGACATGTGATGCTCTATCACCACTGTGGATGTGATGTGGAGACATGTGATGCTCTATCACCACTGTGGATGTGATGTGGGGACATGTGATGCTCTATCATCACTGTGGATGTGATGTGGGGACATGTGAAGCTCTATCACCACTGTGGATGTGATGTGGGAACATGTGACGCTATCGCCACTGTAGATGTGATGCGGGGACATGTGATGCTCTATCATCACTGTGGATGTGATGCGGGGACATGTGACGCTCTATCACCACTGTGGATGTGATGTGGGGACATGTGATGCTCTATCATCACTGTGGATGTGATGCGGGGACATGTGACGCTCTATCACCACTGTGGATGTGATGTGGGGACATGTGATGCTCTATCACCACTGTGGATGTGATGTGGGGACATGTGATGCTCTATCACCACTGTGGATGTGATGTGGGGACATGTGAAGCCCTATCACCACTGTGGATGTGATGTGGGGAAATGTGAAGCTCTATCACCACTGTGGATGTGATGTGGGGACATGTGAAGCTCTATCACCACTGTGGATGTGATGTGGGAACATGTGACGCTATCGCCACTGTAGATGTGATGCGGGGACATGTGATGCTCTATCATCACTGTGGATGTGATGCGGGGACATGTGACGCTCTATCACCACTGTGGATGTGATGTGGGGACATGTGATGCTCTATCACCACTATGGATGTGATGTGGGGACACGTGACGCTCAATCACTACTGTGGATGTGATGTGGGGACATGTGAAGCTCTATCACCACTGTGGATGTGATGTGGAGACATGTGATGCTCTATCACCACTGTGGATGTGATGTGGGGACATGTGAAGCTCTATCACCACTGGGGATGTGATGTGGGGACATGTGAAGCTCTATCACCACTGTTGATGTAATGTGGAGACATGTGACGCTCTGTCACCACTGTGGATGTGATGTGGGGACATGTGACGCTCTATCACTACTGTGGATGTGATGTGGGGACATGTGAAGCTCTATCACCACTGTGGATGTGATGTGGGGACATGTGACGCTCTGTCACCACTGTGGATGTGATGTGGTGACATGTGACGCTCTATCACTTCTGTGGATGTGATGTGGGGACATGTGAAGCTCAATCACTACTGTAGATGTGATGTGGGGGACATGTGAGGCTCTATCACCACTGTGGATGTGATGTGGGGACATGTGACGCTCTGTCACCACTGTGGATGTGATGTGGGGACATGTGACGCTCTATCACTTCTGTGGATGTGATGTGGGGACATGTGAAGCTCAATCACTACTGTAGATGTGATGTGGGGGACATGTGAGGCTCTATCACCACTGTGGATGTGATGTGGGGACATGTGATGCTCTATCACCACTGTGGATGTGATGTGGGGACATGTGACGCTCTGTCACCACGGTGGATGTGATGTGGGGAAATGTGATGCTCTATCGCCACTGTGGATGTGATGTTGGGACATGTGATGCTCTATCGCCACTGTGGATGTGATGTGGGGACATGTGAAGCTCTATCATCACTGTGGATGTGATGTGGGGACACGTAAAGCTCTATCACCACTGTGGATGTGATGTGGGGATATGTGACGCTCTGTCACCACTGTGAATGTGATGTGGGGACATGTGATGCTCTATCGCCACTGTGGATGTGATGTGGAGACATGTGATGCTCTATCACCACTGTGGATGTGATGTGGGGACATGTGAAGCTCTATCACCACTGTGGATGTGATGTGGGGACATGTGATGCTCTATCACCACTGTGGATGTGATGTGGGGACATGTGACGCTCTATCACCACTGTGGATGTGATGTGGGGACATGTGACGCTCTATCGCCACTGTGGATGTGATGTGGGGACATGTGACGCTCTATCACCACTGTGGATGTGATGTGGGGACATGTGACGCTCTATCACCACTGTGGATGTGATGTGGGGACATGTGATGCTCTATCGCCACTGTGGATGTGATGTGGGGACATGTGACGCTCTATCACCACTGTGGATGTGATGTGGAGACATGTGAGGCTCTATCGCCACTGTGGATGTGATGTGGAGACATGTGAGGCTCTATCGCCACTGTGGATGTGATGTGGGGACATGTGACGCTCTATCACCACTGTGGATGTGATGTGGTGACATGTGAAGCTCTATCACCACTGTGGATGTGATGTGGGGACATGTGATGCTCTATCGCCACTGTGGATGTGATGTGGGGACATGTGATGCTCTATCACCACTGTGGATGTGCTGTGGAGACATGTGAAGCTATCGCCACTGTGGATGTGATGTGGGGACATGTGATGCTCTATCGCCACTGTGGATGTGATGTTGGGACATGTGAAGCTCTATCATCACTGGGGATGTGATGTTGGGACATGTGAAGCTCTATCATCACTGGGGATGTGATGTTGGGACATGTGAAGCTCTATCACTACTGTGGATGTGATGTGCGGACATGTGATGCTCTATCGCCACTGTGGATGTGATGTGGGGACACGTGACGCTCTATCACCACTGTGGATGTGATGTGGGGACACGTGAAGCTCTATCACCACTGTGGATGTGATGTGGGGACATGTGAAGCTCTATCACCACTGTGGATGTGATGTGGGAACATGTGACGCTATCGCCACTGTAGATGTGATGCGGGGACATGTGAAGCTCTATCATCACTGTGGATGTGATGTGGGGACACGTAAAGCTCTATCACCACTGTGGATGTGATGTGGGGACATGTGAAGCTCTATCACCACTGTGGATGTAATGTGGGGACATGTGATGCTCTATCGCCACTGTGGATGTGATGTGGAGACATGTGATGCTCTATCACCACTGTGGATGTGATGTGGAGACATGTGAAGCTCTATCACCACTGTGGATGTGATGTGGGGACATGTGATGCTCTATCACCACTGTGGATGTGATGTGGGGACATGTGACGCTCTATCACCACTGTGGATGTGATGTGGGGACATGTGATGCTCTATCGCCACTGTGGATGTGATGTGGGGACATGTGACGCTCTATCACCACTGTGGATGTGATGTGGGGACATGTGACGCTCTATCACCACTGTGGATGTGATGTGGGGACATGTGATGCTCTATCGCCACTGTGGATGTGATGTGGGGACATGTGACGCTCTATCACCACTGTGGATGTGATGTGGAGACATGTGAGGCTCTATCGCCACTGTGGATGTGATGTGGAGACATGTGAGGCTCTATCGCCACTGTGGATGTGATGTGGGGACATGTGACGCTCTATCACCACTGTGGATGTGATGTGGGGACATGTGAAGCTCTATCACCACTGTGGATGTGATGTGGGGACATGTGATGCTCTATCGCCACTGTGGATGTGATGTGGGGACATGTGATGCTCTATCACCACTGTGGATGTGCTGTGGAGACATGTGAAGCTATCGCCACTGTGGATGTGATGTGGGGACATGTGATGCTCTATCGCCACTGTGGATGTGATGTTGGGACATGTGAAGCTCTATCATCACTGGGGATGTGATGTTGGGACATGTGAAGCTCTATCATCACTGGGGATGTGATGTTGGGACATGTGAAGCTCTATCACTACTGTGGATGTGATGTGGGGACATGTGATGCTCTATCGCCACTGTGGATGTGATGTGGGGACACGTGACGCTCTATCACCACTGTGGATGTGATGTGGGGACACGTGAAGCTCTATCACCACTGTGGATGTGATGTGGGGACATGTGAAGCTCTATCACCACTGTGGATGTGATGTGGGAACATGTGACGCTATCGCCACTGTAGATGTGATGCGGGGACATGTGATGCTTTATCATCACTGTGGATGTGATGTGGGGACATGTGACGCTCTATCACCACTGTGGATGTGATGTGGGGACATGTGACGCTCTATCACCACTATGGATGTGATGTGGGGACATGTGACGCTCAATCACTACTGTGGATGTGATGTGGGGACATGTGAAGCTCTACCACCACTGTGGATGTGATGTGGGGACATGTGATGCTCTATCACCACTGTGGATGTGATGTGGGGACATGTGACGCTCAATCACTACTGTGGATGTGATGTGGGGACATGTGATGCTCTATCACCACTGTGGATGTGATATGTGGGGACATGTGATGCTCTATCATCACTGTGGATGTGATGTGGGGGACACGTGAAGCTCTGTCACCACTGTGGATGTGATGTGGGGACATGTGATGCTCTATCGCCACTGTGGATGTGATGTGGGGACATGTGAAGCTCTATCACCACTGTGGATGTGATGTGGACACATGTGAAGCTCTGTCACCACTGTGGATGTGCTGTGGAGACATGTGACGCTATCGCCACTGTGGATGTGATGTGGGGAACACGTGAAGCTCTGTCACCACTGTGGATGTGATGTGGGGACATGTGATGCTCTATCGCCACTGTGGATGTGATATGGAGACATGTGAAGCTCCATCACTACTGTGGATGTGATGTGGGGACACGTGAAGCTCTATCATCACTGGGGATGTCATGTTGGGACATGTGAAGCTCTATCACCACTGTGGATGTGATGTGGGGACATGTGACGCTCTATCACCACTGTGGATGTGATGTGGGGACACGTGAAGCTCTATCACCACTGTGGATGTGATGTGGGGACACGTGACGCTCTATCACCACTGTGGATGTGATGTGGGGACATGTGACGCTCTATCACCACTGTGGATGTGATGTGGGGACATGTGACGCTCTATCACCACTGTGGATGTGATGTGGAGACATGTGATGCTCTATCACCACTGTGGATGTGATGTGGGGACACGTGAAGCTCTATCACCACTGTGGATGTGATGTGGGGACATGTGATGCTCTATCACCACTGTGGATGTGATGTGGAGACATGTGATGCTCTATCACCACTGTGGATGTGATGTGGGGACATGTGATGCTCTATCATCACTGTGGATGTGATGTGGGGACATGTGAAGCTCTATCACCACTGTGGATGTGATGTGGGAACATGTGACGCTATCGCCACTGTAGATGTGATGCGGGGACATGTGATGCTCTATCATCACTGTGGATGTGATGCGGGGACATGTGACGCTCTATCACCACTGTGGATGTGATGTGGGGACATGTGATGCTCTATCATCACTGTGGATGTGATGCGGGGACATGTGACGCTCTATCACCACTGTGGATGTGATGTGGGGACATGTGATGCTCTATCACCACTGTGGATGTGATGTGGGGACATGTGATGCTCTATCACCACTGTGGATGTGATGTGGGGACATGTGAAGCCCTATCACCACTGTGGATGTGATGTGGGGAAATGTGAAGCTCTATCACCACTGTGGATGTGATGTGGGGACATGTGAAGCTCTATCACCACTGTGGATGTGATGTGGGAACATGTGACGCTATCGCCACTGTAGATGTGATGCGGGGACATGTGATGCTCTATCATCACTGTGGATGTGATGCGGGGACATGTGACGCTCTATCACCACTGTGGATGTGATGTGGGGACATGTGATGCTCTATCACCACTATGGATGTGATGTGGGGACACGTGACGCTCAATCACTACTGTGGATGTGATGTGGGGACATGTGAAGCTCTATCACCACTGTGGATGTGATGTGGAGACATGTGATGCTCTATCACCACTGTGGATGTGATGTGGGGACATGTGAAGCTCTATCACCACTGTGGATGTGATTTGGGGACATGTGAAGCTCTATCACCACTGGGGATGTGATGTGGGGACATGTGAAGCTCTATCACCACTGTGGATGTAATGTGGAGACATGTGAAGCTCTATCACCACTGTGGATGTGATGTGGAGACATGTGACGCTCTATCACCACTGTGGATGTGCTGTGGAGACATTTGACGCTATCGCCACTGTGGATGTGATGTGGAGACATGTAAAGCTCTATCACCACTGTGGATGTGATGTGGGGGACATGTGATGCTCTATCACCACTGTGGATGTGATGTGGGGACATGTGAAGCTCTATCACCACTGTGGATGTGATGTGGGGACATGTGAAGCTCTATCACCACTGTGGATGTGATGTGGGGACATGTGAAGCTCTATCACCACTGTGGATGTGCTGTGGAGACATGTGATGCTATCGCCACTGTGGATGTGATGTGGGGACATGTGAAGCTCTATCACCACTGTGGATGTGATGTGGGGACATGTGAAGCTCTATCACCACTGTGGATGTGATGTGGGGACATGTGAAGCTCTATCACCACTGTGGATGTGCTGTGGAGACATGTGACGCTATCGCCACTGTGGATGTGATGTGGGGACATGTGAAGCTCTATCATCACTGGGGATGTGATATTGGGACATATGAAGCTCTATCATCACTGGGGATGTGATGTGGGGACATGTGAAGCTCTATCACCACTGTGGAAGTAATGTGGAGACATGTGAAGCTCTATCACCACTGTGGATGTGATGTGGGGACATGTGATGCGCTATCGCCACTCTGGATGTGATGTGGGGACATGTGAAGCTCTATCACCACTGTGGATGTGATGTGGGGACATGTGAGGCTCTATCACCACTGTGGATGTGATGTGGGGACACGTGAAGCTCTATCACCACTGTGGATGTGATGTGGGGACATGTGATGCTCTATCACCACTGTGGATGTGATGTGGAGACATGTGATGCTCTATCACCACTGTGGATGTGATGTGGGGACATGTGATGCTCTATCATCACTGTGGATGTGATGTGGGGACATGTGAAGCTCTATCACCACTGTGGATGTGATGTGGGAACATGTGACGCTATCGCCACTGTAGATGTGATGCGGGGACATGTGATGCTCTATCATCACTGTGGATGTGATGCGGGGACATGTGACGCTCTATCACCACTGTGGATGTGATGTGGGGACATGTGATGCTCTATCATCACTGTGGATGTGATGCGGGGACATGTGACGCTCTATCACCACTGTGGATGTGATGTGGGGACATGTGATGCTCTATCACCACTGTGGATGTGATGTGGGGACATGTGATGCTCTATCACCACTGTGGATGTGATGTGGGGACATGTGAAGCCCTATCACCACTGTGGATGTGATGTGGGGAAATGTGAAGCTCTATCACCACTGTGGATGTGATGTGGGGACATGTGAAGCTCTATCACCACTGTGGATGTGATGTGGGAACATGTGACGCTATCGCCACTGTAGATGTGATGCGGGGACATGTGATGCTCTATCATCACTGTGGATGTGATGCGGGGACATGTGACGCTCTATCACCACTGTGGATGTGATGTGGGGACATGTGATGCTCTATCACCACTATGGATGTGATGTGGGGACACGTGACGCTCAATCACTACTGTGGATGTGATGTGGGGACATGTGAAGCTCTATCACCACTGTGGATGTGATGTGGAGACATGTGATGCTCTATCACCACTGTGGATGTGATGTGGGGACATGTGAAGCTCTATCACCACTGTGGATGTGATTTGGGGACATGTGAAGCTCTATCACCACTGGGGATGTGATGTGGGGACATGTGAAGCTCTATCACCACTGTGGATGTAATGTGGAGACATGTGAAGCTCTATCACCACTGTGGATGTGATGTGGAGACATGTGACGCTCTATCACCACTGTGGATGTGCTGTGGAGACATTTGACGCTATCGCCACTGTGGATGTGATGTGGAGACATGTAAAGCTCTATCACCACTGTGGATGTGATGTGGGGGACATGTGATGCTCTATCACCACTGTGGATGTGATGTGGGGACATGTGAAGCTCTATCACCACTGTGGATGTGATGTGGGGACATGTGAAGCTCTATCACCACTGTGGATGTGATGTGGGGACATGTGAAGCTCTATCACCACTGTGGATGTGCTGTGGAGACATGTGATGCTATCGCCACTGTGGATGTGATGTGGGGACATGTGAAGCTCTATCACCACTGTGGATGTGATGTGGGGACATGTGAAGCTCTATCACCACTGTGGATGTGATGTGGGGACATGTGAAGCTCTATCACCACTGTGGATGTGCTGTGGAGACATGTGACGCTATCGCCACTGTGGATGTGATGTGGGGACATGTGAAGCTCTATCATCACTGGGGATGTGATATTGGGACATATGAAGCTCTATCATCACTGGGGATGTGATGTGGGGACATGTGAAGCTCTATCACCACTGTGGAAGTAATGTGGAGACATGTGAAGCTCTATCACCACTGTGGATGTGATGTGGGGACATGTGATGCGCTATCGCCACTCTGGATGTGATGTGGGGACATGTGAAGCTCTATCACCACTGTGGATGTGATGTGGGGACATGTGAGGCTCTATCACCACTGTGGATGTGATGTGGGGACACGTGAAGCTCTATCACCACTGTGGATGTGATGTGGGGACATGTGATGCTCTATCACCACTGTGGATGTGATGTGGAGACATGTGATGCTCTATCACCACTGTGGATGTGATGTGGGGACATGTGATGCTCTATCATCACTGTGGATGTGATGTGGGGACATGTGAAGCTCTATCACCACTGTGGATGTGATGTGGGAACATGTGACGCTATCGCCACTGTAGATGTGATGCGGGGACATGTGATGCTCTATCATCACTGTGGATGTGATGCGGGGACATGTGACGCTCTATCACCACTGTGGATGTGATGTGGGGACATGTGATGCTCTATCATCACTGTGGATGTGATGCGGGGACATGTGACGCTCTATCACCACTGTGGATGTGATGTGGGGACATGTGATGCTCTATCACCACTGTGGATGTGATGTGGGGACATGTGATGCTCTATCACCACTGTGGATGTGATGTGGGGACATGTGAAGCCCTATCACCACTGTGGATGTGATGTGGGGAAATGTGAAGCTCTATCACCACTGTGGATGTGATGTGGGGACATGTGAAGCTCTATCACCACTGTGGATGTGATGTGGGAACATGTGACGCTATCGCCACTGTAGATGTGATGCGGGGACATGTGATGCTCTATCATCACTGTGGATGTGATGCGGGGACATGTGACGCTCTATCACCACTGTGGATGTGATGTGGGGACATGTGATGCTCTATCACCACTATGGATGTGATGTGGGGACACGTGACGCTCAATCACTACTGTGGATGTGATGTGGGGACATGTGAAGCTCTATCACCACTGTGGATGTGATGTGGAGACATGTGATGCTCTATCACCACTGTGGATGTGATGTGGGGACATGTGAAGCTCTATCACCACTGTGGATGTGATTTGGGGACATGTGAAGCTCTATCACCACTGGGGATGTGATGTGGGGACATGTGAAGCTCTATCACCACTGTGGATGTAATGTGGAGACATGTGAAGCTCTATCACCACTGTGGATGTGATGTGGAGACATGTGACGCTCTATCACCACTGTGGATGTGCTGTGGAGACATTTGACGCTATCGCCACTGTGGATGTGATGTGGAGACATGTAAAGCTCTATCACCACTGTGGATGTGATGTGGGGGACATGTGATGCTCTATCACCACTGTGGATGTGATGTGGGGACATGTGAAGCTCTATCACCACTGTGGATGTGATGTGGGGACATGTGAAGCTCTATCACCACTGTGGATGTGATGTGGGGACATGTGAAGCTCTATCACCACTGTGGATGTGCTGTGGAGACATGTGATGCTATCGCCACTGTGGATGTGATGTGGGGACATGTGAAGCTCTATCACCACTGTGGATGTGATGTGGGGACATGTGAAGCTCTATCACCACTGTGGATGTGATGTGGGGACATGTGAAGCTCTATCACCACTGTGGATGTGCTGTGGAGACATGTGACGCTATCGCCACTGTGGATGTGATGTGGGGACATGTGAAGCTCTATCATCACTGGGGATGTGATATTGGGACATATGAAGCTCTATCATCACTGGGGATGTGATGTGGGGACATGTGAAGCTCTATCACCACTGTGGAAGTAATGTGGAGACATGTGAAGCTCTATCACCACTGTGGATGTGATGTGGGGACATGTGATGCGCTATCGCCACTCTGGATGTGATGTGGGGACATGTGAAGCTCTATCACCACTGTGGATGTGATGTGGGGACATGTGAGGCTCTATCACCACTGTGGATGTGATGTGGAGACATGTGAAGCTCTATCACCACTGTGGATGTGATGTGGAGACATGTGACGCTCTATCACCACTGTGGATGTGATGTGGGGACATGTGATGCTCTATCACCACTGTGGATGTGATGTGGGGACATGTGAAGCTCTATCACCACTGTGGATGTGATGTGGGGACATGTGAAGTTCTATCGCCACTGTGGATGTGATGTGGGGACATGTGAAGCTCTATCACCACTGTGGATGTGATGTGGGGACATGTGAAGTTCTATCGCCACTGTGGATGTGATGTGGGGACATGTGAAGCTCTATCACCACTGTGGATGTGATGTGGGGACATGTGATGCTCTATCACCACTATGGATGTGATGTGGGGACATGTGACGCTCAATCACTACTGTGGATGTGATGTGGGGACATGTGAAGCTCTATCACCACTGTGGATGTGATGTGGGGACATGTGAAGTTCTATCACCACTGTGGATGTGATGTGGGGACATGTGAAGCTCTATCGCCACTGTGGAGACATGTGAAGCTCTATCGCCACTGTGGATGTGATGTGGAGACATGTGACGCTCTATCGCCACTGTGGATGTGATGTGGGCACATGTGATGCTCTATCACCACTGTGGATGTGATGTGGGGACATGTGAAGTTCTATCGCCACTGTGGATGTGATGTGGGGACATGTGAAGCTCTATCGCCACTGTGGATGTGATGTGGGGACATGTGAAGCTCTATCACCACTGTGGATGTGATGTGGGGACATGTGAAGCTCTATCGCCACTGTGGATGTGATGTGGGGACATGTGATGCTCTATCACCACTGTGGATGTGATGTGGGGACATGTGAAGTTCTATCGCCACTGTGGATGTGATGTGGGGACATGTGAAGCTCTATCACCACTGTGGATGTGATGTGGGGACATGTGATGCTCTATCACCACTATGGATGTGATGTGGGGAAATGTGACGCTCAATCACTACTGTGGATGTGATGTGGGGACATGTGAAGCTCTATCACCACTGTGGATGTGATTTGGGGACATGTGACGCTATCACCACTGTGGATGTGATGTGGGGACATGTGAAGCTCTATCACCACTGTGGATGTGATGTGGGGACATGTGATGCTCTATCACCACTATGGATGTGATGTGGGGACATGTGACGCTCAATCACTACTGTGGATGTGATGTGGGGACATGTGAAGCTCTATCACCACTGTGGATGTGATGTGGGGACATGTGAAGCTCTATCACCACTGTGGATGTGATGTGGAGACATGTGACGCTCTATCACCACTGTGGATGTGCTGTGGAGACATGTGACGCTATCGCCACTGTGGATGTGATGTGGGGACACGTGATGCTCTATCACCACTGTGGATGTGATGTGGGGACATGTGAAGCTCTATCACCACTGTGGATGTGATATTGGGACATATGAAGCTCTATCATCACTGGGGATGTGATGTGGGGACATGTGAAGCTCTATCACCACTGTGGATGTGATGTGGGGACATGTGAAGCTCTATCACCACTGTGGATGTGATCTGGGGACATGTGAAGCTCTATCACCACTGTGGATGTAATGTGGAGACATGTGAAGCTTTATCACCATTGTGGATGTGATGTGGGGACATGTGATGCGCTATCACCACTCTGGATGTGATGTGGGGACATGTGAAGCTCTATCACCACTGTGGATGTGATGTGGGGACATGTGAAGCTCTATCGCCACTGTGGATGTGATGTGGAGACATGTGAAGCTCTATCACCACTCTGGATGTGATGTGGGGACATGTGATGCTCTATCACCACTGTGGATGTGATGTGGGGACATGTGAAGCTCTATCACCACTGTGGATGTGATATGTGGGGACATGTGATGCTCTATCACCACTGTGGATGTGATGTGGGGACATCTGATGCTCTATCACCACTGTGGATGTGATGTGGGGACATGTGATGCTCTATCATCACTGTGGATGTGATGTGGAGACATGTGAAGCTCTATCACCAATGTGGATGTGATGTGGGGACATGTGAAGCTCTATCACCACTGTGGATGTGATGTGGAGACATGTGATGCTCTATCGCCACTGTGGATGTGATGTGGAGACATGTGAAGCTCTATCACCACTGTGGATGTGATGTGGGGACATATGAAGCTCTATCACCACTGTGGATGTGATGTGGGGACATGTGACGCTCAATCACTACTGTGGATGTCATGTGGGGACATGTGAAGCTCTATCACCACTGTGGATGTGATGTGGAGACATGTGATGCTCTATCACCGCTGTGGATGTGATGTGGGGACATGTGACGCTCAATCACTACTGTGGATGTGATGTGGGGACATGTGAAGCTCTATCACCACTGTGGATGTGATGTGGGGACATGTGACGCTCAATCACTACTGTGGATGTGATGTGGGGACATGTGACGCTCTATCACCACTGTGGATGTGATGCGGGGACATGTGATGCTCTATCGCCACTGTGGATGTGATGTGGGGACATGTGATGCTCTATCGCCACTGTGGATGTGATGTGGGGACATGTGATGCTCTATCACCACTGTGGATGTGATGTGGGGACATGTGAAGCTCTATCGCCACTGTAGATGTGATGCGGGGACATGTGATGCTCTATCACCACTGTGGATGTGATGTGGGGACATGTGATGCTCTATCACCACTGTGGATGTGATGTGGGGACATGTGAAGCTCTATCGCCACTGTAGATGTGATGCGGGGACATGTGATGCTCTATCACCACTGTGGATGTGATGTGGGGACATGTGAAGGTCTATCACCACTGTGGATGTGATGTGGAGACATGTGACGCTATCGCCACTGTGGATGTGATATGGGGGAAATGTGAAGCTCTATCACCAATGTGGATGTGATGTGAGGACATGTGATGCTCTATCACCACTGTGGATGTGATGTGGAGACATGAAGCTCTGTCACCACTGTGGATGTGATGTGGGGACATGTGATGCTCTATCGCCACTGTGGATGTGATGTGGAGACATGAAGCTCTGTCACCACTGTGGATGTGACGTGGGGACATGTGATGCTCTATCACCACTGTGGATGTGATGTGGAGACATGAAGCTCTGTCACCACTGTGGATGTGATGTGGGGACATGTGATGCTCTATCGCCACTGTGGATGTGATGCGGGGACATGTGATGCTCTATCGCCACTGTGGATGTGATGTGGGGACATGTGATGCTCTATCGCCACTGTGGATGTGATGTGGGGACATGTGATGCTCTATCACCACTGTGGATGTGATGTGGAGACATGTGATGCTCTATCGCCACTGTAGATGTGATGCGGGGACATGTGAAGCTCTATCACCACTGTGGATGTGATGTGGGGACATGTGAAGCTCTATCATCACTGTGGATGTGATGTGGGGACATGTGACGCTCTATTACCACTGTGGATGTGATGTGGGGACACGTGAAGCTCTATCACCACTGTGGATGTGATGTGGGGACATGTGAAGCTCTATCACCACTGTGGATGTGATGTGGGGACATGTAAAGCTCTATCACCACTGTGGATGTGATGTGGGGGACATGTGAAGCTCTATCACCACTGTGGATGTGATGTGGAGACATGTGAAGCTCTATCACCACTGTGGATGTGATGTGGGGGACATGTGAAGCTCTATCACCACTGTGGATGTGATGTGGGGACATGTGAAGCTCTATCACCACAGTGGATGTGATGTGGGGACATGTGATGCTCTATCACCACTGTGGATGTGATGTGGGGACATGTGAAGCTCTATCACCACTGTGGATGTGATGTTGGACATGTGATGCTCTATCACCACTGTGGATGTGATGTGGAGACATGTGAAGCTCTATCACCACTCTGGATGTGATGAGGAGACATGTGAAGCTCTATCACCACTGTGGATGTGATGTGGAGACATGTGAAGCTCTATCACCACTGTGGATGTGATGTGGGGACATGTGACGCTCAATCACTACTGTGGATGTGATGTGGGAACATGTGATGCTCTATCACCACTGTGGATGTGATGTGGGGATACGTGAAGCTCTATCACCACTGTGGATGTGATGTGGGGACATGTGACGCTATTGCCACTGTAGATGTGATGCGGGGACATGTGATGCTCTATCATCACTGTGGATGTGATGTGGGGACTTGTGACGCTCTATTACCACTGTGGATGTGATGTGGGGACACGTGAAGCTCTATCACCACTGTGGATGTGATGTGGGGACATGTGAAGCTCTATCACCACTGTGGATGTGATGTGGGGACATGTGAAGCTCTATCACCACTGTGCATGTGATGTGGAGACATGTGAAGCTCTATCACCACTGTGGATGTGATGTGGAGACATGTGACGCTATCGCCACTGTGGATGTGATGTGGGGGACATGTGGAGCTCTATCACCAATGTGGATGTGATGTGGGGGACATGTAACGCTATCGCCACTGTGGATGTGATGTGGGGGACATGTGAAGCTCTATCACCACTGTGGATGTGATGTGGAGACATGTGAAGCTCTATCGCCACTGTGGATGTGATGTGGGGACATGTGATGCTCTATCGCCACTGTGGATGTGATGTGGGGACATTTGATGCTCTATCGCCACTGTAGATGTGATGCGGGGACATGTGATGCTCTATCGCCACTGTGGATGTGATGTGGGGACATGTGATGCTCTATCGCCACTGTGGATGTGATGTGGGGACATGTGACGCTCTATCACCACTGTGGATGTGATGTGGGGACATGTGACGCTCTATCACCACTGTGGATGTGATGTGGGGACATGTGATGCTCTATCGCCACTGTGGATGTGATGTGGGGACATGTGACGCTCTATCACCACTGTGGATGTGATGTGGAGACATGTGAGGCTCTATCGCCACTGTGGATGTGATGTGGAGACATGTGAGGCTCTATCGCCACTGTGGATGTGATGTGGGGACATGTGACGCTCTATCACCACTGTGGATGTGATGTGGGGACATGTGAAGCTCTATCACCACTGTGGATGTGATGTGGGGACATGTGATGCTCTATCGCCACTGTGGATGTGATGTGGGGACATGTGATGCTCTATCACCACTGTGGATGTGCTGTGGAGACATGTGAAGCTATCGCCACTGTGGATGTGATGTGGGGACATGTGATGCTCTATCGCCACTGTGGATGTGATGTTGGGACATGTGAAGCTCTATCATCACTGGGGATGTGATGTTGGGACATGTGAAGCTCTATCATCACTGGGGATGTGATGTTGGGACATGTGAAGCTCTATCACTACTGTGGATGTGATGTGGGGACATGTGATGCTCTATCGCCACTGTGGATGTGATGTGGGGACACGTGACGCTCTATCACCACTGTGGATGTGATGTGGGGACACGTGAAGCTCTATCACCACTGTGGATGTGATGTGGGGACATGTGAAGCTCTATCACCACTGTGGATGTGATGTGGGAACATGTGACGCTATCGCCACTGTAGATGTGATGCGGGGACATGTGATGCTCTATCATCACTGTGGATGTGATGTGGGGACATGTGACGCTCTATCACCACTGTGGATGTGATGTGGGGACATGTGACGCTCTATCACCACTATGGATGTGATGTGGGGACATGTGACGCTCAATCACTACTGTGGATGTGATGTGGGGACATGTGAAGCTCTACCACCACTGTCGATGTGATGTGGGGACATGTGATGCTCTATCACCACTGTGGATGTGATGTGGGGACATGTGACGCTCAATCACTACTGTGGATGTGATGTGGGGACATGTGATGCTCTATCACCACTGTGGATGTGATATGTGGGGACATGTGATGCTCTATCATCACTGTGGATGTGATGTGGGGGACACGTGAAGCTCTGTCACCACTGTGGATGTGATGTGGGGACATGTGATGCTCTATCGCCACTGTGGATGTGATGTGGGGACATGTGAAGCTCTATCACCACTGTGGATGTGATGTGGACACATGTGAAGCTCTGTCACCACTGTGGATGTGCTGTGGAGACATGTGACGCTATCGCCACTGTGGATGTGATGTGGGGAACACGTGAAGCTCTGTCACCACTGTGGATGTGATGTGGGGACATGTGATGCTCTATCGCCACTGTGGATGTAATATGGAGACATGTGAAGCTCCATCACTACTGTGGATGTGATGTGGGGACACGTGAAGCTCTATCATCACTGGGGATGTGATGTTGGGACATGTGAAGCTCTATCACCACTGTGGATGTGATGTGGGGACATGTGACGCTCTATCACCACTGTGGATGTGATGTGGGGACACGTGAAGCTCTATCACCACTGTGGATGTGATGTGGGGACACGTGACGCTCTATCACCACTGTGGATGTGATGTGGGGACAAGTGACGCTCTATCACCACTGTGGATGTGATGTGGGGACATGTGACGCTCTATCACCACTGTGGATGTGATGTGGAGACATGTGATGCTCTATCACCACTGTGGATGTGATGTGGGGACATGTGATGCTCTATCACCACTGTGGATGTGATGTGGGGACACGTGAAGCTCTATCACCACTGTGGATGTGATGTGGGAACATGTGACGCTATCGCCACTGTAGATGTGATGCGGGGACATGTGATGCTCTATCATCACTGTGGATGTGATGCGGGGACATGTGACGCTCTATCACCACTGTGGATGTGATGTGGGGACATGTGATGCTCTATCATCACTGTGGATGTGATGCGGGGACATGTGACGCTCTATCACCACTGTGGATGTGATGTGGGGACATGTGATGCTCTATCACCACTGTGGATGTGATGTGGGGACATGTGATGCTCTATCACCACTGTGGATGTGATGTGGGGACATGTGAAGCCCTATCACCACTGTGGATGTGATGTGGGGAAATGTGAAGCTCTATCACCACTGTGGATGTGATGTGGGGACATGTGAAGCTCTATCACCACTGTGGATGTGATTTGGGGACATGTGAAGCTCTATCACCACTGGGGATGTGATGTGGGGACATGTGAAGCTCTATCACCACTGTGGATGTGATGTGGGGACATGTGATGCTCTATCATCACTGTGGATGTGATGCGGGGACATGTGACGCTCTATCACCACTGTGGATGTGATGTGGGGACATGTGATGCTCTATCACCACTGTGGATGTGATGTGGGGACATGTGATGCTCTATCACCACTGTGGATGTGATGTGGGGACATGTGAAGCCCTATCACCACTGTGGATGTGATGTGGGGAAATGTGAAGCTCTATCACCACTGTGGATGTGATGTGGGGAAATGTGAAGCTCTATCACCACTGTGGATGTGATGTGGGGACATGTGAAGCTCTATCACCACTGTGGATGTGATGTGGGGAAATGTGAAGCTCTATCACCACTGTGGATGTGATGTGGGAACATGTGACGCTATCGCCACTGTAGATGTGATGCGGGGACATGTGATGCTTTATCATCACTGTGGATGTGATGCGGGGACATGTGACGCTCTATCACCACTGTGGATGTGATGTGGGGACATGTGATGCTCTATCACCACTATGGATGTGATGTGGGGACACGTGACGCTCAATCACTACTGTGGATGTGATGTGGGGACATGTGAAGCTCTATCACCACTGTGGATGTGATGTGGAGACATGTGATGCTCTATCACCACTGTGGATGTGATGTGGGGACACGTGAAGCTCTATCACCACTGTGGATGTGATTTGGGGACATGTGAAGCTCTATCACCACTGGGGATGTGATGTGGGGACATGTGAAGCTCTATCACCACTGTGGATGTAATGTGGAGACATGTGAAGCTCTATCACCACTGTGGATGTGATGTGGAGACATGTGACGCTCTATCACCACTGTGGATGTGCTGTGGAGACATTTGACGCTATCGCCACTGTGGATGTGATGTGGAGACATGTAAAGTTCTATCACCACTGTGGATGTGATGTGGGGGACATGTGATGCTCTATCACCACTGTGGATGTGATGTGGGGACATGTGAAGCTCTATCACCACTGTGGATGTGATGTGGGGACATGTGAAGCTCTATCACCACTGTGGATGTGATGTGGGGACATGTGAAGCTCTATCACCACTGTGGATGTGCTGTGGAGACATGTGATGCTATCGCCACTGTGGATGTGATGTGGGGACATGTGAAGCTCTATCACCACTGTGGATGTGATGTGGGGACATGTGAAGCTCTATCACCACTGTGGATGTGATGTGGGGACATGTGAAGCTCTATCACCACTGTGGATGTGCTGTGGAGACATGTGACGCTATCGCCACTGTGGATGTGATGTGGGGACATGTGAAGCTCTATCATCACTGGGGATGTGATATTGGGACATATGAAGCTCTATCATCACTGGGGATGTGATGTGGGGACATGTGAAGCTCTATCACCACTGTGGAAGTAATGTGGAGACATGTGAAGCTCTATCACCACTGTGGATGTGATGTGGGGACATGTGATGCGCTATCGCCACTCTGGATGTGATGTGGGGACATGTGAAGCTCTATCACCACTGTGGATGTGATGTGGGGACATGTGAGGCTCTATCACCACTGTGGATGTGATGTGGAGACATGTGAAGCTCTATCACCACTGTGGATGTGATGTGGGGACATGTGAAGCTCTATCGCCACTGTGGATGTGATGTGGAGACATGTGACGCTCTATCACCACTGTGGATGTGATGTGGGGACATGTGATGCTCTATCACCACTGTGGATGTGATGTGGGGACATGTGAAGCTCTATCACCACTGTGGATGTGATGTGGGGACATGTGAAGTTCTATCGCCACTGTGGATGTGATGTGGGGACATGTGAAGCTCTATCACCACTGTGGATGTGATGTGGAGACATGTGAAGTTCTATCGCCACTGTGGATGTGATGTGGGGACATGTGAAGCTCTATCACCACTGTGGATGTGATGTGGGGACATGTGATGCTCTATCACCACTATGGATGTGATGTGGGGACATGTGACGCTCAATCACTACTGTGGATGTGATGTGGGGACATGTGAAGCTCTATCACCACTGTGGATGTGATGTGGGGACATGTGAAGTTCTATCACCACTGTGGATGTGATGTGGGGACATGTGAAGCTCTATCGCCACTGTGGATGTGATGTGGAGACATGTGAAGCTCTATCGCCACTGTGGATGTGATGTGGAGACATGTGACGCTCTATCGCCACTGTGGATGTGATGTGGGGACATGTGATGCTCTATCACCACTGTGGATGTGATGTGGGGACATGTGAAGTTCTATCGCCACTGTGGATGTGATGTGGGGACATGTGAAGCTCTATCGCCACTGTGGATGTGATGTGGGGACATGTGAAGCTCTATCACCACTGTGGATGTGATGTGGGGACATGTGAAGCTCTATCGCCACTGTGGATGTGATGTGGGGACATGTGATGCTCTATCACCACTGTGGATGTGATGTGGGGACATGTGAAGTTCTATCTCCACTGTGGATGTGATGTGGGGACATGTGAAGCTCTATCACCACTGTGGATGTGATGTGGGGACATGTGATGCTCTATCACCACTATGGATGTGATGTGGGGAAATGTGACGCTCAATCACTACTGTGGATGTGATGTGGGGACATGTGAAGCTCTATCACCACTGTGGATGTGATTTGGGGACATGTGACGCTATCACCACTGTGGATGTGATGTGGGGACATGTGAAGCTCTATCACCACTGTGGATGTAATGTGGGGACATGTGAAGTTCTATCGCCACTGTGGATGTGATGTGGGGACATGTGAAGCTCTATCACCACTGTGGATGTGATGTGGGGACATGTGATGCTCTATCACCACTATGGATGTGATGTGGGGACATGTGACGCTCAATCACTACTGTGGATGTGATGTGGGGACATGTGAAGCTCTATCACCACTGTGGATGTGATGTGGGGACATGTGAAGCTCTATCACCACTGTGGATGTGATGTGGAGACATGTGACGCTCTATCACCACTGTGGATGTGCTGTGGAGACATGTGACGCTATCGCCACTGTGGATGTGATGTGGGGACATGTGATGCTCTATCACCACTGTGGATGTGATGTGGGGACATGTGAAGCTCTATCACCACTGTGGATGTGATATTGGGACATATGAAGCTCTATCATCACTGGGGATGTGATGTGGGGACATGTGAAGCTCTATCACCACTGTGGATGTGATGTGGGGACATGTGAAGCTCTATCACCACTGTGGATGTGATCTGGGGACATGTGAAGCTCTATCACCACTGTGGATGTAATGTGGAGACATGTGAAGCTTTATCACCATTGTGGATGTGATGTGGGGACATGTGATGCGCTATCACCACTCTGGATGTGATGTGGGGACATGTGAAGCTCTATCACCACTGTGGATGTGATGTGGGGACATGTGAAGCTCTATCGCCACTGTGGATGTGATGTGGAGACATGTGAAGCTCTATCACCACTCTGGATGTGATGTGGGGACATGTGATGCTCTATCACCACTGTGGATGTGATGTGGGGACATGTGAAGCTCTATCACCACTGTGGATGTGATATGTGGGGACATGTGATGCTCTATCACCACTGTGGATGTGATGTGGGGACATCTGATGCTCTATCACCACTGTGGATGTGATGTGGGGACATGTGATGCTCTATCCTCACTGTGGATGTGATGTGGAGACATGTGAAGCTCTATCACCAATGTGGATGTGATGTGGGGACATGTGAAGCTCTATCACCACTGTGGATGTGATGTGGAGACATGTGATGCTCTATCGCCACTGTGGATGTGATGTGGAGACATGTGAAGCTCTATCACCACTGTGGATGTGATGTGGGGACATATGAAGCTCTATCACCACTGTGGATGTGATGTGGGGACATGTGACGCTCAATCACTACTGTGGATGTCATGTGGGGACATGTGAAGCTCTATCACCACTGTGGATGTGATGTGGAGACATGTGATGCTCTATCACCGCTGTGGATGTGATGTGGGGACATGTGACGCTCAATCACTACTGTGGATGTGATGTGGGGACATGTGAAGCTCTATCACCACTGTGGATGTGATGTGGGGACATGTGACGCTCAATCACTACTGTGGATGTGATGTGGGGACATGTGACGCTCTATCACCACTGTGGATGTGATGCGGGGACATGTGATGCTCTATCGCCACTGTGGATGTGATGTGGGGACATGTGATGCTCTATCGCCACTGTGGATGTGATGTGGGGACATGTGATGCTCTATCACCACTGTGGATGTGATGTGGGGACATGTGAAGCTCTATCGCCACTGTAGATGTGATGCGGGGACATGTGATGCTCTATCACCACTGTGGATGTGATGTGGGGACATGTGATGCTCTATCACCACTGTGGATGTGATGTGGGGACATGTGAAGCTCTATCGCCACTGTAGATGTGATGCGGGGATATGTGATGCTCTATCACCACTGTGGATGTGATGTGGGGACATGTGAAGGTCTATCACCACTGTGGATGTGATGTGGAGACATGTGACGCTATCGCCACTGTGGATGTGATATGGGGGAAATGTGAAGCTCTATCACCAATGTGGATGTGATGTGAGGACATGTGATGCTCTATCACCACTGTGGATGTGATGTGGAGACATGAAGCTCTGTCACCACTGTGGATGTGATGTGGGGACATGTGATGCTCTATCGCCACTGTGGATGTGATGTGGAGACATGAAGCTCTGTCACCACTGTGGATGTGACGTGGGGACATGTGATGCTCTATCACCACTGTGGATGTGATGTGGAGACATGAAGCTCTGTCACCACTGTGGATGTGATGTGGGGACATGTGATGCTCTATCGCCACTGTGGATGTGATGCGGGGACATGTGATGCTCTATCGCCACTGTGGATGTGATGTGGGGACATGTGATGCTCTATCGCCACTGTGGATGTGATGTGGGGACATGTGATGCTCTATCACCACTGTGGATGTGATGTGGAGACATGTGATGCTCTATCACCACTGTAGATGTGATGCGGGGACATGTGAAGCTCTATCACCACTGTGGATGTGATATGGGGACATGTGAAGCTCTATCATCACTGTGGATGTGATGTGGGGACATGTGACGCTCTATTACCACTGTGGATGTGATGTGGGGACACGTGAAGCTCTATCACCACTGTGGATGTGATGTGGGGACATGTGAAGCTCTATCACCACTGTGGATGTGATGTGGGGACATGTAAAGCTCTATCACCACTGTGGATGTGATGTGGGGGACATGTGAAGCTCTATCACCACTGTGGATGTGATGTGGAGACATGTGAAGCTCTATCACCACTGTGGATGTGATGTGGGGGACATGTGAAGCTCTATCACCACTGTGGATGTGATGTGGGGACATGTGAAGCTCTATCACCACAGTGGATGTGATGTGGGGACATGTGATGCTCTATCACCACTGTGGATGTGATGTGGGGACATGTGAAGCTCTATCACCACTGTGGATGTGATGTTGGACATGTGATGCTCTATCACCACTCTGGATGTGATGTGGAGACATGTGAAGCTCTATCACCACTGTGGATGTGATGTGGAGACATGTGAAGCTCTATCACCACTGGGGATGTGATGTGGGGACATGTGACGCTCAATCACTACTGTGGATGTGATGTGGGAACATGTGATGCTCTATCACCACTGTGGATGTGATGTGGGGATACGTGAAGCTCTATAACCACTGTGGATGTGATGTGGGGACATGTGACGCTATCGCCACTGTAGATGTGATGCGGGGACATGTGATGCTCTATCATCACTGTGGATGTGATGTGGGGACATGTGACGCTCTATTACCACTGTGGATGTGATGTGGGGACACGTGAAGCTCTATCACCACTGTGGATGTGATGTGGGGACATGTGAAGCTCTATCACCACTGTGGATGTGATGTGGGGACATGTGAAGCTCTATCACCACTGTGCATGTGATGTGGAGACATGTGAAGCTCTATCACCACTGTGGATGTGATGTGGAGACATGTGACGCTATCGCCACTGTGGATGTGATGTGGGGGACATGTGGAGCTCTATCACCAATGTGGATGTGATGTGGGGGACATGTGACGCTATCGCCACTGTGGATGTGATGTGGGGGACATGTGAAGCTCTATCACCACTGTGGATGTGATGTGGAGACATGTGAAGCTCTATCGCCACTGTGGATGTGATGTGGGGACATTTGATGCTCTATCGCCACTGTAGATGTGATGCGGGGACATGTGATGCTCTATCGCCACTGTGGATGTGATGTGGGGACATGTGATGCTCTATCACCAGTGTGGATGTGATGTGGGGACATGTGATGCTCTATCACCAGTGTGGATGTGATGTGGGGACATGTGACGCTCTATCACCACTGTGGATGTGATGTGGGGACATGTGATGCTCTATCACCACTGTGGATGTGATGTGGGGACATGTGAATCTCTATCACCACTGTGGATGTGATGTGGGGACATGTGAAGCTCTGTCCCCACTGTGGATGTGATGTGGAGACATGTGATGCTCTATCACCACTGTGGATGTGATGTGGGGACATGTGATGCTCTATCACCACTGGGGATGTGATGTGGGGACATGTGACGCTCAATCACTACTGTGGATGTGATGTGGGGACATGTGATGCTCTATCACCACTGTGGATGTGATGTGGGGACATGTGAAGCTCTATCACCACTGTGGATGTGATGTGGGGACATGTGACGCTCAATCACTACTGTGGATGTGATGTGGGGACATGTGATGCTCTATCACCACTGTGGATGTGATGTGGGGACATGTGAAGCTCTGTCACCACTGTGGATGTGATGTGGGGACATGTGACGCTCAATCACTACTGTGGATGTGATGTGGGGACATGTGATGCTCTATCACCACTGTGGATGTGATGTGGGGACATGTGAAGCTCTGTCACCACTGTGGATGTGATGTGGGGACATGTGAAGCTCTATCACCACTGTGGATGTGATGTGGAGACATGTGAAGCTCTATCACCACTGTGGATGTGATGTGGAGACATGTGAAGCTCTATCACCACTGTGGATGTGATGTGGAGACATGTGACGCTATCGCCACTGTGGATGTGATGTGGGGACATGTGAAGCTCTATCACCACTGTGGATGTGATGTGGGGGCATGTGATGCTCTATCACCAATGTGGATGTGATGTGGGGACATGTGATGCTCTATCACCACTGTGGATGTGATGTGGGGACATGTAAAGCTATATCACCACTGTGGATGTGATGTGGGGACATGTGATGCTCTATCACCAATGTGGATGTGATGTGGGGACATGTGATGCTCTATCACCACTGCGGATATGATGTGGAGACATGTGACTCTCTATCACCACTGTGGATGTGATGTGGGGACATGTGATGCTCTATCACCACTGTGGATGTGATGTGGGGACATGTGATGCTCTATCGCCAATGTGGATGTGATGTGGGGACATTTGATGCTCTATCGCCACTGTAGATGTGATGCGGGGATATGTGATGCTCTATCGCCACTGTGGATGTGATGTGGGGACATGTGATGCTCTATCGCCACTGTGGATGTGATGTGGGGACATTTGATGCTCTATCGCCACTGTAGATGTGATGCGGGGACATGTGATGCTCTATCGCCACTGTGGATGTGATGTGGGGACATGTGATGCTCTATCGCCACTGTGGATGTGATGTGGGGACATGTGATGCTCTATCGCCACTGTGGATGTGATGTGGGGACATGTGATGCTCTATCACCACTGTGGATGTGATGTGGGGACATGTGATGCTCTATCGCCACTGTGGATGTGATGTGGGGACATGTGATGCTCTATCACCACTGTGGATGTGATGTGGGGATATGTGACGCTATCGCCACTGTGGATGTGATGTGGGAACATGTGAAGCTCTATCACCACTGTGGATGTGATGTGGGGGACATGTGAAGCTCTATCATCAATGTGGATGTGATGTGGGGACATGTGATGCTCTATCGCCACTGTGGATGTGATGTGGGGACATGTGATACTCTATCGCCACTGTGGATGTGATGTGGAGACATGTGAAGCTCTATCACCACTGTGGATGTAATGTGGGGACATGTGAAGCTCTATCACCACTGTGGATGTGATGTGGGGACATGTGATACTCTATCGCCACTGTGGATGTGATGTGGAGACATGTGAAGCTCCATCACCACTGTGGATGTGATGTGGGGACATGTGATGCTCTATCGCCACTGTGGATGTGATGTGAGGACATGTGACGCTCTATCACCACTGAGGATGTGATGTGGAGACATGTGAAGCTCTATCACCACTGTGGATGTGATGTGGGGGACATGTGAAGCTCTATCACCACTGTGGATGTGATGTGGGGACATGTGAAGCTCTATCACCACTGTGGATGTGATGTGGGGACATGTGAAGCTCTATCACCACTGTGGATGTGATGTGGGGACATGTGAAGCTCTATCACCACTGTGGATGTGATGTGGAGACATGGGATGCTCTATCACCACTGTGGATGTGATGTGGGGACATGTGACTCTCTATCACCACTGTAGATGTGATGTGGGGACATGTGATGCTCTATCACCACTGTGGATGTGATGTGGGGACATGTGAAGCTCTATCACCACTGTGGATGTGATGTGGAGACATATGAAGCTCTATCACCACTGTGGATGTGATGTGGGGACATGTGAAGCTCTATCACCACTGTGGATGTGATGTGGGGACATGTGAAGCTCCATCACTACTGTGGATGTGATGTGGAGACATGTGAAGCTCCATCACTACTGTGGATGTGATGTGGGGACATGTGAAGCCCTGTCACCACTGTGGATGTGATGTGGAGACATGTGATGCTCTATCACCACTGTAGATGTGATGTGGGGACATGTGATGCTCTATCGCCACTGTGGATGTGATGTGGGGACATATGAAGCTCCATCACCACTGTGGATGTGATGTGGAGACATGTGACGCTCTATCACCACTGTGGATCTGATGTGGGGACATGTGAAGCTCTATCACCACTGTGGATGTGATGTGGGGACATGTGACGCTCTATCACCACTGTGGATGTGATGTGGGGACATGTAAAGCTCTATCACCACTGTGGATGGGATGTGGGGACATGTGAAGCTCTATCACCACTGTGGATGTGATGTGGAGACATGTGATGCTCTATCACCACTGTGGATGTGATGTGGGGCCATGTGAAGCTTTATCACCACTGTGGATGTGATGTGGGGACATGTGAATCTCTATCACCACTGTGGATGTGATGTGGGGACATGTGAAGCTCTATCACCACTGTGGATGTGATGTGGGGACATGTAAAGCTCTATCACCACTGTGGATGTGATGTGGAGACATGTGATGCTCTATCACCACTGTGGATGTGATGTGGGGCCATGTGAAGCTTTATCACCACTGTGGATGTGATGTGGGGACATGTGAAGCTCTATCACCACTGTGGATGTGATGTGGAGACATGTGAATCTCTATCACCACTGTGGATGTGGTGTGGAGACATGGGAAGCTCTATCACCACTGTAGATGTGGTGTGGAGACATGGGAAGCTCTATCACCACTGTAGATGTGGTGTGGAGACATGGGAAGCTCTATCACCACTGTAGATGTGATGTGGAGACATGTGAAGCTCTATCACCACTGTGGATGTGGTGTGGAGACATGGGAAGCTCTATCACCACTGTAGATGTGATGTGGGGACATGTGAAGCTCTATCACCACTGTGAATGTGATGTGGGGACATGTGAAGCTCTATCACCACTGTGGATGTGATGTGGGGACATGTGAAGCTCTATCACCACTGTGGATGTGATGTGGGGACATGTGAAGCTCTATCACCACTGTGGATGTGATGTGGGGACATGTGAAGCTCTATCACCACTGTGGATGTGATGTGGAGACAGGTGATGCTCTATCACCACTGTGGATGTGATGTGGGGACATGTGACTCTCTATCACCACTGTGGATGTGATGTGGGGACATGTGATGCTCTATCACCACTGTGGATGTGATGTGGGGACATGTGAAGCTCTATCACCACTGTGGATGTGATGTGGAGACATATGAAGCTCTATCACCACTGTGGATGTGATGTGGGGACATGTGAAGCTCTATCACCACTGTGGATGTGATGTGGGGACATGTGAAGCTCCATCACTACTGTGGATGTGATGTGGAGACATGTGAAGCTCTATCACCACTGTGGATGTGATGTGGGGACATGTGAAGCTCTATCACTACTGTGGATGTGATGTGGGGACATGTGAAGCCCTGTCACCACTGTGGATGTGATGTGGAGACATGTGATGCTCTATCACCACTGTAGATGTGATGTGGGGACATGTGATGCTCTATCGCCACTGTGGATGTAATGTGGGGACATATGAAGCTCCATCACCACTGTGGATGTGATGTGGAGACAAGTGACGCTCTATCACCACTGTGGATGTGATGTGGGGACATGTGAAGCTCTATCACCACTGTGGATGTGATGTGGGGACATGTGAAGCTCTATCACCACTGTGGATGTGATGTGGGGACATGTGACGCTCTATCACCACTGTGGATGTGATGTGGGGACATGTAAAGCTCTATCACCACTGTGGATGTGATGTGGAGACATGTGATGCTCTATCACCACTGTGGATGTGATGTGGGGCCATGTGAAGCTTTATCACCACTGTGGATGTGATGTGGGGACATGTGAAGCTCTATCACCACTGTGGATGTGATGTGGGGACATGTGAAGCTCTATCACCACTGTGGATGTGATGTGGGGACATGTGAAGCTCTATCACCACTGTGGATGTGATGTGGGGACATGTGAAGCTCTATCACCACTGTGAATGTGATGTGGGGACATGTGAAGCTCTATCACCACTGTGGATGTGATGTGGGGACATGTGAAGCTCTATCACCACTGTGGATGTGATGTGGGGACATGTGAAGCTCTATCACCACTGTGAATGTGATGTGGGGACATGTGAAGCTCCATCACTACTGTGGATGTGATGTGGAGACATGTGATGCTCTATCACCACTGTGGATGTGATGTGGGGACATGTGACTCTCTATCACCACTGTGGATGTGATGTGGGGACATGTGAAGCTCTATCACCACTGTGGATGTGATGTGGAGACATATGAAGCTCTATCACCACTGTGGATGTGATATGGGGACATGTGAAGCTCTATCACCACTGTGGATGTGATGTGGGGACATGTGAAGCTCCATCACTACTGTGGATGTGATGTGGAGACATGTGAAGCTCCATCACTACTGTGGATGTGATGTGGGGACATGTGAAGCCCTGTCACCACTGTGGATGTGATGTGGAGACATGTGATGCTCTATCACCACTGTAGATGTGATGTGGGGACATGTGATGCTCTATCGCCACTGTGGATGTGATGTGGGGACATATGAAGCTCTATCACCACTGTGGATGTGATGTGGAGACATGTGATGCTCTATCGCCACTGTGGATGTGATGTGGGGACATGTGAAGCTCTATCACCACTGTGGATGTGATGTGGGGACATGTGAAGCTCTATCGCCACTGTGGATGTGATGTGGGGACATGTGAAGCTCTATCACCACTGTGGATGTGATGTGGGGACATATGATGCTCTATCACCACTGTGGATGTAATGTGGGGACATGTGACGCTCTGTCACCACTGTGGATGTGATGTGGAGACATGTGAAGCTCTATCACCACTGGGGATGTGATGTTGGGACATGTGAAGCTCTATCACCACTGTGGATGTGATGTGGGAGACATGTGATGCTCTGTCACCACTGTGGATGTGATGTGGCAGACATGTGAAGCTCTATCATCACTGTGGATGTGATGTGGGGACATGTGATGCTCTATCGCCACTGTGGATGTGAAGTGGGGGACATGTGAAGCTCCATCACTACTGTGGATGTGATGTGGGAGACATGTGATGCTCTGTCACCACTGTGGATGTGATGTGGCAGACATGTGAAGCTCTATCACCACTGTGGATGTGATGTGGGGACATGTAACGCTCTATCACCACTGTGGATGTGATGTGGGGGACATGTGAAGCTCCATCACTACTGTGGATGTGATGTGGGGACATGTGAAGCTCTATCAATACTGTGGATGTGACGTGGGGACATGTGAAGCTCTATCGCCACTGTGGATGTAATGTGGGGACATATGAAGCTCTATCACTACTGTGGATGTGATGTGGGGACATGTGAAGCTCCATCACTACTGTGGATGTGATGTGGGGACATGTGAAGCTCTATCCCACTGTGGATGTGATGTGGGGACATATGAAGCTCTATCACTACTGTGGATGTGATGTGGAGACATGTGAAGCTCTATCACCACTGTGGATGTGATGTGGAGACATGTGAAGCTCTATCACCACTGTGGATGTGATGTGGAGACATGTGAAGCTCTATCACCACTGTGGATGTGATGTGGAAACATGTGAAGCTCTATCACCACTGTGGATGTGATGTGGGGACATGTGAAGCTCTATCGCCACTGTGGATGTGATGTGGGGACATATGAAGCTCTATCACTACTGTGGATGTGATGTGGGGACATGTGAAGCTCTATCGCCACTGTGGATGTGATGTGGGGGACATGTGAAGCTCTATCACTACTGTGGATGTGATGTGGGGACATGTGAAGCTCTATCACCACTGTGGATGTGATGTGGAGACATGTGAAGCTCTATCACCACTGTGGATGTGATGTGGGGACATGTGAAGCTCTATCGCCACTGTGGATGTGATGTGGGGACATATGAAGCTCTATCACTACTGTGGATGTGATGTGGGGACATGTGAAGCTCTATCGCCACTGTGGATGTGATGTGGGGGACATGTGAAGCTCTATCACTACTGTGGATGTGATGTGGGGACATGTGAAGCTCCATCACTACTGTGGATGTGATGTGGGGACATGTGAAGCTCTATCCCACTGTGGATGTGATGTGGGGACATATGAAGCTCTATCACTACTGTGGATGTGATGTGGGGACATGTGAAGCTCTATCGCCACTGTGGATGTGATGTGGGGGACATGTGATGCTCTATCGCCACTGTGGATGTGATGTGGGGACATGTGAAGCTCTATCGCCACTGTGGATGTGATGTGGGGACATGTGAGGCTCTATCACCACTGTGGATGTGATGTGGGGACATGTGATGCTCTATCACCACTGTAGATGTGATGCGGGGACATGTGATGCTCTATCACCACTGTGGATGTGATGTGGGGACATGTGAAGCTCTATCACCACTGGGGATGTGATGTTGGGACATGTGATGCTCTATCACCACTGTAGATGTGATGCGGGGACATGTGATGCTCTATCACCACTGTGGATGTGATGTGGGGACATGTGAAGCTCTATCACCACTGTGGATGTAATGTGGGGACATGTGAAGCTCTATCACCACTGTGGATGTGATGTGGAGACATGTGAAGCTCTATCACCACTGTGGATGTAATGTGGGGACATGTGACGCTCTGTCACCACTGTGGATGTGATGTGGAGACATGTGAAGCTCTATCACCACTGGGGATGTGATGTGGGGACATGTGATGCTCTATCACCACTGTGGATGTGATGTGGGGACATGTAAAGCTATATCACCACTGTGGATGTGATGTGGGGACATGTGATGCTCTATTACCAATGTGGATGTGATGTGGGGACATGTGATGCTCTATCACCACTGCGGATATGATGTGGAGACATGTGACTCTCTATCACCACTGTGGATGTGATGTGGGGACATGTGATGCTCTATCACCACTGTGGATGTGATGTGGGGACATGTGATGCTCTATCGCCAATGTGGATGTGATGTGGGGACATTTGATGCTCTATCGCCACTGTAGATGTGATGCGGGGATATGTGATGCTCTATCGCCACTGTGGATGTGATGTGGGGACATGTGATGCTCTATCGCCACTGTGGATGTGATGTGGGGACATTTGATGCTCTATCGCCACTGTAGATGTGATGCGGGGACATGTGATGCTCTATCGCCACTGTGGATGTGATGTGGGGACATGTGATGCTCTATCGCCACTGTGGATGTGATGTGGGGACATGTGATGCTCTATCGCCACTGTGGATGTGATGTGGGGACATGTGATGCTCTATCACCACTGTGGATGTGATGTGGGGACATGTGATGCTCTATCGCCACTGTGGATGTGATGTGGGGACATGTGATGCTCTATCACCACTGTGGATGTGATGTGGGGATATGTGACGCTATCGCCACTGTGGATGTGATGTGGGAACATGTGAAGCTCTATCACCACTGTGGATGTGATGTGGGGGACATGTGAAGCTCTATCATCAATGTGGATGTGATGTGGGGACATGTGATGCTCTATCGCCACTGTGGATGTGATGTGGGGACATGTGATACTCTATCGCCACTGTGGATGTGATGTGGAGACATGTGAAGCTCCATCACCACTGTGCATGTGATGTGGGGACATGTGTTGCTCTATCGCCACTGTGGATGTGATGTGAGGACATGTGACGCTCTATCACCACTGAGGATGTGATGTGGAGACATGTGAAGCTCTATCACCACTGTGGATGTGATGTGGGGGACATGTGAAGCTCTATCACCACTGTGGATGTGATGTGGGGACATGTAAAGCTCTATCACCACTGTGGATGTGATGTGGAGACATGTGATGCTCTATCACCACTGTGGATGTGATGTGGGGCCATGTGAAGCTTTATCACCACTGTGGATGTGATGTGGGGACATGTGAAGCTCTATCACCACTGTGGATGTGATGTGGGGACATGTGAAGCTCTATCACCACTGTGGATGTGATGTGGGAACATGTGAAGCTCTATCACCACTGTGGCTGTGATGTGGGGACATGTGAAGCTCTATCGCCACTGTAGATGTGATGTGGAGACATGTGAAGCTCTATCACCACTGTGGATGTGATGTGGGGACATGTGAAGCTCTATCACCACTGTGGATGTGATGTGGGGACATGTGAAGCTCTATCACCAGTGTGAATGTGATGTGGGGACATGTGAAGCTCTATCACCACTGTGGATGTGATGTGGGGACATGTGAAGCTCTATCACCACTGTGGATGTGATGTGGGGACATGTGAAGCTCTATCACCACTGTGGATGTGATGTGGAGACATGTGATGCTCTATCACCACTGTGGATGTGATGTGGGGACATGTGAAGCTCTATCACCACTGTGGATGTGATGTGGGGACATGTGAAGCTCTATCACCACTGTGGATGTGATGTGGGGACATGTGAAGCTCTATCACCACTGTGGATGTGATGTGGAGACATGGGATGCTCTATCACCACTGTGGATGTGATGTGGGGACATGTGACTCTCTATCACCACTGTAGATGTGATGTGGGGACATGTGATGCTCTATCAACACTGTGGATGTGATGTGGGGACATGTGAAGCTCTATCACCACTGTGGATGTGATGTGGAGACATATGAAGCTCTATCACCACTGTGGATGTGATGTGGGGACATGTGAAGCTCTATCACCACTGTGGATGTGATGTGGGGACATGTGAAGCTCCATCACTACTGTGGATGTGATGTGGAGACATGTGAAGCTCCATCACTACTGTGGATGTGATGTGGGGACATGTGAAGCCCTGTCACCACTGTGGATGTGATGTGGAGACATGTGATGCTCTATCACCACTGTAGATGTGATGTGGGGACATGTGATGCTCTATCGCCACTGTGGATGTGATGTGGGGACATATGAAGCTCCATCACCACTGTGGATGTGATGTGGAGACATGTGACGCTCTATCACCACTGTGGATCTGATGTGGGGACATGTGAAGCTCTATCACCACTGTGGATGTGATGTGGGGACATGTGACGCTCTATCACCACTGTGGATGTGATGTGGGGACATGTAAAGCTCTATCACCACTGTGGATGGGATGTGGGGACATGTGAAGCTCTATCACCACTGTGGATGTGATGTGGAGACATGTGATGCTCTATCACCACTGTGGATGTGATGTGGGGCCATGTGAAGCTTTATCACCACTGTGGATGTGATGTGGGGACATGTGAATCTCTATCACCACTGTGGATGTGATGTGGGGACATGTGAAGCTCTATCACCACTGTGGATGTGATGTGGGGACATGTAAAGCTCTATCACCACTGTGGATGTGATGTGGAGACATGTGATGCTCTATCACCACTGTGGATGTGATGTGGGGCCATGTGAAGCTTTATCACCACTGTGGATGTGATGTGGGGACATGTGAAGCTCTATCACCACTGTGGATGTGATCTGGAGACATGTGAATCTCTATCACCACTGTGGATGTGGTGTGGAGACATGGGAAGCTCTATCACCACTGTAGATGTGGTGTGGAGACATGGGAAGCTCTATCACCACTGTAGATGTGGTGTGGAGACATGGGAAGCTCTATCACCACTGTAGATGTGATGTGGAGACATGTGAAGCTCTATCACCACTGTGGATGTGGTGTGGAGACATGGGAAGCTCTATCACCACTGTAGATGTGATGTGGGGACATGTGAAGCTCTATCACCACTGTGAATGTGATGTGGGGACATGTGAAGCTCTATCACCACTGTGGATGTGATGTGGGGACATGTGAAGCTCTATCACCACTGTGGATGTGATGTGGGGACATGTGAAGCTCTATCACCACTGTGGATGTGATGTGGGGACATGTGAAGCTCTATCACCACTGTGGATGTGATGTGGAGACAGGTGATGCTCTATCACCACTGTGGATGTGATGTGGGGACATGTGACTCTCTATCACCACTGTGGATGTGATGTGGGGACATGTGATGCTCTATCACCACTGTGGATGTGATGTGGGGACATGTGAAGCTCTATCACCATTGTGGATGTGATGTGGAGACATATGAAGCTCTATCACCACTGTGGATGTGATGTGGGGACATGTGAAGCTCTATCACCACTGTGGATGTGATGTGGGGACATGTGAAGCTCCATCACTACTGTGGATGTGATGTGGAGACATGTGAAGCTCTATCACCACTGTGGATGTGATGTGGGGACATGTGAAGCTCTATCACTACTGTGGATGTGATGTGGGGACATGTGAAGCCCTGTCACCACTGTGGATGTGATGTGGAGACATGTGATGCTCTATCACCACTGTAGATGTGATGTGGGGACATGTGATGCTCTATCGCCACTGTGGATGTAATGTGGGGACATATGAAGCTCCATCACCACTGTGGATGTGATGTGGAGACAAGTGACGCTCTATCACCACTGTGGATGTGATGTGGGGACATGTGAAGCTCTATCACCACTGTGGATGTGATGTGGGGACATGTGAAGCTCTATCACCACTGTGGATGTGATGTGGGGACATGTGACGCTCTATCACCACTGTGGATGTGATGTGGGGACATGTAAAGCTCTATCACCACTGTGGATGTGATGTGGAGACATGTGATGCTCTATCACCACTGTGGATGTGATGTGGGGCCATGTGAAGCTTTATCACCACTGTGGATGTGATGTGGGGACATGTGAAGCTCTATCACCACTGTGGATGTGATGTGGGGACATGTGAAGCTCTATCACCACTGTGGATGTGATGTGGGGACATGTGAAGCTCTATCACCACTGTGGATGTGATGTGGGGACATGTGAAGCTCTATCACCACTGTGAATGTGATGTGGGGACATGTGAAGCTCTATCACCACTGTGGATGTGATGTGGGGACATGTGAAGCTCTATCACCACTGTGGATGTGATGTGGGGACATGTGAAGCTCTATCACCACTGTGAATGTGATGTGGGGACATGTGAAGCTCCATCACTACTGTGGATGTGATGTGGAGACATGTGATGCTCTATCACCACTGTGGATGTGATGTGGGGACATGTGACTCTCTATCACCACTGTGGATGTGATGTGGGGACATGTGAAGCTCTATCACCACTGTGGATGTGATGTGGAGACATATGAAGCTCTATCACCACTGTGGATGTGATATGGGGACATGTGAAGCTCTATCACCACTGTGGATGTGATGTGGGGACATGTGAAGCTCCATCACTACTGTGGATGTGATGTGGAGACATGTGAAGCTCCATCACTACTGTGGATGTGATGTGGGGACATGTGAAGCCCTGTCACCACTGTGGATGTGATGTGGAGACATGTGATGCTCTATCACCACTGTAGATGTGATGTGGGGACATGTGATGCTCTATCGCCACTGTGGATGTGATGTGGGGACATATGAAGCTCTATCACCACTGTGGATGTGATGTGGAGACATGTGATGCTCTATCGCCACTGTGGATGTGATGTGGGGACATGTGAAGCTCTATCACCACTGTGGATGTGATGTGGGGACATGTGAAGCTCTATCGCCACTGTGGATGTGATGTGGGGACATGTGAACCTCTATCACCACTGTGGATGTGATGTGGGGACATATGATGCTCTATCACCACTGTGGATGTAATGTGGGGACATGTGACGCTCTGTCACCACTGTGGATGTGATGTGGAGACATGTGAAGCTCTATCACCACTGGGGATGTGATGTTGGGACATGTGAAGCTCTATCACCACTGTGGATGTGATGTGGGAGACACGTGATGCTCTGTCACCACTGTGGATGTGATGTGGCAGACATGTGAAGCTCTATCATCACTGTGGATGTGATGTGGGGACATGTGATGCTCTATCGCCACTGTGGATGTGAAGTGGGGGACATGTGAAGCTCCATCACTACTGTGGATGTGATGTGGGAGACATGTGATGCTCTGTCACCACTGTGGATGTGATGTGGCAGACATGTGAAGCTCTATCACCACTGTGGATGTGATGTGGGGACATGTAACGCTCTATCACCACTGTGGATGTGATGTGGGGGACATGTGAAGCTCCATCACTACTGTGGATGTGATGTGGGGACATGTGAAGCTCTATCAATACTGTGGATGTGACGTGGGGACATGTGAAGCTCTATCACCACTGTGGATGTGATGTGGAGACATGTGAAGCTCTATCACCACTGTGGATGTGATGTGGGGACATGTGAAGCTCTATCGCCACTGTGGATGTGATGTGGGGACATATGAAGCTCTATCACTACTGTGGATGTGATGTGGGGACATGTGAAGCTCTATCGCCACTGTGGATGTGATGTGGGGACATGTGAAGCTCTATCGCCACTGTGGATGTAATGTGGGGACATATGAAGCTCTATCACTACTGTGGATGTGATGTGGGGACATGTGAAGCTCCATCACTACTGTGGATGTGATGTGGGGACATGTGAAGCTCTATCCCACTGTGGATGTGATGTGGGGACATATGAAGCTCTATCACTACTGTGGATGTGATGTGGAGACATGTGAAGCTCTATCACCACTGTGGATGTGATGTGGAGACATGTGAAGCTCTATCACCACTGTGGATGTGATGTGGGGACATGTGAAGCTCTATCGCCACTGTGGATGTGATGTGGGGACATATGAAGCTCTATCACTACTGTGGATGTGATGTGGGGACATGTGAAGCTCTATCGCCACTGTGGATGTGATGTGGGGGACATGTGAAGCTCTATCACCACTGTGGATGTGATGTGGGGACATGTGAAGCTCTATCGCCACTGTGGATGTGATGTGGGGACATATGAAGCTCTATCACTACTGTGGATGTGATGTGGGGACATGTGAAGCTCTATCGCCACTGTGGATGTGATGTGGGGACATGTGAAGCTCTATCGCCACTGTGGATGTGATGTGGGGACATATGAAGCTCTATCACTACTGTGGATGTGATGTGGGGACATGTGAAGCTCTATCGCCACTGTGGATGTGATGTGGGGGACATGTGAAGCTCTATCACTACTGTGGATGTGATGTGGGGACATGTGAAGCTCTATCACCACTGTGGATGTGATGTGGAGACATGTGAAGCTCTATCACCACTGTGGATGTGATGTGGGGACATGTGAAGCTCTATCGCCACTGTGGATGTGATGTGGGGACATATGAAGCTCTATCACTACTGTAGATGTGATGTGGGGACATGTGAAGCTCTATCGCCACTGTGGATGTGATGTGGGGGACATGTGAAGCTCTATCACTACTGTGGATGTGATGTGGGGACATGTGAAGCTCCATCACTACTGTGGATGTGATGTGGGGACATGTGAAGCTCTATCCCACTGTGGATGTGATGTGGGGACATATGAAGCTCTATCACTACTGTGGATGTGATGTGGGGACATGTGAAGCTCTATCGCCACTGTGGATGTGATGTGGGGGACATGTGATGCTCTATCGCCACTGTGGATGTGATGTGGGGACATGTGAAGCTCTATCGCCACTGTGGATGTGATGTGGGGACATGTGAGGCTCTATCACCACTGTGGATGTGATGTGGGGACATGTGATGCTCTATCACCACTGTAGATGTGATGCGGGGACATGTGATGCTCTATCACCACTGTGGATGTGATGTGGGGACATGTGAAGCTCTATCACCACTGGGGATGTGATGTTGGGACATGTGATGCTCTATCACCACTGTAGATGTGATGCGGGGACATGTGATGCTCTATCACCACTGTGGATGTGATGTGGGGACATGTGAAGCTCTATCACCACTGTGGATGTAATGTGGGGACATGTGAAGCTCTATCACCACTGTGGATGTGATGTGGAGACATGTGAAGCTCTATCACCACTGTGGAAGTAATGTGGGGACATGTGACGCTCTGTCACCACTGTGGATGTGATGTGGAGACATGTGAAGCTCTATCACCACTGGGGATGTGATGTTGGGACATGTGAAGCTCTATCACCACTGTGGATGTGATGTGGGGACATGTGATGCTCTATTATCACTGTGGATGTGATGTGGGGACATGTGATGCTCTATCGCCACTGTGGATGTGAAGTGGGGGACATGTGAGGCTCTATCACCACTGTGGATGTGATGTGGGGACATGTAACGCTCTATCACCACTGTGGATGTGAAGTGGGGGACATGTGAAGCTCTATCAATACTGTGGATGTGATGTGGGGACATGTGAAGCTCTATCACCACTGTGGATGTGATGTGGGGGACATGTGAAGCTCCATCACCACTGTGGATGTGATGTGGGGACATGTGATGCTCTATCACTACTGTGGATGTGATGTGGGGACATGTGAAGCTCCATCACTACTGTGGATGTGATGTGGGGACATGTGAAGCTCTATCCCACTGTGGATGTGATGTGGGGACATGTGACGCTCTATCCCACTGTGGATGTGATGTGGGGACATATGAAGCTCTATCACTACTGTGGATGTGATGTGGGGACATGTGAAGCTCTATCGCCACTGTGGATGTGATGTGGGGGACATGTGAAGCTCTATCACCACTGTGGATATGATGTGGAGACATGTAAAGCTCTATCACCACTGTGGATGTGATGTGGAGACATGTGATGCTCTATCACCACTGTGGATGTGATGTGGAGACATGTGATGATCTATCACCACTGTGGATGTGATGTGGGGACATGTGAAGCTCTATCACCACTGTGGATGTGATGTGGGGACATGTGAAGCTCTATCACCACAGTGGATGTGATGTGGGGACATGTGACGCTCTATCACCACTGTGGATGTGATGTGGGGACATGTGATGCTCTATCACCACTGTGGATGTGATGTGGGGACATGTGAATCTCTATCACCACTGTGGATGTGATGTGGGGACATGTGAAGCTCTATCACCACTGTGGATGTGATGTGGAGACATGTGAAGCTCTATCACCACTGTGTATGTGATGTGGAGACACGTGAATCTCTATCACCACTGTGTATGTGATGTGGAGACATGTGAAGCTCTATCACCACTGTGGATGTGATGTGGGGACATGTGACACCCTATCACCACTGTGGATGTGATGTGGAGACATGTGAAGCTCTATCGCCACTGTGGGTGTGATGTGGGGACATGTGAAGCTCTATCACCACTGTGGATGTGATGTGGGGACATGTGATGCTCTATCACCACTGTGGATGTGATGTGGGGACATGTGAAGCTCTATCACCACTGTGGATGTGATGTGGGGACATGTGAAACCCTATCACCACTGTGGATGTGATGTAGAGACATGTGAAGCTCTATCGCCACTGTGGGTGTGATGTGGGGACATGTGAAGCTCTATCACCACTGTGGATGTGATGTGGGGACATGTGATGCTCTATCACCACTGTGGATGTGATGTGGGGACATGTGATGTTCTATCACCACTGTGGATGTGATGTGGGGACATGTGAAGCTCTGTCACCACTGTGGATGTGATGTGGAGACATGTGATGCTCTATCACCACTGTGGATCTGATGTGGGGACATGTGATGCTCTGTCACCACTGTGGATGTGATGTGGGAGACATGTGAAACTCTATCATCACTGTGGATGTGATGTGGGGACATGTGATGCTCTATCGCCACTGTGGATGTGATGTGGGGGACATGTGAGGCTCTATCACCACTGCGGATGTGATGTGGGGACATGTGACGCTCTATCACCACTGTGGATGTGATGTGGGGGACATGTGAAGCTCCATCACTACTGTGGATGTGATGTGGGGACATGTGAAGCTCTATCACCACTGTGGATGTGATGTGGGGGACATGTGAAGCTCCATCACTACTGTGGATGTGATGTGGGGACATGTGAAGTTCCATCACCACTGTGGATGTGATGTGGGGACATGTGAAGCTCTATCACCACTGTGGATGTGATGTGGGGACATGTGAAGCTCTATCACCACTGTGGATGTGATGTGGGGACATGTGAAGCTCTATCACCACTGGGGATGTGATGTGGGGACATGTGAAGCTCTATCGCCACTGTGGATGTGATGTGGGGGACATTTGAAGCTCTATCACCACTGTGGATGTGATGTGGAGACATATGAAGCTCTATCACTACTGTGGATGTGATGTGGGGACATGTGTAGCTCTATCACTACTGTGGATGTGATGTGGGGACATGTGATGCTCTATCACTACTGTGTATGTGATGTGGGGACATGTGAAGCTCTATCACCACTGTGGATATGATGTGGAGACATGTAAAGCTCTATCACCACTGTGGCTGTGTTGTGGGGACATGTGAAGCTCTATCATCACTGTGGATGTGTTGTGGGGACATGTGATGCTCTATCGCCACTGTGGATGTGATGTGGGGGACATGTGCATCTCTATCACCACTGTGGATGTGATGTGGGGACATGTGAAGCTCCATCACTACTGTGGATGTGATGTGGGGACATGTGAAGCTCTATCACCACTGTGGATGTGATGTGGAGACATGTGATGCTCTATCACCACTGTGGATGTGATGTGGAGACATGTGATGCTCTATCACCACTGTGGATGTGATGTGGGGACATGTGAAGCTCTATCACCACTGTGGATGTGATGTGGGGACATGTGAAGCTCTATTATCACTGTGGATGTGATGTGGGGACATGTGAAGCTCTATCACCACTGCGGATATGATGTGGAGACATGTAAAGCTCTATCACCACTGTGGCTGTGATGTGGGGACATGTGAAGCTCTATCACTACTGTGGATGTGATGTAGAGACATGTGAAGCTCTATCACTACTGTGGATGTGATGTGGGGACATGTGAAGCTCTATCACCACTGTGGATGTGATGTGGGGACATGTGAAGCTCTATCACCACTGTGGATGTGATGTGGGGACATGTGATGCTCTATCACCACTGTGGATGTGATGTGGAGACATGTGAAGCTCTATCACCACTGCGCATATGATGTGGAGACATGTAAAGCTCTATCACCACTGTGGATGTGTTGTGGGGACATGTGATGCTCTATCGCCACTGTGGATGTGATGTGGGGACATGTGATGCTCTATCACCACTGTGGATGTGATGTGGAGACATGTGAAGCTCTATCACCACTGTGGATATGATGTGGAGACATGTAAAGCTCTATCACCACTGTGGATGTGTTGTGGGGACATGTGATGCTCTATCGCCACTGTGGATATGATGTGGAGACATGTAAAGCTCTATCACCACTGTGGATGTGTTGTGGGGACATGTGATGCTCTATCGCCACTGTGGATGTGATGTGGGGGACATGTGAATCTCTATCACCACTGTGGATGTGATGTGGGGACATGTGACGCTCTATCACTACTGTGGATGTGATGTGGGGACATGTGAAGCTCTATCACCACTGTGGATGTGATGTGGGGACATGTGAAGCTCCAACACTACTGTGGATGTGATGTGGGGACATGTGAAGCTCTATCACCACTGTGGATGTGATGTGGAGACATGTGATGCTCTATGACCACTGTGGATGTGATGTGGAGACATGAAGCTCTATCACCACTATGGATGTGATGTGGGGACATGTGAAGCTCTATCACCACTGTGGATGTGATGTGGAGACATGTGATGCTCTATCACCACTGTGGATGTGATGTGGAGACATGAAGCTCTATCACCACTATGGATGTGATGTGGGGACATGTGAAGCTCTATCACCACTGTGGATGTGATGTGGAGACATGTGATGCTCTATCACCACTGTGGATGTGATGTGGAGACATGTGATGCTCTATCACCACTGTGGATGTGATGTGGGGACATGTGAAGCTCTATCACCACTGTGGATGTGATGTGGGGACATGTGAAGCTCCATCACTACTGTGGATGTGATGTGGGGACATGTGAAGCTCTATCACCACTGTGGATGTGATGTGGAGACATGTGATGCTCTATCACCACTGTGGATGTGATGTGGAGACATGTGATGCTCTATCACCACTGTGGATGTGATGTGGGGACATGTGAAGCTCTATCATCACTGTGGCTGTGTTGTGGGGACATGTGATGCTCTATCGCCACTGTGGATGTGATGTGGGGGACATGTGAATCTCTATCACCACTGTGGATGTGATGTGGGGACATGTGAAGCTCCATCACTACTGTGGATGTGATGTGGGGACATGTGAAGCTATATCACCACTGTGGATGTGATTTGGGGACATGTGAAGCTCTATCATCACTGTGGATGTGAAGTGGGGACATGTGATGCTCTATCACTACTGTGGATGTGATGTGGGGACATGTGACGCTCTATCGCCACTGTGGATGTGATGTGGGGGACATGTGAATCTCTATCACCACTGTGGATGTGATGTGGGGACATGTGAAGCTCCATCACTACTGTGGATGTGATGTGGGGACATGTGAAGCTATATCACCACTGTGGATGTGATTTGGGGACATGTGAAGCTCTATCATCACTGTGGATGTGAAGTGGGGACATGTGATGCTCTA
Organism: Ranitomeya imitator; assembly: GCF_032444005.1. Lineage (NCBI taxonomy): Eukaryota > Metazoa > Chordata > Amphibia > Anura > Dendrobatidae > Ranitomeya > Ranitomeya imitator. The sequence goes on along the minus strand of NC_091284.1, from coordinate 341,886,035 downwards.
TCACTACTGTGGATGTGATGTGGGGACATGTGACGCTCTATTACCACTGTGGATGTGATGTGGGGACATGTGAAGCTCTATCACCACTGTGGATATGATGTGGAGACATGTGACGCTCTATCGCCACTGTGGATGTGATGTGGAGACATGTGATGCTCTATCACCACTGTGGACGTGATGTGGGGACATGTGAAGCTCTATCATCACTGTGGCTGTGTTGTGGGGACATGTGATGCTCTATCGCCACTGTGGATGTGATGTGGGGGACATGTGAATCTCTATCACCACTGTGGATGTGATGTGGGGACATGTGAAGCTCCATCACTACTGTGGATGTGATGTGGGGACATGTGAAGCTATATCACCACTGTGGATGTGATTTGGGGACATGTGAAGCTCTATCATCACTGTGGATGTGAAGTGGGGACATGTGATGCTCTATCACTACTGTGGATGTGATGTGGGGACATGTGACGCTCTATTACCACTGTGGATGTGATGTGGGGACATGTGAAGCTCTATCATCACTGTGGCTGTGTTGTGGGGACATGTGATGCTCTATCACCACTGTGGATATGATGTGGAGACATGTGACGCTCTATCGCCACTGTGGATGTGATGTGGAGACATGTGATGCTCTATCACCACTGTGGACGTGATGTGGGGACATGTGAAGCTCTATCATCACTGTGGCTGTGTTGTGGGGACATGTGATGCTCTATCGCCACTGTGGATGTGATGTGGGGGACATGTGAATCTCTATCACCACTGTGGATGTGATGTGGGGACATGTGAAGCTCTATCACTACTGTGGATGTGATGTGGGGACATGTGAAGCTCTCTCACCACTGTGGATGTGATGTGGGGACATGTGAAGCTCTATCACCACAGTGGATGTGATGTGGGGACATGTGACGCTCTATCACCACTGTGGATGTGATGTGGGGACATGTGATGCTCTATCACCACTGTGGATGTGATGTGGGGACATGTGAATCTCTATCACCACTGTGGATGTGATGTGGGGACATGTGAAGCTCTATCACCACTGTGGATGTGATGTGGAGACATGTGAAGCTCTATCACCACTGTGTATGTGATGTGGAGACATGTGAAGCTCTATCACCACTGTGTATGTGATGTGGAGACATGTGAAGCTCTATCACCACTGTGGATGTGATGTGGGGACATGTGACACCCTATCACCACTGTGGATGTGATGTGGAGACATGTGAAGCTCTATCGCCACTGTGGGTGTGATGTGGGGACATGTGAAGCTCTATCACCACTGTGGATGTGATGTGGGGACATGTGATGCTCTATCACCACTGTGGATGTGATGTGGGGACATGTGAAGCTCTATCACCACTGTGGATGTGATGTGGGGACATGTGAAACCCTATCACCACTGTGGATGTGATGTAGAGACATGTGAAGCTCTATCGCCACTGTGGGTGTGATGTGGGGACATGTGAAGCTCTATCACCACTGTGGATGTGATGTGGGGACATGTGATGCTCTATCACCACTGTGGATGTGATGTGGGGACATGTGATGTTCTATCACCACTGTGGATGTGATGTGGGGACATGTGAAGCTCTGTCACCACTGTGGATGTGATGTGGAGACATGTGATGCTCTATCACCACTGTGGATCTGATGTGGGGACATGTGATGCTCTGTCACCACTGTGGATGTGATGTGGGAGACATGTGAAGCTCTATCATCACTGTGGATGTGATGTGGGGACATGTGATGCTCTATCGCCACTGTGGATGTGATGTGGGGGACATGTGAGGCTCTATCACCACTGCGGATGTGATGTGGGGACATGTGACGCTCTATCACCACTGTGGATGTGATGTGGGGGACATGTGAAGCTCCATCACTACTGTGGATGTGATGTGGGGACATGTGAAGCTCTATCACCACTGTGGATGTGATGTGGGGGACATGTGAAGCTCCATCACTACTGTGGATGTGATGTGGGGACATGTGAAGTTCCATCACCACTGTGGATGTGATGTGGGGACATGTGAAGCTCTATCACCACTGTGGATGTGATGTGGGGACATGTGAAGCTCTATCACGAATGTGGATGTGATGTGGGGACATGTGAAGCTCTATCACCACTGGGGATGTGATGTGGGGACATGTGAAGCTCTATCGCCACTGTGGATGTGATGTGGGGGACATTTGAAGCTCTATCACCACTGTGGATGTGATGTGGAGACATATGAAGCTCTATCACTACTGTGGATGTGATGTGGGGACATGTGTAGCTCTATCACTACTGTGGATGTGATGTGGGGACATGTGATGCTCTATCACTACTGTGTATGTGATGTGGGGACATGTGAAGCTCTATCACCACTGTGGATATGATGTGGAGACATGTAAAGCTCTATCACCACTGTGGCTGTGTTGTGGGGACATGTGAAGCTCTATCATCACTGTGGATGTGTTGTGGGGACATGTGATGCTCTACCGCCACTGTGGATGTGATGTGGGGGACATGTGCATCTCTATCACCACTGTGGATGTGATGTGGGGACATGTGAAGCTCCATCACTACTGTGGATGTGATGTGGGGACATGTGAAGCTCTATCACCACTGTGGATGTGATGTGGAGACATGTGATGCTCTATCACCACTGTGGATGTAATGTGGAGACATGTGATGCTCTATCACCACTGTGGATGTGATGTGGGGACATGTGAAGCTCTATCACCACTGTGGATGTGATGTGGAGACACGGGAAGCTCTATCACCACTGTGGATGTGATGTGGGGACATGTGAAGCTCTATTATCACTGTGGATGTGATGTGGGGACATGTGAAGCTCTATCACCACTGCGGATATGATGTGGAGACATGTAAAGCTCTATCACCACTGTGGCTGTGATGTTGGGACATGTGAAGCTCTATCACTACTGTGGATGTGATGTAGAGACATGTGAAGCTCTATCACTACTGTGGATGTGATGTGGGGACATGTGAAGCTCTATCACCACTGTGGATGTGATGTGGAGACATGTGAAGCTCTATCACCACTGCGCATATGATGTGGAGACATGTAAAGCTCTATCACCACTGTGGATGTGTTGTGGGGACATGTGATGCTCTATCGCCACTGTGGATGTGATGTGGGGACATGTGATGCTCTATCACCACTGTGGATGTGATGTGGAGACATGTGAAGCTCTATCACCACTGTGGATGTGATGTGGGGACATGTGATGCTCTATCACCACTGTGGATGTGATGTGGGGACATGTGAAGCTCTATCACCACTGTGGATGTGATGTGGGGACATGTGATGCTCTGTCACCACTCTGGATGTGATGTGGGAGACATGTGAAGCTCTATCACTACTGTGGATGTGATGTGGGGACATGTGATGCTCTATCACCACTGTGGATGTGATGTGGGGACATGTGACGCTCTATCACCACTGTGGATGTGATGTGGGGACATGTGATGCTCTGTCACCACTCTGGATGTGATGTGGGAGACATGTGAAGCTCTATCACTACTGTGGATGTGATGTGGGGACATGTGATGCTCTATCACCACTATGGATATGATGTGGAGACATGTAAAGCTCTATCACCACTGTGGATGTGTTGTGGGGACATGTGATGCTCTATCGCCACTGTGGATGTGATGTGGGGGACATGTGAATCTCTATCACCACTGTGGATGTGATGTGGGGACATGTGACGCTCTATCACTACTGTGGATGTGATGTGGGGACATGTGAAGCTCTATCACCACTGTGGATGTGATGTGGGGACATGTGAAGCTCCAACACTACTGTGGATGTGATGTGGGGACATGTGAAGCTCTATCACCACTGTGGATGTGATGTGGAGACATGTGATGCTCTATCACCACTGTGGATGTGATGTGGAGACATGAAGCTCTATCACCACTATGGATGTGATGTGGGGACATGTGAAGCTCTATCACCACTGTGGATGTGATGTGGAGACATGTGATGCTCTATCACCACTGTGGATGTGATGTGGAGACATGAAGCTCTATCACCACTATGGATGTGATGTGGGGACATGTGAAGCTCTATCACCACTGTGGATGTGATGTGGAGACATGTGATGCTCTATCACCACTGTGGATGTGATGTGGAGACATGTGAAGCTCTATCACCACTGTGGATGTGATGTGGGGACATGTGAAGCTCTATCACCACTGTGGATGTGATGTGGGGACATGTGAAGCTCCATCACTACTGTGGATGTGATGTGGGGACATGTGAAGCTCTATCACCACTGTGGATGTGATGTGGAGACATGTGATGCTCTATCACCACTGTGGATGTGATGTGGAGACATGTGATGCTCTATCACCACTGTGGATGTGATGTGGGGACATGTGAAGCTCTATCATCACTGTGGCTGTGTTGTGGGGACATGTGATGCTCTATCGCCACTGTGGATGTGATGTGGGGGACATGTGAATCTCTATCACCACTGTGGATGTGATGTGGGGACATGTGAAGCTCCATCACTACTGTGGATGTGATGTGGGGACATGTGAAGCTATATCACCACTGTGGATGTGATTTGGGGACATGTGAAGCTCTATCATCACTGTGGATGTGAAGTGGGGACATGTGATGCTCTATCACTACTGTGGATGTGATGTGGGGACATGTGACGCTCTATCGCCACTGTGGATGTGATGTGGGGGACATGTGAATCTCTATCACCACTGTGGATGTGATGTGGGGACATGTGAAGCTCCATCACTACTGTGGATGTGATGTGGGGACATGTGAAGCTATATCACCACTGTGGATGTGATTTGGGGACATGTGAAGCTCTATCATCACTGTGGATGTGAAGTGGGGACATGTGATGCTCTATCACTACTGTGGATGTGATGTGGGGACATGTGACGCTCTATTACCACTGTGGATGTGATGTGGGGACATGTGAAGCTCTATCACCACTGTGGATATGATGTGGAGACATGTGACGCTCTATCGCCACTGTGGATGTGATGTGGAGACATGTGATGCTCTATCACCACTGTGGACGTGATGTGGGGACATGTGAAGCTCTATCATCACTGTGGCTGTGTTGTGGGGACATGTGATGCTCTATCGCCACTGTGGATGTGATGTGGGGGACATGTGAATCTCTATCACCACTGTGGATGTGATGTGGGGACATGTGAAGCTCCATCACTACTGTGGATGTGATGTGGGGACATGTGAAGCTATATCACCACTGTGGATGTGATTTGGGGACATGTGAAGCTCTATCATCACTGTGGATGTGAAGTGGGGACATGTGATGCTCTATCACTACTGTGGATGTGATGTGGGGACATGTGACGCTCTATTACCACTGTGGATGTGATGTGGGGACATGTGAAGCTCTATCATCACTGTGGCTGTGTTGTGGGGACATGTGATGCTCTATCACCACTGTGGATATGATGTGGAGACATGTGACGCTCTATCGCCACTGTGGATGTGATGTGGAGACATGTGATGCTCTATCACCACTGTGGACGTGATGTGGGGACATGTGAAGCTCTATCATCACTGTGGCTGTGTTGTGGGGACATGTGATGCTCTATCGCCACTGTGGATGTGATGTGGGGGACATGTGAATCTCTATCACCACTGTGGATGTGATGTGGGGACATGTGAAGCTCCATCACTACTGTGGATGTGATGTGGGGACATGTGAAGCTATATCACCACTGTGGATGTGAAGTGGGGACATGTGATGCTCTATCACTACTGTGGATGTGATGTGGGGACATGTGAAGCTCTTTTACCACTGCGGATATGATGTGGAGACATGTGAAGCTCTATCACTACTGTGGATGTGATGTGGGGACATGTGAAGCTCTCTCACCACTGTGGATGTGATGTGGGGACATGTGATGCTCTATCACTACTGTGGATGTGATGTGGGGACATGTGAAGCTCTCTCACCACTGTGGATGTGATGTGGGGACATGTGAAGCTCTATCACCACTGTGGATGTGGTGTTGGGACATGTGACGCTCTATCACCACTGTGGATGTGATGTGGAGACATGTGAAGCTCTATCACCACTGTGGATGTTATTTGGGGACATGTGATGCTCAATCACCACTGTGGATGTGATTTGGGGACATGTGATGCTCTATCACTACTGTGGATGTGATGTGGGGACATGTGATGCTCTATCACCACTGTGGATGTGATGTGGAGACATGTGAAGCTCTATCACCACTGTGGATGTGATGCGGGGACATGTGAAGCTCCATCACTACTGTGGATGTGATGTGGGGACATGTGAAGCTATATCACCACTGTGGATGTGATTTGGGGACATGTGAAGCTCTATCATCACTGTGGATGTGAAGTGGGGACATGTGATGCTCTATCACTACTGTGGATGTGATGTGGGGACATGTGATGCTCTATTACCACTGTGGATGTGATGTGGGGACATGTGAAGCTCTATCACCACTGTGGATATGATGTGGAGACATGTGACGCTCTATCGCCACTGTGGATGTGATGTGGAGACATGTGATGCTCTATCATCACTGTGGCTGTGTTGTGGGGACATGTGAAGCTCTATCATCACTGTGGCTGTGTTGTGGGGACATGTGATGCTCTATCGCCACTGTGGATGTGATGTGGGGGACATGTGAATCTCTATCACCACTGTGGATGTGATGTGGGGACATGTGAAGCTCCATCACTACTGTGGATGTGATGTGGGGACATGTGAAGCTATATCACCACTGTGGATGTGAAGTGGGGACATGTGATGCTCTATCACTACTGTGGATGTGATGTGGGGACATGTGAAGCTCTCTTACCACTGCGGATATGATGTGGAGACATGTGAAGCTCTATCACTACTGTGGATGTGATGTGGGGACATGTGAAGCTCTCTCACCACTGTGGATGTGATGTGGGGACATGTGATGCTCTATCACTACTGTGGATGTGATGTGGGGACATGTGAAGCTCTCTCACCACTGTGGATGTGATGTGGGGACATGTGAAGCTCTATCACCACTGTGGATGTGATGTGGAGACATGTGAAGCTCTATCACCACTGTGGATGTGATTTGGGGACATGTGATGCTCAATCACCACTGTGGATGTGATTTGGGGACATGTGATGCTCTATCACTACTGTGGATGTGATGTGGGGACATGTGATGCTCTATCACCACTGTGGATGTGATGTGGAGACATGTGAAGCTCTATCACCACTGTGGATGTGATGTGGGGACATGTGATGCTCTATCACCACTGTGGATGTGATGTGGGGACATGTGACGCTCTATCACCACTGTGGAAGTGATGTGGGGACATGTGAATCTCTATCACCACTGTGGATGTGATGTGGGGACATGTGAAGCTCTGTCACCACTGTGGATGTGATGTGGAGACATGTGAAGCTCTATCGCCACTGTGGATGTGATGTGGAGACATGGGAAGCTCTATCACCACTGTGGATGTGATGTGGGGACATGTGATGCTCTATCACCGCTGTGGATGTGATGTGGGGACATGTGATGCTCTATCACCACTGTGGATGTGATGTGGGGACATGTGATGCTCTATCACCACTGTGGATGTGATGTGGGGACATGTGATGCTCTATCACCACTGTGGATGCGATGTGGGGACATGTGAAGCTCTATCACCACTGTGGATGTGATGTGGGGACATGTGACGCTCTATCACCACTGTGGATGTGATGTGGGGACATGTGATGCTCTATCACCACTGTGGATGTGATGTGGGGACATGTGAATCTCTATCACCACTGTGGATGTGATGTGAGGACATGTGATGCTCTATCGCCACTGTGGATGTGATGTGGAGACATGTGAAGCTCTATCACCACTGTGGATGTGATGTGGGGACATGTGAAGCTCTATCACCACTGTGGATGTGATGTGGGGAAATGTGAAGTTCTATCACCACTGTGGATGTGATGTGGGGACATGTGAAGCTCTATCACCACTGTGGATGTGATGTGGGGAAATGTGAAGCTCTATCACCACTGTGGATGTGATGTGGAGACATGTGACGCTCTATCACCACTGTGGATGTAATGTGGGGACATGTGACGCTCTGTCACCACTGTGGATGTGATGTGGAGACATGTGAAGCTCTATCACCTCTGGGGATGTGATGTGGGAACATGTGAATCTCTATCACCACTGTGGATGTGATGTGGGGACATGTGATGCTCTATCACCACTGGGGATGTGATGTGGGGACATGTGATGCTCTATCACCACTGTGGATGTGATGTGGGGACATGTGATGCTCTATCACCACTGTGGATGTAATGTGGGGACATGTGACGCTCTGTCACCACTGTGGATGTGATGTGGAGACATGTGAAGCTCTATCACCACTGGGGATGTGATGTTGGGACATGTGAAGCTCTATCACCACTGTGGATGTGATGTGGGGACATGTGATGCTCTATCGCCACTGTGGATGTGATGTGGGGGACATGTGAAGCTCTATCACCACTGTGGATGTGATGTGGGGACATGTGATGCTCTATCACCACTGTGGATGTGATGTGGAGACATGTGAAGCTTTATCACCACTGTGGATGTGATGTGGGGACATGTGATGCTCTATCGCCACTGTGGATGTGATGTGGGGGACATGTGAAGCTCTATCGCCACTGTGGATGTGATGTGGGGACATGTGAGGCTCTATCACCACTGTGGATGTGATGTGGAGACATGTGACGCTCTATCACCACTGTGGATGTGATGTGGGGAAATGTGAAGCTCTATCACCACTGTGGATGTGATGTGGGGACATGTGAAGCTCTATCACCACTGTGGATGTGATGTGGGGACATGTGAAGCTCTATCACCACTGCGGATGTGATGTGGGGACATGTGAAGCTCTATCACCACTGTGGATGTGATGTGGAGACATGTAAAGCTCTATCACCACTGTGGCTGTGATGTGGGGACATGTGAAGCTCTATCACTACTGTGGATGTGATGTAGAGACATGTGAAGCTCTATCACTACTGTGGATGTGATGTGGGGACATGTGAAGCTCTATCACCACTGTGGATGTGATGTGGGGACATGTGAAGCTCTATCACCACTGTGGATGTGATGTGGGGACATGTGATGCTCTATCACCACTGTGGATGTGATGTGGGGACATGTGATGCTCTATCGCCACTGTGGATGTGATGTGGGGGACATGTGAAGCTCTATCACCACTGTGGATGTGATGTGGGGACATGTGATGCTCTATCACCACTGTGGATGTGATGTGGAGACATGTGAAGCTTTATCACCACTGTGGATGTGATGTGGGGACATGTGATGCTCTATCGCCACTGTGGATGTGATGTGGGGGACATGTGAAGCTCTATCGCCACTGTGGATGTGATGTGGGGACATGTGAGGCTCTATCACCACTGTGGATGTGATGTGGAGACATGTGACGCTCTATCACCACTGTGGATGTGATGTGGGGAAATGTGAAGCTCTATCACCACTGTGGATGTGATGTGGGGACATGTGAAGCTCTATCACCACTGTGGATGTGATGTGGGGACATGTGAAGCTCTATCACCACTGTGGATGTGATGTGGGGACATGTGAAGCTCTATCACCACTGTGGATGTGATGTGGAGACATGTAAAGCTCTATCACCACTGTGGCTGTGATGTGGGGACATGTGAAGCTCTATCACTACTGTGGATGTGATGTAGAGACATGTGAAGCTCTATCACTACTGTGGATGTGATGTGGGGACATGTGAAGCTCTATCACCACTGTGGATGTGATGTGGGGACATGTGAAGCTCTATCACCACTGTGGATGTGATGTGGGGACATGTGATGCTCTATCACCACTGTGGATGTGATGTGGAGACATGTGAAGCTCTATCACCACTGCGGATATGATGTGGAGACATGTAAAGCTCTATCACCACTGTGGATGTGTTGTGGGGACATGTGATGCTCTATCGCCACTGTGGATGTGATGTGGGGACATGTGATGCTCTATCACCACTGTGGATGTGATGTGGGGACATGTGAAGCTCTATCACCACTGTGGATGTGATGTGGGGACATGTGACACCCTATCACCACTGTAGATGTGATGTGGAGACATGTGAAGCTCTATCGCCACTGTGGGTGTGATGTGGGGACATGTGAAGCTCTATCACCACTGTGGATGTGATGTGGGGACATGTGATTTTCTATCACCACTGTGGATGTGATGTGGGGACATGTGAAGCTCTGTCACCACTGTGGATGTGATGTGGAGACATGTGATGCTCTATCACCACTGTGGATGTGATGTGGGGACATGTGATGCTCTGTCACCACTGTGGATGTGATGTGGGAGACATGTGAAGCTCTATCATCACTGTGGATGTGATGTGGGGACATGTGATGCTCTCTCGCCACTGTGGATGTGATGTGGGGGACATGTGAGGCTCTATCACCACTGCGGATGTGATGTGGGGACATGTGACGCTCTATCACCACTGTGGATGTGATGTGGGGGACATGTGAAGCTCCATCACTACTGTGGATGTGATGTGGGGACATGTGAATTTCCATCACTACTGTGGATGTGATGTGGGGACATGTGAAGCTCTATCACCACTGTGGATGTGATGTGGGGGACATGTGAAGCTCCATCACTACTGTGGATGTGATGTGGGGACATGTGAAGTTCCATCACCACTGTGGATGTGATGTGGGGACATGTGAAGCTCTATCACCACTGTGGATGTGATGTGGGGACATGTGAAGCTCTATCACCACTGTGGATGTGATGTGGGGACATGTGAAGCTCTATCACCACTGGGGATGTGATGTGGGGACATGTGAAGCTCTATCGCCACTGTGGATGTGATGTGGGGGACATGTGAAGCTCTATCACCACTGTGGATGTGATGTGGAGACATATGAAGCTCTATCACTACTGTGGATGTGATGTGGGGGACACGTGAAGCTCTATCACTACTGTGGATGTGATGTGGGGACATGTGTAGCTCTATCACTACTGTGGATGTGATGTGGGGACATGTGATGCTCTATCACTACTGTGTATGTGATGTGGGGACATGTGAAGCTCTATCACCACTGTGGATGTGATGTGGAGACATGTGATGCTCTATCACCACTGTGGATATGATGTGGAGACATGTGATGCTCTATCACCACTGTGGATGTGATGTGGGGACATGTGAAGCTCTATCACCACTGTGGATGTGATGTGGAGACACGGGAAGCTCTATCACCACTGTGGATGTGATGTGGGGACATGTGAAGCTCTATTATCACTGTGGATGTGATGTGGGGACATGTGAAGCTCTATCACCACTGCGGATATGATGTGGAGACATGTAAAGCTCTATCACCACTGTGGCTGTGATGTGGGGACATGTGAAGCTCTATCACTACTGTGGATGTGATGTAGAGACATGTGAAGCTCTATCACTACTGTGGATGTGATGTGGGGACATGTGAAGCTCTATCACCACTGTGGATGTGATGTGGGGACATGTGATGCTCTATCACCACTGTGGATGTGATGTGGGGACATGTGATGCTCTATCACCACTGTGGATGTGATGTGGAGACATGTGAAGCTCTATCACCACTGCGGATATGATGTGGAGACATGTAAAGCTCTATCACCACTGTGGATGTGTTGTGGGGACATGTGATGCTCTATCGCCACTGTGGATGTGATGTGGGGACATGTGATGCTCTATCACCACTGTGGATGTGATGTGGGGACATGTGACGCTCTATCACCACTGTGGATGTGATGTGGGGACATGTGAAGCTCTATCACCACTGTGGATGTGATGTGGGGACATGTGAAGCTCTATCACTACTGTGGATGTGATGTGGGAGACATGTGAAGCTCTATCACCACTGTGGATGTGATGTGGGGACATGTGATGCTCTATCACCACTGTGGATGTGATGTGGGGACATGTGACGCTCTATCACCACTGTGGATGTGATGTGGGGACATGTGACGCTCTATCACCACTGTGGATGTGATGTGGGGACATGTGATGCTCTGTCACCACTCTGGATGTGATGTTGGAGACATGTGAAGCTCTATCACTACTGTGGATGTGATGTGGGGACATGTGATGCTCTATCACCACTATGGATATGATGTGGAGACATGTAAAGCTCTATCACCACTGTGGATGTGTTGTGGGGACATGTGATGCTCTATCGCCACTGTGGATGTGATGTGGAGACATGTGAAGCTCTATCACCACTGTGGATGTGATGTGGGGACATGTGACGCTCTATCACTACTGTGGATGTGATGTGGGGACATGTGAAGCTCCAACACTACTGTGGATGTGATGTGGGGACATGTGAAGCTCTATCACCACTGTGGATGTGATGTGGAGACATGTGATGCTCTATCACCACTGTGGATGTGATGTGGAGACATGAAGCTCTATCACCACTATGGATGTGATGTGGGGACATGTGAAGCTCTATCACCACTGTGGATGTGATGTGGAGACATGTGATGCTCTATCACCACTGTGGATGTGATGTGGAGACATGAAGCTCTATCACCACTATGGATGTGATGTGGGGACATGTGAAGCTCTATCACCACTGTGGATGTGATGTGGAGACATGTGAAGCTCTATCACCACTGTGGATGTGATGTGGAGACATGTGATGCTCTATCACCACTGTGGATGTGATGTGGGGACATGTGAAGCTCTATCACCACTGTGGATGTGATGTGGGGACATGTGAAGCTCCATCACTACTGTGGATGTGATGTGGGGACATGTGAAGCTCTATCACCACTGTGGATGTGATGTGGAGACATGTGATGCTCTATCACCACTGTGGATGTGATGTGGAGACATGTGATGCTCTATCACCACTGTGGATGTGATGTGGGGACATGTGAAGCTCTATCATCACTGTGGCTGTGTTGTGGGGACATGTGATGCTCTATCGCCACTGTGGATGTGATGTGGGGGACATGTGAATCTCTATCACCACTGTGGATGTGATGTGGGGACATGTGAAGCTCCATCACTACTGTGGATGTGATGTGGGGACATGTGAAGCTATATCACCACTGTGGATGTGATTTGGGGACATGTGAAGCTCTATCATCACTGTGGATGTGAAGTGGGGACATGTGATGCTCTATCACTACTGTGGATGTGATGTGGGGACATGTGACGCTCTATTACCACTGTGGATGTGATGTGGGGACATGTGAAGCTCTATCACCACTGTGGATATGATGTGGAGACATGTGACGCTCTATCGCCACTGTGGATGTGATGTGGAGACATGTGATGCTCTATCACCACTGTGGATGTGATGTGGAGACATGTGATGCTCTATCACCACTGTGGATGTTATGTGGGGACATGTGAAGCTCTATCATCACTGTGGCTGTGTTGTGGGGACATGTGATGCTCTATCGCCACTGTGGATGTGATGTGGGGGACATGTGAATCTCTATCACCACTGTGGATGTGATGTGGGGACATGTGAAGCTCCATCACTACTGTGGATGTGATGTGGGGACATGTGAAGCTATATCACCACTGTGGATGTGATTTGGGGACATGTGAAGCTCTATCATCACTGTGGATGTGAAGTGGGGACATGTGATGCTCTATCACTACTGTGGATGTGATGTGGGGACATGTGAAGCTCTATTACCACTGCGGATATGATGTGGAGACATGTGAAGCTCTATCACTACTGTGGATGTGATGTGGGGACATGTGAAGCTCTCTCACCACTGTGGATGTGATGTGGGGACATGTGATGCTCTATCACCACTGTGGATGTGATGTGGGGACATGTGATGCTCTATCACTACTGTGGATGTGATGTGGGGACATGTGAAGCTCTCTCACCACTGTGGATGTGATGTGGAGACATGTGAAGCTCTATCACTACTGTGGATGTGATGTGGGGACATGTGAAGCTCTCTCACCACTGTGGATGTGATGTGGGGACATGTGAAGCTCTATCACCACTGTGGATGTGGTGTTGGGACATGTAACGCTCTATCACCACTGTGGATGTGATGTGGAGAGATGTGAAGCTCTATCACCACTGTGGATGTGATTTGGGGACATGTGATGCTCTATCACCACTGTGGATGTGATTTGGGGACATGTGATGCTCTATCACTACTGTGGATGTGATGTGGGGACATGTGATGCTCTATCACCACTGTGGATGTGATGTGGAGACATGTGAAGCTCTATCACCACTGTGGATGTGATGTGGGGACATGTGATGCTCTATCACCACTGTGGATGTGATGTGGGGACATGTGACGCTCTATCACCACTGTGGATGTGATGTGGGAGACATGTGAAGCTCTATCATCACTGTGGATGTGATGTGGGGACATGTGATGCTCTCTCGCCACTGTGGATGTGATGTGGGGGACATGTGAGGCTCTATCACCACTGCGGATGTGATGTGGGGACATGTGACGCTCTATCACCACTGTGGATGTGATGTGGGGGACATGTGAAGCTCCATCACTACTGTGGATGTGATGTGGGGACATGTGAATTTCCATCACTACTGTGGATGTGATGTGGGGACATGTGAAGCTCTATCACCACTGTGGATGTGATGTGGGGGACATGTGAAGCTCCATCACTACTGTGGATGTGATGTGGGGACATGTGAAGCTCTATCACCACTGTGGATGTGATGTGGGGACATGTGAAGCTCTATCACCACTGGGGATGTGATGTGGGGACATGTGAAGCTCTATCGCCACTGTGGATGTGATGTGGGGGACATGTGAAGCTCTATCACCACTGTGGATGTGATGTGGAGACATATGAAGCTCTATCACTACTGTGGATGTGATGTGGGGACATGTGTAGCTCTATCACTACTGTGGATGTGATGTGGGGACATGTGATGCTCTATCACTACTGTGTATGTGATGTGGGGACATGTGAAGCTCTATCACCACTGTGGATGTGATGTGGAGACATGTGATGCTCTATCACCACTGTGGATATGATGTGGAGACATGTGATGCTCTATCACCACTGTGGATGTGATGTGGGGACATGTGAAGCTCTATCACCACTGTGGATGTGATGTGGAGACACGGGAAGCTCTATCACCACTGTGGATGTGATGTGGGGACATGTGAAGCTCTATTATCACTGTGGATGTGATGTGGGGACATGTGAAGCTCTATCACCACTGCGGATATGATGTGGAGACATGTAAAGCTCTATCACCACTGTGGCTGTGATGTGGGGACATGTGAAGCTCTATCACTACTGTGGATGTGATGTAGAGACATGTGAAGCTCTATCACTACTGTGGATGTGATGTGGGGACATGTGAAGCTCTATCACCACTGTGGATGTGATGTGGGGACATGTGATGCTCTATCACCACTGTGGATGTGATGTGGGGACATGTGATGCTCTATCACCACTGTGGATGTGATGTGGAGACATGTGAAGCTCTATCACCACTGCGGATATGATGTGGAGACATGTAAAGCTCTATCACCACTGTGGATGTGTTGTGGGGACATGTGATGCTCTATCGCCACTGTGGATGTGATGTGGGGACATGTGATGCTCTATCACCACTGTGGATGTGATGTGGGGACATGTGACGCTCTATCACCACTGTGGATGTGATGTGGGGACATGTGAAGCTCTATCACCACTGTGGATGTGATGTGGGGACATGTGAAGCTCTATCACTACTGTGGATGTGATGTGGGAGACATGTGAAGCTCTATCACCACTGTGGATGTGATGTGGGGACATGTGATGCTCTATCACCACTGTGGATGTGATGTGGGGACATGTGACGCTCTATCACCACTGTGGATGTGATGTGGGGACATGTGACGCTCTATCACCACTGTGGATGTGATGTGGGGACATGTGATGCTCTGTCACCACTCTGGATGTGATGTTGGAGACATGTGAAGCTCTATCACTACTGTGGATGTGATGTGGGGACATGTGATGCTCTATCACCACTATGGATATGATGTGGAGACATGTAAAGCTCTATCACCACTGTGGATGTGTTGTGGGGACATGTGATGCTCTATCGCCACTGTGGATGTGATGTGGAGACATGTGAAGCTCTATCACCACTGTGGATGTGATGTGGGGACATGTGACGCTCTATCACTACTGTGGATGTGATGTGGGGACATGTGAAGCTCCAACACTACTGTGGATGTGATGTGGGGACATGTGAAGCTCTATCACCACTGTGGATGTGATGTGGAGACATGTGATGCTCTATCACCACTGTGGATGTGATGTGGAGACATGAAGCTCTATCACCACTATGGATGTGATGTGGGGACATGTGAAGCTCTATCACCACTGTGGATGTGATGTGGAGACATGTGATGCTCTATCACCACTGTGGATGTGATGTGGAGACATGTGATGCTCTATCACCACTGTGGATGTGATGTGGGGACATGTGAAGCTCTATCACCACTGTGGATGTGATGTGGGGACATGTGAAGCTCCATCACTACTGTGGATGTGATGTGGGGACATGTGAAGCTCTATCACCACTGTGGATGTGATGTGGAGACATGTGATGCTCTATCACCACTGTGGATGTGATGTGGAGACATGTGATGCTCTATCACCACTGTGGATGTGATGTGGGGACATGTGAAGCTCTATCATCACTGTGGCTGTGTTGTGGGGACATGTGATGCTCTATCGCCACTGTGGATGTGATGTGGGGGACATGTGAATCTCTATCACCACTGTGGATGTGATGTGGGGACATGTGAAGCTCCATCACTACTGTGGATGTGATGTGGGGACATGTGAAGCTATATCACCACTGTGGATGTGATTTGGGGACATGTGAAGCTCTATCATCACTGTGGATGTGAAGTGGGGACATGTGATGCTCTATCACTACTGTGGATGTGATGTTGGGACATGTGACGCTCTATTACCACTGTGGATGTGATGTGGGGACATGTGAAGCTCTATCACCACTGTGGATATGATGTGGAGACATGTGACGCTCTATCGCCACTGTGGATGTGATGTGGAGACATGTGATGCTCTATCACCACTGTGGATGTGATGTGGAGACATGTGATGCTCTATCACCACTGTGGATGTTATGTGGGGACATGTGAAGCTCTATCATCACTGTGGCTGTGTTGTGGGGACATGTGATGCTCTATCGCCACTGTGGATGTGATGTGGGGGACATGTGAATCTCTATCACCACTGTGGATGTGATGTGGGGACATGTGAAGCTCCATCACTACTGTGGATGTGATGTGGGGACATGTGAAGCTATATCACCACTGTGGATGTGATTTGGGGACATGTGAAGCTCTATCATCACTGTGGATGTGAAGTGGGGACATGTGATGCTCTATCACTACTGTGGATGTGATGTGGGGACATGTGAAGCTCTATTACCACTGCGGATATGATGTGGAGACATGTGAAGCTCTATCACTACTGTGGATGTGATGTGGGGACATGTGAAGCTCTCTCACCACTGTGGATGTGATGTGGGGACATGTGATGCTCTATCACTACTGTGGATGTGATGTGGGGACATGTGAAGCTCTCTCACCACTGTGGATGTGATGTGGAGACATGTGAAGCTCTATCACTACTGTGGATGTGATGTGGGGACATGTGAAGCTCTCTCACCACTGTGGATGTGATGTGGGGACATGTGAAGCTCTATCACCACTGTGGATGTGGTGTTGGGACATGTGACGCTCTATCACCACTGTGGATGTGATGTGGAGAGATGTGAAGCTCTATCACCACTGTGGATGTGATTTGGGGACATGTGATGCTCTATCACCACTGTGGATGTGATTTGGGGACATGTGATGCTCTATCACTACTGTGGATGTGATGTGGGGACATGTGATGCTCTATCACCACTGTGGATGTGATGTGGAGACATGTGAAGCTCTATCACCACTGTGGATGTGATGTGGGGACATGTGATGCTCTATCACCACTGTGGATGTGATGTGGGGACATGTGACGCTCTATCACCACTGTGGATGTGATGTGGGGACATGTGAATCTCTATCACCACTGTGGATGTGATGTGGGGACATGTGAAGCTCTGTCACCACTGTGGATGTGATGTGGAGACATGTGAAGCTCTATCGCCACTGTGGATGTGATGTGGAGACATGGGAAGCTCTATCACCACTGTGGATGTGATGTGGGGACATGTGATGCTCTATCACCACTGTGGATGTGATGTGGGGACATGTGATGCTCTATCACCACTGTGGATGTGATGTGGGGACATGTGATGCTCTATCACCACTGTGGATGTGATGTGGGGACATGTGACGCTCTATCATCACTGGGGATGTGATGTGGGGACATGTGATGCTCTATCACCACTGTGGATGTGATGTGGGGACATGTGACGCTCTATCACCACTGTGGATGTGATGTGGGGACATGTGATGCTCTATCACCACTGTGGATGTGATGTGGGGACATGTGAATCTCTATCACCACTGTGGATGTGATGTTGGGACATGTGAAGCTCTATCATCACTGTGGATGTGATGTGAGGACATGTGATGCTCTATCGCCACTGTGGATGTGATGTGGAGACATGTGAAGCTCTATCACCACTGTGGATGTGATGTGGGACATGTGAAGCTCTATCACCACTGTGGATGTGATGTGGGGACATGTGAAGCTCTATCACCACTGTGGATGTGATGTGGGGAAATGTGAAGCTCTATCACCACTGTGGATGTGATGTGGGGACATGTGAAGCTCTATCACCACTGTGGATGTGATGTGGGGAAATGTGAAGCTCTATCACCACTGTGGATGTGATGTGGAGACATGTGACGCTCTATCACCACTGTGGATGTAATGTGGGGACATGTGACGCTCTGTCACCACTGTGGATGTGATGTGGAGACATGTGAAGCTCTATCACCTCTGGGGATGTGATGTGGGAACATGTGAAGCTCTATCACCACTGTGGATGTGATGTGGGGACATGTGATGCTCTATCACCACTGGGGATGTGATGTGGGGACATGTGATGCTCTATCACCACTGTGGATGTGATGTGGGGACATGTGATGCTCTATCACCACTGTGGATGTAATGTGGGGACATGTGACGCTCTGTCACCACTGTGGATGTGATGTGGAGACATGTGAAGCTCTATCACCACTGGGGATGTGATGTTGGGACATGTGAAGCTCTATCACCACTGTGGATGTGATGTGGGGACATGTGATGCTCTATCGCCACTGTGGATGTGATGTGGGGGACATGTGAAGCTCTATCACCACTGTGGATGTGATGTGGGGACATGTGATGCTCTATCACCACTGTGGATGTGATGTGGAGACATGTGAAGCTTTATCACCACTGTGGATGTGATGTGGGGACATGTGATGCTCTATCGCCACTGTGGATGTGATGTGGGGGACATGTGAAGCTCTATCGCCACTGTGGATGTGATGTGGGGACATGTGAGGCTCTATCACCACTGTGGATGTGATGTGGAGACATGTGACGCTCTATCACCACTGTGGATGTGATGTGGGGAAATGTGAAGCTCTATCACCACTGTGGATGTGATGTGGGGACATGTGAAGCTCTATCACCACTGTGGATGTGATGTGGGGACATGTGAAGCTCTATCACCACTGTGGATGTGATGTGGGGAAATGTGAAGCTCTATCACCACTGTGGATGTGATGTGGAGACATGTGACGCTCTATCACCACTGTGGATGTGATGTAGGGAAATGTGAAGCTCTATCACTACTGTGGATGTGATGTGGGGACATGTGATGCTCTATCACCACTGTGGATGTAATGTGGGGACATGTGACGCTCTGTCACCACTGTGGATGTGATGTGGAGACATGTGAAGCTCTATCACCACTGGGGATGTGATGTGGGAACATGTGAAGCTCTATCACCACTGTGGATGTGATGTGGGGACATGTGATGCTCTATCACCACTGGGGATGTGATGTGGGGACATGTGATGCTCTATCACCACTGTGGATGTGATGTGGGGACATGTGATGCTCTATCACCACTGTGGATGTAATGTGGGGACATGTGACGGTCTGTCACCACTGTGGATGTGATGTGGAGACATGTGAAGCTCTATCACCACTGGGGATGTGATGTTGGGACATGTGAAGCTCTATCACCACTGTGGATGTGATGTGGGGACATGTGATGCTCTATCGCCACTGTGGATGTGATGTGGGGGACATGTGAGGCTCTATCGCCACTGTGGATGTGATGTGGGGGACATGTGAGGCTCTATCACCACTGTGGATGTGATGTGGGGACATGTGATGCTATCACCACTGTGGATGTGATGTGGGGACATCTGAAGCTCTATCGCCACTGTGGATGTGATGTGGGGGACATGAGAAGCTCTATCACCACTGTGGATGTGATGTGGGGACATGTGAAGCTCTATCACCACTGTGGATGTGATGTGGGGACATCTGAAGCTCTGTCGCCACTGTGGATGTGATGTGGGGACATGTGATGCTATCACCACTGTGGATGTGATGTGGGGACATCTGAAGCTCTATCGCCACTGTGGATGTGATGTGGGGACATCTGAAGCTCTGTCGCCACTGTGGATGTGATGTGGGGACATGTGATGCTATCACCACTGTGGATGTGATGTGGGGACATGAGAAGCTCTATCGCCACTGTGGATGTGATGTTGGGACAGGTGATGCTCTATCACCCCTGTGGATGTGATGTGGGGACATGTGATGCTCTATCATCACTGTGGATGTGATGTGGGGACATGTGATGCTCTATCACCACTGTGGATGTGCTATGGGGACATGTGAGGCTCTATCACCACTGTGGATGTGATGTGGGGACATGTGATGCTCTATCACCACTGTGGATGTGATGTGGGGGACATGTGAAGCTCCATCACTACTGTGGATGTGATGTGGGGACATGTGAAGCTCTATCACTACTGTGGATGTGATGTGGGGACATGTGATGCTCTATCACCACTGTGGATGTGATGCGGGGACATGTGATGCTCTATCGCCACTGTGGATGTGATGTGGGGACATGTGATGCTCTATCACCACTGTGGATGTGATGTGGGGGACATGTGAAGCTCCATCACTACTGTGGATGTGATGTGGGGACATGTGATGCTCTATCACCACTGTGGATGTGATGCGGGGACATGTGATGCTCTATCGCCACTGTGGATGTGATGTGGGGACATGTGATGCTCTATCACCACTGTGGATGTGATGTGGGGGACATGTGAAGCTCCATCACTACTGTGGATGTGATGCGGGGACATGTGAAGCTCTATCACCACTGTGGATGTGATGTGGAGACATGTGATGCTCTATCACCACTGTGGATGTGATGTGGGGGACATGTGAAGCTCCATCACCACTGTGGATGTGATGTGGGGACATGTGATGCTCTATCACCACTGTGGATGTGATGTGGGGGACATGTGAAGCTCCATAACTACTGTGGATGTGATGTGGGGACATGTGATGCTCTATCACCACTGTGGATGTGATGTGGGGGACATGTGAAGCTCCATAACTACTGTGGATGTGATGTGGGGACATGTGATGCTCTATCACCACTGTGGATGTGATGCGGGGACATGTGAAGCTCTATCACTACTGTGGATGTGATGTGGGGACATGTGAAGCTCTATCACTACTGTGGATGGATGTGGGGACATGTGAAGCTCTATCACTACTGTGGATGTGATGTGGGGACATGTGAAGCTCTATCACCACTGTGGATGTGATGTGGGGACATGTGATGCTCTATCACCACTGTGGATGTGATGTGGAGACATGTGAAGCTCCATAACTACTGTGGATGTGATGTGGGGACATGTGATGCTCTATCGCCACTGTGGATGTGATGTGGGGACATGTGAAGCTATATCACCACTGTGAATTTGATTTGGGGAACATCTGAAGCTCTACCACCACTGTGGATGTGGTGTGGAGACATATGAGGCTATCGTCACTGTGGATGTGGTGTTGAGACATGTGAGGCTATCACCACTGTGGAATGTGGTATGGAGTGCAGAGATTGTTCTGCTTTCCACAGATGAGGACACTACACTGTTATTTCCAATACTGGAGCGATGATAGGTCAGCACAGGAGCAGATTACTGACCGCCAATGACTGTGCAGAGGGCGGGGCTAGACATTAAGGCCAGGCGGTGCCAGATCTGGCTGTGAGGTTAGATAATACAGCACAAGGATCTGTCAAGTTTGATAGATCTGCAGGTAAACAAAGAGTATGCAGGGAATGAAGTCAAATTCAGGAGGAACAAAAGAGAGAAACAAAAAACTAAATTTATACGGGTGCTGCATATCACAATACAGCACAGATTAGCATAAAAAACAAATTTCGGGGTCAGACAACCTTTTTAACCTCTTAGTGACGGAGCCAATTTGGTACTTAATGAACAAGCCAATTTTTACAATTCTGACCACTGTCACTTTATGAGGTTATAACTCTGAAACACTTTAACGGATCCTGCTGATTCTGAGAGAGTTTTTTCGGGACTTATTGTACTTCATGTTAGTCGTAAAATTTTTTCTATATTACTTGCGTTTATTTATCAAAAAAATGGAAATATGACAAAAAAAATTTTAACTTTTGCAATTTTCAAACTCTGAATTTTTATGCCCTTAAATCAGAGATATATGTCACACAAAATAGTTAATAAATAACATTTCCCACATGTCTACTTAGCATCAGCACAATTTTGGAAAAACATTTTTTTTTAGGAAGTTATAAGAGTTGAAAGTTGACCAGCGATTTCTCATTTTTACAACAAAATTTACAAAACCATTTTTTTTAGGGACCATCTCCCACTTAAAGTCACTTTAAAGGCTGTTTATTTTCACAAGTGTAAAAAGAGAAAATGAACCACAAAATTGGTTGTGCAATTTCTCCTGAATACGCCGATACCCAATATGTGGGGGAAAACCACTGTTTGGGCGCACGGCAGAGCTTGGAAGAGAAGGAGTGCCGTTTGACTTTTTCAACGCAGAATTGGCTGGAATTGAGATCGGACGCCATGTTGTGTTTAGGATGCCCTGATGTGCCTAAACAGTGGAAACCCCCCACAAGTGACACCATTTTGGAAACTAAACCCCTTAAGGAACTTATCTAGATGTGTGGTGAGCACTATGAACCCCCAAGTGCTTCACAGAAGTTTATAACGTAGACCCGTGAAAATTAAAAATCGCATTTTTTAAACAAAAATGATCTTTTCACCCCCAAATTTTTCATTTTCACAATGGTAGCAGGAGAAATTAGACAACCAAGGATGTTGTGCAATTTCTCCCGAATACGCCGATACCTCATATGTATGGGTAAAACACTGTTTAAGCACACAGAAGAGCTTGGAAGAGAAGGAGTGCCGTTTGACTTTTTCAATGTAAGATTGGCTAGAATTGTGATTGGACGCCATGTTGTGTTTAGAGAGCCCCTGATGTGCCTAACCCGTGGAAACCCCCCCACAAATGACACCATTTTGGAAACTAGACCCCTTAAGGAACTTATCTAGATGTGTGGTGAGCACCCCTCACATAAGTTTATAACGTAGAGCCGTAGAACCCCCAAGTGCTTCACAGAAGTTTATAGCGTAGAGCGGTTAAAATAAAAAATCATATTTTTTCCACAAAAATGATCTTTTCACCGCAAAATTTTTACTTTCACAAGGGTAATAGGAGAAATTGGACCATGAAGGTTGTTGTGCAATTTGTCCTGAGTACGTTGATACCCCATATGTAGGGGAGGACCACTTTTTGTGCGAATGGCAGAGCTCGGAAGGGAAGGAGCGCCATTTTGGAATGCAGACTTTGATAGAAAGGTCTGCGGGCGTCATGTTGTGTTTGCAGAGCCCCTGATGTACCTAAACAGTAGTAACCCCCACAAGTGACCCCATTTTGGGAACCAGACCCCCTAAGAGGCTTATCTAGATGTGTGGTGAGCACTTTGAATGCCCAAGTGCTTTATAACGCAGAGCCATGAAAATAAAAAATCTTTTTTTTACCACAAAAATTATTTTTTAGCCCCCAATTTTTTTTATTTTCCCAAGGGTAAGAAACTGGACCCCAAACGTTATTGTCCAATTTGTCTAGAGTACACTGAAGCCCCATATGTGTGGTAAACCACTGTTTGGGTGCATGGCAGAGCTCAGAAGGGAGGAAGCACCATTTGACTTTTTCAAAGCAAAATTGGCTGGAATCAATGGTGGAGCCATGTCGCGCTTGGAGACCCTCTGATGTACCTAAACAGTGGAAACCCCCTATTCTAACTCAAACCCTAACCCCAACACACCCCTAGCCCTAATCCCAACCCTAACCCTAATCCCAACCCTAACCCTAATCACAACCCTAACCATAACCCTAACCACAAACCTAACCCTCATCCCAACATACCCATAACCCTAATCCTAACCCTAATCCCAAACCTAACCCTAATCCCATGCCTAACCCTAATCCCAAACCTTTTACACTTGCCGGGTTTTTGCGGCCCGTTATTGCGGGCCTTTTTTGTGTATTGCCACAATTTTCACAGTTTGCAGCAATAACGGACTGCAAAAAACTTGTGGATTGCCGTTTTTGGGGCTTGCAAAACTATGGCAAAAGTATTGGAAAAAAAAAGGCGGTCAGCAAAACCGGAAGTCAACATTTTATTCACCGGTTAGCCGTGAAAAATAACGAGCAGGCTCGATATTTTTTCACAGCCTTAAATACAGTCCTCACAGCCTTATGGCGCTGTGTAGAATTTTTGCGGCCTGCTTTTGCGGCCCCATAGAAATCTATTGGGACTGCAAAAATGGGACGTAAAACCATGGTAAGTGTAAAAGAAGCCTAACCCTAACCCTAATTTTAGCCCCAACCCTAGCCCTAATCCTAACCCTAAATTTAGCCCCAACCCTAACCCTAATTTTAGCCCCAACCCTAACCCTAATTTAGCCCCAACCCTAACCCTAATTTTAACCCCAACCCTAACCCTAATTTTAGCCCCAACCCTAACGGGAAAATGGAAATAAATACATTTTCTTTGTTTTCTTATTTTTTCCTAACTAAAGGAGTGATAAAGAGAGGGATTATTTACGATTTTTTTTTATCACTGTGATAGGGTTTATCACAGTGACCAAAATGAACCAATAGGAAAATTCTTCCTACTGTTGCCGGGCAGATCTCGGCGAGTGTACTAAGCATGCGCACGCCATTTTTCCTTGATAAAGATGGCAGCACCCACCGGAGGAAGCAGGAGGGCCGAGGAGCAGCGGGAGACAGTGGTAAGTATAGGGGGGATCGTGGACCCTATTTCTCTCTCCTCTGATGTGCGATCACATCAGAGGAAAGAGAAATTACATGGCATATTGGACTTTTTTTTTGCGGCCGCCGCTACACTGTTACTCCACACTGATGAGGGGCAAAATCCCCGAAACAGCTGTCTGTGGATGGATACCATGCTTGGCATAGGTGGTTTTCCTTTATTGGATGCTGCCCTTCCCTTGGTTGTTCCTTTCCGGGGAAAGGCCTGGCTATTCACTGCCTGCGTTGAGAAACACGTGATGGTGTCTCCGCAGCTCCTCTACTAGCTACACTGTTAGCAGCGGCGGTCGCAAAACCAGGTCAGTGAAAACCGACCTGAATTATGTTCTTTGGGGTTCTGAGGCCCCGAGATCTGCCAAGTAAAAGATGGCGGCGCCCATGGGGGAAGGAAGAGGGAGGACCCGGACACCGGGAGACACTGGTGTTATGACCTGGTGGTTAGGAGCATCCGGAATGACCTGATAGTTAAACCTCATACAGGACGAGCTCTGGGATGTGGGAACTCTGCTGACCGCAAGCCCTAATCCTATCACACACACTAGAAATAGCCGTGGAGCGCTCCTGACCAGACCTAGGCGCCTCGTCACAGCCTAAGAGCTATCTAGCCCTAGAGATGGAAAATAAAGCCTACCTTGCCTCAGAGAAATTCCCCAAAGGTAAAGGAAGCCCCCCACATATATTGACTGTGAGTAAAGATGAAAGTCACAAACGCAGAAATGAAACAGGTTTCAGCAAAGGGAGGCCAGACTTACTAAATAGACAGAGGATAGGAAAGGTAACTTTGCGATCAGCACAAAAACCTACAAAAGACCACGCAGAGTGTGCAAAAAAGACCTCCGCACCGACTCATGGTGCGGAGGGGCCACTCTGCATCCCAGAGCTTCCAGCTAGCAAGACAAAATCATGATAACCAGCTGGACAAGAAAACAGTGAACAAATAATGACTATCAGGAACTTAGCTTCTGCAGGAGAAGGCAGGTCACCAGAGAGATCCAGGAGCGAACTGAACAAATGCAAAAACATTGACAGCTGGCATGGAGTAACGATCTGAGAGGAGTTAAATAGAGCAGCCAACCAAAGGATAAACCACGTCACCTGTGTAAGGAACCTCAGAAGCCGCAGCTTCACTCATAGCCACCAGAGGGAGCCCATAGACAGAGCTCGCCGAAGTACCATTCACGACCACAGGAGGGAGTTCGACAACAGAATTCACAACACACTGGTAAGTATCGGGGGGCGATCGGAGACCCGATCACATCAGAGGAGAGAGAAATGAAATGGCAAATCGCGCTTTTTTTGCGTTCGCCGGTAAACGCAACCTGGGGTCGGTAAAAACTGATCCAAATCATGTTCTCTGGGGTCTCAGCTACCCCCGGCAGCCGAGACCCTGGAGAAAATCAGACTCTGGGGGGTGCTATACACTTTTTTCACAGCGCCGTTAATTAACGGTGCTGTGGTTTAAGTACCCTTAACTACCGCCGTTAAAAGGCGTATCGTGTTCGTTAAGGGGTTAAGGACCTTTGTGCTTTGGTCCTTGAACTAAGTTCCATACCATATATCACCTCAACAACTTATCCTAAATTTTGTCATGTTCCTTGCAATGACCATGTTTGCAAGAGCACTGTAGACCTGACGTTACTGCTGCAGCCGATCAACAAAAACTGGAGCAGGAGCGGAAAGACCGAGCTGGACCAATTTTATTTATCTCTGCAACTGTAGACTAATAAATGTTAAAAGAGAACAACCCCTTTAATGGTAAGCAACAGCTGCATACAATCCATTTACATTACTTTATAATTGTCACATTATAAGCAGGAACTGGTATTTAAGCAATTTTATTACCTGCTAACATATTTTTATTTATGCCTCTTAAATACTTAGTTCACATATTCAGCTTTTAAGCAGTTTCTGGCACACTGTTCTTTATCCCTAGCAAGGTTTGGTCTAAAAAAGGAAAGATTATGATTCTCTCTTTTTTTCCCAACTGTGCCTGCACCAAAAACTGTAGGTGTGACTTCAGTCTTCTCACAGGAGCTCTACCTATAGGGTGTTCCACTCACTATGGAATAGCAATGAAGCTTACAATCTAACATATGGAGCCTGAGTTGTATATATAGAAAGTAATTTACTTCCCAAAAACATTGGGATTAAAGTCGGAATTTCCAGGGAGAAGCTTGGCTTTACAGTTTTATGAACAGTGTTCTTAACTACTGAGCCAACTCATTAGCTAAAATCATTCTGGAACTCACATTCAATCCATTTGATAGAGAATACATTCCACGTCTGGCTTTTTGAGATTGTTACACACGGCGCCATTTTGGCTTGGATGCAGGTACATTAAAAACATTTAACCTATATTACATCTGCGCTCAAGATACAGAATTCCAAAGTGTCAAAAAGAATGTAAAATAAACTCTTAACTAAATGTTCTGGCAGACAATAATAACAAAGCAGCTGCAACTATTGTACTTTGGCAAAGAACAATGATAATTTTATAGTCAAAATGTCATAAAGAGCCACGGCGCCCTTTAGCCTAAAAGGTTGTGTGTACAAGTATACGAGTTATCGGACATAGCTAAGTGGTTTAGAATGAGCCAATAAGCCCTTTACAACATCATTTTTGCCAGCATATAATTACCCACATTAATAGCACAGCATTCATACACTATACACATAAGAATGTAAGTTTCTGTATGAAAAGAATTACCAATAGGAAATTAACAATTTCATTTTTTTTCAGGGACCACTACACTATGATTTTCAAAAGTAGGCAAGTAAGATTTAAAAAAAAAGACACCAGAACATCTTTGTTATCAAGAAGTGTTGGCAAAAGGGAAAGGAAAACACTTTTCAAGACCGTCCATTCTCCTCAAATTATGGGAGAAATGCAATTCAAAAAGTGTTTAAAATGTTGATATTATTTATGATGAATGTCTTGCATGCATTAAGACAAATATAGTTAGTCTCTTTTTGATATTTCTTCTTGGGGTCATTATGGGCAATACTATGCAAAGCAGTGTCTTTTTAGCACCTGGAAACACATGAACACACCAATGCTTTTTAGTAATACAGTGGGGAAAATAAGTATTTGATACAATGCCGATTTTGCAAGTCTTTCCACCTACAAAGAATGGAGAAGTTTGTAATTTTTATCGTAAATACACTTCAACTGTGAGAAACAGAATCTAAAAAAAAATCTGGAACATCACATTGTATGATTTTTACACAATTAATTTGCATTTTATTGTATGAAATAAGTATTTGATTACCTACCAAGCAGCAATAATTTTGGCTCTCACAGACCTGTTAGTTATTCTCCACTCATTACCTGTATTAATTGCACCTGCTTGAACTTGTTACCTGTATAAAAGACACCTGTCCACACACTCAATCACACTCCAACCTCTCCACCATGGCCAAGACCAAAGAGCTGTCTAAGGACACCAGTGACAAGATTGTAGACCTGCACAAGGCTGGGATGGGCCACAGGACAATAGGCAAGCAGTTTGGTGAGAAGGGAACAAAGGTTGGCACAATTATTAGAAAGTGTAAGAAACACAAGATGCAGTAACACACTACACCGTCATGGATTAAAATTCTGCAGTGCACGCAAGGTCCCCCTGCTCATTCCAGCACATGTCCAGGCCCATCTGAAGTTC
This sequence comes from Ranitomeya imitator, assembly GCF_032444005.1. NCBI lineage: Eukaryota > Metazoa > Chordata > Amphibia > Anura > Dendrobatidae > Ranitomeya > Ranitomeya imitator. The sequence goes on along the minus strand of NC_091284.1, from coordinate 341,856,915 downwards.
GCCTATGACCATCTGGATGATCCAGAAGAGACATGAGAGGAAGTCATGTGGTCAGATGAGACCAAAATAGAATTTTTTTACATCAACTCCACTCGCCATGTATGGCGAAAAAGGATGAGTGCAACCCCAAGAACACCATCCAAATCATGAAGCATGGTGGGGGAAGGATCATTCTCTGGGGGTGCTTTTCTGCAAAGGCGACAGGATGACTGCGCCGTATTGAAGCGAGGATTGATGGAGTCAAGTATTGCAATATTTTGACCAACAATCTCCTTCCCTCAGTAAGAGCATTAAAGATGGGTCGTGGCTGGGTCTTCCAGCATGACAATGACCCAAAACACACAGCCAGGGCCACTAAGGAGTGGCTCTGTAAGAGGCATTTCAAGGTCCAGGAGTCACCTAGTTAGTCTCCAGACCTGAACCCTATAGAAAATCATTGGATGGAGCTGAAACTCAATGTTGCCCAGCTACAGCCCCGGAACCTGAAAGATCTGGAGAAGATCCGTATGGGGGAGTGGACTAAAATCCCTGCTGCAGTGTGTGCAAACCTGGTCAAGAACTACAGGAAATGTCTAACCTCTGTAATTGCAAACAAAGGTTTCTGTACCAAATATTAAGTTCCGTTATTCTATTGTATCAAATACTTATTTCATGCAATAAAATGCAAATTAATTATGTAAAAATCATACTGTACAATGTAATTTTCTGGTTTTATTTATTTGATCACCTACCAACCAGCAAGAATTTTGACTCTCACAGACCTTTTAGTTCTTTTTTAAGAAACCCTGCTACTCTGCATTCATTACCTATATTAATTGCACCTGTTTGCACTCGTTAACTGTAAAAAAGACACCTGTCCACACAATCAATCACACTCCAACTTTGCCACAATGGCCAAAACAAAAGAGCTGTCTAAGGACACAGGGGTAAAATTGTAGACCTGCACAAGGCTGGGATGGGCTACAGGACAATAGGCAACAACTGATGGAGCAATTCTTAGAAAATGGAAGATACATAAGATGACTGTCAATCTTTCACGGGCTGGGGTTCTATGCAAGAGTTCACCTTGTAGGGTAAAGATTAGTGATGAGTGAGTATACTCGTTACTCGAGATTTGACGAGCACGCTCGGGTGTCCTCCGAGTATTTTTTATTGCTCGGAGATTTAGTTTTCATCGCCGCAGCTGAATGATTTACTGTACATCTGTTAGCCAGCTTGATTACATGTGGGGATTCCCTAGCACCCAGGCAACCCCCACATGTACTTATGCTGGCTAGCAGCTGTAAATCATGCAGCTGTGTCAACAAAAACTAAATCTCTGAGCACTTACAAATACTCGGAGACCCCCGAGCATGCTCGGGAAATCACGAGCAATGAGTATACTTGCTCATCACTAGTAAAAATTATTCTGAGAGAGGTTAGGAATCAGCCCAGAACTACATTGGAGGAGCTGAAGAAAGCTGGGAACACAGTCTCAAACATTACTATACCACACTACGCCATCATGGATTAAAATCCTGCAGGGCATGCAAGGTCTCCTTGCTGACGCCAGGACATATCCTGGCCATTTGTAAGTTAGCCAATGACCATCTGGATGATCCAGAGGATGTATGGGAGAAACTCATGTTGTCATATAAGACCAAAATAGAACTTTTTAGTATAAACTCCATTCGCCGCATTTGGATGAAGAAGAAGGATGAGTGCAACCCCAAGAACACCATTCCAACCGTGATGCATGGTGAGGGAGACATCATACTTTGATGACATCATACTTATTCTGCAAAAGGGACAGAATGACTGCACCGTATTGAAGGGAGGAAGAATGGGGTCATGTATCACTAGATTATAGCCAACATTTCCCTCCCTCAGTAAGATCATTGAAGATGGGTCATGACTGGGTCTTCAAGCATGATAACAACCCAAAACACACAGCCAGGGCAACTAAGCATTTCAAGGTCTTAGAGTGGCCTAGCCAGTCTCTAGACCTGAACCCAATAGAAAATCTTTGGAGGGAGATATACTCAATGTTGCCCAGCAACACCCCCAGAACCTCAAAGATCTGGATAAGAACTGCATGGAGAAGTGGTCAAGAACTTCAAACTTGGTCAAAAACTTCAGGAAAAGTCTGACCTCTGTAATTGCAAACAAAGGTTTCTGTACCAAATATTAAGCTCTGCTTTTCTATCAAATACTTATTTTATGCAATAAAATAGTAATTATGTAAAAAATCATACAATTTTATCTTACGGATTTTTTTTAGATTCTGTCTTTCACTACTAAAGTGTACCTGCGATAACAATTACAGACCCCTCCATTCTTTGTAAGTGGGAAAACTTGCAAAATCGGCAGTGTATCAAATGTTTATTTTCCCCATTGTATTTAATTGTAACCGCACCCTTTAAAAAGACTTTGTCATCAGAAAATAATCGAACTTATAAATCAAGTTGTTACATGTAACTACACTTTCATCCGTTTTAGCAATCGCTAAGCATCTTCACTAAGAGGTACAGAACTTTATTTTTGTGTCTCTCTGCTTCTGTTTCATTCCAGTACCACAAAAACCTCCATATACTTCTATAGGCAGCTGGCTTAATTTAATTATCCACTGAAGAATTACATGTAGACAGATTTGAGCAGTATATATCCCAGTTTATTATAGAAAATGGTTAGTTTTCAAACATTGTTGAAACATTAAAGGGAACCTGTCACCCACCCCCAAAACTGAAGATGAGTTAAGCCCACCGGCATCAGGGCTTATCTACAGCATTCTGCAGTCCCCGATGTATCCTGAAAGATGAGAAAAAGAGGTTAGATTATACTCACCCAGGGGCGGTCCCGCTGCCGTCCAGTCCGATGGGCGTCGCGGTCCGGTCCGGGGCCTCCTTTCTTCATAGGATAATGTTCTTTTCTTGTCTTCACGCTGCGGCTCCGGCACAGGTGCTGGGAAAGGTCAGAGAGGCCCAGCGCCTGCGCACTGCAGTACTTTGCTCTGCCCTCAACATGGCAGATCAGTACACCTGCGCCGGAGGCACAGCATGAATACAAGAAGGAGACGTCTTCGTATGAAGATGGGAGGCCCCGGACCGGACTGCAACGCCCATCGGATCGGACTGCCCCTGGGTGAGTATAATCTAACCTCTTTTTCTCATCTTTCAGGATACATCGGGGGCTTATCTACAGCATTACAGAATACTGTACATAAGCCCCTGATGCTGGTGGGCTTAGCTCATCGTCGATTTTGGGGGTGACAAGTTCCCTTTAAATATTTTTGATTTTTTTTCTATCACTTTCTATATTAATAACATTTCTGAAATCTTAGAAGTATCAAACTGTCCAAGTAGCCTAATAATAGTTGGCACAGTGGCTAGCACTGCTGCTTTGCAGCTCTGTGTTTAAACCCTACCAAGGACAACATCTGCAAGGAGTTGGTATGTTCTCCAGGGTTTCCTCCAGGTTTCCTGGTTTACTACCACACTCCAAAAACATATTGATAGGAAATTTAGATTGTGAGCCCCAATGGGAACAATGATAATCATGTCTGTAAAGCACTGCAGAATATGATGGTGCTATATAATTAAAGCATATTAATAATAATAATTATACTTCCTCTTCTGTAAAGATGATCTTTCAATAGTCATCTCATTATCATCACAGGCAGGATTACAAAACCACACATCACACCAATCACATTAGGTGATGGATACAGCTCACTTCTTCTTCCTCCATGTACACTGACCTCTGGACAGAACAGAGCATGCATAGAAAACTTTCCTGTGCAAGTCAATGAGTCAGACACTGTCTACTTCTTTTCATAGTCCATGTGACTGCTGTAAAATATATATCTAAATGCTGTTAACAGATGCTAAGACAAAGTGGCAGCTCCAATATTTATGTGCAAATCAAAATTGATTAAGAAAAAATATGTATTACTATTAGTTCAATTAGGCTAAGTTCACATTTGCGTTGTGCGGTGCAGCGTCGGCGACGCAATGCACAACGCAAATGTGAACGCATGCACAACGCAGCATTTTGTGACGCATGCGTTCATTTTTTCATGATTTTTAGCTCAGAAAATACTGCATCATGCAGCGTCCTCTGCGCCCTGACAGTTGCGCCAAAGTGACGCATGCGTCACAAAACGCAAGAGCAACGCATGTCCATGCATCCCCCATGTTAAATATAGGGGCGCATGACGCATGCGTCGCCGCGGCTGCCCCCGACGCAACGCACGTAACTGCCAGTGTCCCTAGTGCAAAGCAAATATGATTCTTACCTAATTAGTTCTTAAACTAAATGTTCGGCCCGATAAAATAATAAAACCTATACTCCCGTGCTGGCGCCGTTCCAGCGGTTTCGGATCTCGCTCTCCCCGGGTGCCCAATCCGCACTGGCTACACTGTCTCCGCCTTCATGCAAACTGAACATGAAGAGGAAGCCACAGATCAGCTGCAGTTCAGTTTGGCAGAAGGTGGAGACAGTGAAGCCAGTGCTGATTGGGCGCCGGACATCATGTGTCATTCCACGGCGTCACAGCCCCAGGACTGCAAGTGCAGACACCACTGGAACACCGCCGGCACGGCATGGGAGGTGGGTAAAGGCTTTATTTTTGTGGGGCCTAACATTTAGTTTAAGAAGAAGTTGTCCTAGTAGTGGCAACTACCTTTAGGAGGAAACAACCATTTGTTTTCACACACTTATGAACAGTTTATATATGAGCATTGTCCAGATTCCATTTTTACACCACAGGCCGAACATTTAGCAAACAATAAAACCTTTAAAGTGCCAATGTCCTTTCAGGTGAATTTGAAGCAGTATGTCCGTGTCTGTGTCTGCATTTGTCTCTCTGAAGAGAGACGTTTACCAGTGAAGATATTTTATCTTGACTTTCGATATAAGAAACATTACAACAGTTACTATTTAAGAATTGAGTAGAGAATTTTCCTTAAGTGGTTGGTCACCAGTGGGGACTATTTTTTTCTCTTACTTGAATGCATGTATTTTTGTTTAAAATAACAATTTTTGCAATTGTGCTTTATCAAAAAAGTTCCATGGTTTGTTTTCTATAGCCTTTGTATTGTGCTGTCTATTGCTGGCTGCAGAATGGGTTATCGGAGAATCTGTCAGGCAGTTCATTCTTTAGGGTACCGTCATACAGTGGCATTTTGATCGCTACGACGGCACGATCCGTGACGTTCCAGCGATATAGTTACGATCTCGCAGTGTCTGACACGCTCCTGCGATCAGGGACCCCGCTGAGAATCATACGTCGTAGCAGATCGTTTGAAACTTTCTTTCGTCGTCTAGTGTCCCGCTGTGGTGGCATGATCGCATGGTGTAACAAAGGTGTGCACAATATTGTATACGATGTGCGCATAGTAACCAACGGCTTCTACATCGCACATACGTCATGAAATTATCGCTCCAGCGTCGTACATTGCAAAGTGTGACAGCAGTCTACGACGCTGGAGCGATATTGTTACGATGCTGGAGCGTCACGGATCGTGCTGTCGTAGCGATCAAAATGCCACTGTGTGACGGTACCCTTAGTCTGTCTTTTGTGAGCTCCTCTTAACTGATTTATGACCATAGAACACACCTAGCTTGAATGGGCAAGGAAATAAAATCTATAAAAGCAAAATTTTGCTAGATTTTTAATAAAACTAAATTGAATAAAATATTTTTTGCCCAAGAAATATATTACGGTAAATTAAATTAATGAAAAAAAAAATTGTTCGCAGGGGAGAACACCCCCTGTAACGAGCGTTTCAGCAGAATGTGTGTGTCCGCCTTTAGTTCCTCCCTGCTCCTCCCCATACTCTCTCCATAGAATCTTATGAGTGGGAAATATCATCTGCTATCTCAGTAAAGCAAAAAAACAGTTTTCACCGAAAAGATTATAACCATGAATTTAGTGTGAAAGATCAAAGAGGTGAAAGAAACAGATTTCTCCAATAAGATACATTGCAAGCCAATACATGGTATTATAAAATTTGTTATTTCAATGTGCACTTACGAAAAAAGTACAACTGACAGATGCTCTTTAACTAGGAAACAAATTCCAGCCATTCTATTCCCTTCTAATGTATAATTAGCCATAAGCATAAAACAGCTGACATCTATTCTCACTGACCACCTCATAAACATGAATTTATTTCAATAGGAAAAGGTAGAGAAATTGCTCCTAGACATATCTAGCGGTAACTAGCCTGTGAGCAAAAAAAAAGGGCCAAATATGATCCTACCCCATCATCTGCCATTAGGTGGAAAGCTCAGAGGCACCATTAGTGTTGGCAGATCTCCAGGCATTTATATATGCTTATATATGTACAGCAATCGTGGCCTTCATTATGTGATCAGTGAGGGTCCAACAAATTATAGGGGCCTCCAATTAATAGGGGCTTCCCTTCTATGTCCATTAAGGCACACAATACTATAGGCAGCTGTGTCTTGTACCGATATTCACTATAGTAGACATGCTGCATTCATTTCTAGGTGTCTTAGGCTACTTTCACACATCAGGTTTTTTGTTTCAGGCTAAATCCGGCGAATGTTGGAAAAACTGGATCCGGCGCAGATTGTGAAAAACTGATGCGACCGATCCGTTTTTTTGACAGATCTGGCTAGCCTATCTAGATTATTGGATTAAAAAAAATTGGAGCATGCTCAGTTTAAAAAACCGGATCAGGCCACCGGATTCGCCATTTTCTGCATCCGGCACCTTCTGGCTCCCATAGGCTTCCATTCTAGCAAACAGCCGGGAGCGCAGGATCCGGTGCTTCAGGTTTTTTCGCCGGAGACAAAAAACGTTACAGTAGACGTTTTTTTCCAGACGCCGGTACGAGTGTACGGCATCAAACCGGAAGGAATCCTGGGCCATCCGGCGCTAATACAAGTCAATGGGGGAAAAACCCGATCCGGTTTTTATTTTTTCCGGTTCCGGTTTTTCTCCCGAGAGCCGGATTTAGCCTGAAACAAAAAACCTGATGTGTGAAAGCAGCCTTAATCTGGTATGTTAATGCACGCCATCACGATACGTACTTAGGCTAAGCTATGTTATGTATGTCTTCTACTCACATCAATGTAATTGGCATTGATTTCTTCAGAACTGCATTCTGCCTGTAGAGGATGGAGTCTAACACGGTGCCGCTCATCTGAAAGTAGAACTGTAGGATATGTCACAAATAATTGTCCATTCAGAAATTGTAAGTCCATATGTGTATGACAAGGCAGAGGTCGTAAAGAGCCACTTACAATTTGGTGGTGGCTCTTGTCTTCCTTTGCTTTTGTCCTTCTTCTTAGACACATCCCAATCAAAAAAACTCTAATGCAGAAAGAACACAGTTTTTGAATCAAAAATGGAAGGAGAATGAAGACAAAGGTCTTCAACATATATTAGAAATTTCAACATTAGGAAAAAAAATCACTGTACAAACGTTTTAAGACTATTTCACATCAGCATGATTCACTTATTACATGCACAAACGTAGAAGGCACATTCTCCCAAGCATAATATGACCAAAACAGATATTCTCATACTGTGAAAAACATGGATAAGCATCCCCTGATATTTTATCATTCTGTGTATAGCGCAAGGATGGAAAGACTAAAAAAGTGCATACACACAATAAAGAGAACATAATACTATCCTAATCTTTCTTTTTATTACACTCATCATTTGGAATGAATTGTTAAATGAAATTATGTCAAAGGACAAGGTCAAAGCTGTTACCTCATATTCCTGTTTGAACCCATAACCCTCTGCCACTTTCATCTGGTTAATGTGTTGAAGTAGGTCTGCCACCCGTACTGCTGGGTGTAATTGTCCTGTGTGGTATGGTGATCCTTTCCTACCATTATTTCTTCTTGGAGATCCTCCTAGAAGACTGCTTGATTCTGTCACAGATCCAACACGTGGTTCGCCTGAGGAAAATGAAGGATCATTAATATTAGTTTATTTTTGTTATCTATACGTTACACATTGTTCTCCTGTATTTATAAATTATTATAATGGAATTTAGATTTCCAGACTTACAACACGTTAATGACTATATAAAGTATAAGTACAGGTACAGTCTTACTGCAAAAAAATTGGATAATGAATATAGATCACCTAAGAAGAAACCCAACATGGCAAAAGCATGCAGACAGTCCATTTTCATACCTCGAGAACCATAATTGTGCAAAAATGTTAAGGCTGCCTCATCCTGTAGTAACTTGGGTTGATCTAAGATCTTGGTGTGTTCCCTAGTGGCTCCTGTGCAAGCGTTTTCATGCCGTACTGGCAAAGCCGACTTAGCTAGACTTACTGGTTTGCTGAAAGAAAGAAAAGGTATAAATCACAATTAACATCTGTCCTTATATACGGTAATCAAGATGATTAACTCAAATAACTATATATAATATTTGGGCTATACGCACAGTACATAACGGAACTGGCATTTTTTGGGGTTATACGTGTGTAGAATACTGTAGAGCAGATTTGTGGAAACACCACAAATAAGGCTTGTCTATGAAACATCAAGATCTCATGTGAAGTTTTAATATCTAAAGTTGAGATTTCCTCTTAAAGTATAAAATAAATCTCCGTACATATATATCACGGACGCACTGTGTGTGATAGTTCTTAAAAGGGCTTCCACGGACAGGTAAGAGGCCAGAGAACAGGAATGAAGAGAATGCTCCAGAATCTGCATTAATACAAGGAGGTCCGGAACAGGAGCAGAAACATCAGGTAAAAAGGCTCTCAAGATACTGCCCAAAGTCAAGAACGGGAATCAAATAACAGATTAGAGGCTGTCGATCATGGTAAACCAGGTCTAGCAGAGCTCATAACTGGCAACTAGTGGTAGAAAGTCAAGGGATAGTGTAAATAGTGTCAGCACTGCTCAGGGCTCTCAGAAGGGAATTAATGAGATAACACAGTCAGGTGATAACCCCAAGCTCCCTGTCTGGACAACACCACTAGTCCCAGAATAATAACCCAAGCTGCTGTACTGTCCCCCAGCAATACCCATAACAAAGGCAAAGTGTGGTCTGGTGAGAGACAGAAGAAATGACCATAGAAGAGGATGCAACAATATTAGAGTTTTATTGTCATACTCACGGATAGTAAGCATAAGAAAACTGTGTTCTTCTGCCAGCGATAGAGAAAAGAAGCAAATTGTGAGCTATCCTTTCAGTCAATAACTGGTGTAAATAAATCTTACAAAATAATATTCTGACAAAAAACAAATTTCCCAATTTTTGAATCATTATTAATTTAAAATCTTTTGATTGGGAGTGACTAAGTCCCTTACCCCTTGCGAACGATAAGAATTACAGCACCAAGCAGAATGATAAACACAACCAGACCGCCGGCACAAATTCCTAGTACAAGCCCCATCTCTTCCGAATGTTGAGGAGCCATAGAGAATCGGTGACTGTCCTTACAAGGTGCTGAGAAAAAAGAAAGAAAAGTCAGGGCTCAATTAGGGTAACTAAGAAAGATTAACAATTGACTGACAGACTATGGGTACAAGAGTTCATAGAGAAAGGTACTGGGGTTATCGATATAAAATCCATAACACAGAAGCAAATACAACGTACGCAAAAAGAGTTAGAAAACACGTAATAAAGGAACGAACAAATTAATTAATGGTATTTAATAATATGCAAGAGGACACAGACATATTTAAGTGTTTACCTTTCCTGGCAATCCTAACACAATTTAGACGTGTTTCCTATGGGAAAAAAAGATAGTTAATGATAGCTAAATTCTTTGCCATAAATCCTCTGTTTACCCTTCCCTAAAATACTTGATGAGCACACCATAGCCCATAAAAGTGATGGCATCGTCTCACTATTTTCAGAAAATCTTACCCCACGATGATGGCTAGCTGCCTGTAGGTAGATAAGGTAGCCTTTTCGAGGATCCAAGGGTGGATTCCAGTAACCTCCATAGCTGCGATTATCCCCTACAATAAAGGGGGTATCTCGAGGCAAGTCACTCGGTGGAAGTTCTGCTCCTACATAACTGGTTGATCCTTCCATCTCAGCTTCCTCATAACCACCAGCTCCAGGGAAACAGCCAGGAACTGCAAGTTCACGTCTAGCTCGACTGGAGCTTTCCCCTTCAACCAGAACCTGGTAAAAACTGCATGGGAAGGTGTAATGATATTGTTATAGCGGGTTAGATATACAGTGCTTTGTGAAAGTATTCGGCCCCCTGGAACTTTTCAACCTTTTCCCACATATCATGCTTCAAACATAAAAATACCAAATGTAAATTTTTGTTGAAGAATCAACAACAAGTGGAACACAATTGTGAAGTTAAATGAAATTTATTGGTTATTTAACATTTTTGTGGAAATTCAAAAACTGAAAAGTGGGGCATGCAATATTATTCGGCCCCTTTACTTTCAGTGCAGCAAACTCACTCCAGAAGTTCATTGTGGATCTCTGAATGATCCAATCTTGTCCTAAATGCCTAATGATGATAAATATAATCCAACTGTATCTAATCAAGTCTCCGTATAAATGCACCTGCTCTGTGATAGTCTCAGGGTTCTGTTTGAAGCATAGAGAGCATCATGAAGACTAAGGAACACAACAGGCAGGTCCGTGATACTGTTGTGGAGAAGTTTAAAGCTGGATTTGGATACAAAATGATTTCCAAAACTTTAAACATCCCAAGGAGCACTGTGCAAGCAATCATATTGAAATGGAAGGAGTATCATACCACTGCAAATCTACCAAGACCCGGCCGTCCCTCTAAACTTTCATGTCAAACAAGGAGAAGACTGATCAGAGATGGAGCCAAGAGGCCCATGATCATTCTGGATGAACTGCAGAGATCTACAGCTGAGGTGGGACAGTCTGTCCATAGGACAACAACCAGTAATACACTGCACAAATCTGGTCTTTATGGAAGAGTGGCAAGAAGAAAGCCATTTTTCAAAGATATCCATAAAAAGTGTCATTTAAAGTTTGCAATGGAATGGTTCACAAATAAACGTATCCAGGTGTTAGAATGGCCAAGTCAAAGTCCAGACCTCAATCCAATCGAGAATCTGTGGAAAGAGCTGAAAACTGCTGTTCACAAACGATCTCCATCAAACCTCACTGAGCCCAAGCTGTTTGCCACGGAAGAATGGGCAAGAATTTCAGTCTCTCGATGTACAAAACTGATAGAGACATACCCCAAGCGACTTGCAGCTGTAATCGCAGCAAAAGGTGGCGCAACAAAGTATTAAGTTAACCCCTTCATGACCCAGCCTATTTTGACCTTAATGACCTGGCCGTTTTTTGCAATTCTGACCAGTGTCCCTTTATGAGGTAATAACTCAGGAACGCTTCAACGGATCCTAGCGGTTCTGAGATTGTTTTTTCGTGACATATTGGGCTTCATGTTAGTGGTAAATTTAGGTCAATAAATTCTGCGTTTATTTGTGATAAAAACGGAAATTTGGCGAAAATTTAGAAAATTTCGCAATTTTCACATTTTGAATTTTTATTCTGTTAAACCAGAGAGTTATGTGACACAAAATAGTTAATAAATAACATTTCCCACATGTCTACTTTACACCAGCACAATTTTGGAAACAACATTTTTTTTTTGCTAGGAAGTTATAAGAGTTAAAATTTGACCAGCGATTTCTCATTTTTACAACGAAATTTACAAAACCATTTTTTTTAGGGACCACCTCACATTTGAAGTCAGTTTGAGGGGTCTATATGGCTGAAAATACCCAAAAGTGACACCATTCTAAAAAATGCACCCCTCAAGGTGCTCAAAACCACATTCAAGAAGTTTTTTAACCCTTCAGGTGCTTCACAGCAGCAGAAGCAACATGGAAGGAAAAAATGAACATTTAACTTTTTAGTCACAAAAATTATCTTTTAGCAACATTTTTTTTATTTTCCCAATGGTACAAGGAGAAACTGAACCACGAAAGTTGTTGTCCAATTTGTCCTGAGTACGCTGATACCTCATATGTGGGGGTAAACCACTGTTTGGGCGCACGGCAGGGCTTGGAAGGAAAGGAGCGCCATTTGACTTTTTGAATGAAAAATTGGCTCCACTCTTTAGCGGACACCATGTCACGTTTGGAGAGCCCCCGTGTGCCTAAAAATTGGAGCTCCCCCACACGTGACCCCATTTTGGAAACTAGACGCCCCAAGGAACTTATCTAGATGCATAGTGAGAACTTTGAACCCCCGGGGGCTTCACAAATTGATCCGTAAAAATGAAAAAGTACTTTTTTTTCACAAAAAAATTCTTTTAGCCTCAATTTTTTTCATTTTCACATGGGCAACAGGATAAAATGGATCCTAAAATTTGTTGGGCAATTTCTCATGAGTACACCGATACCTCACATGTGGGGGTAAACCACTGTTTGGGCACATGGTAAGGTTCGGAAGGGAAGGAGCGCCATTTGACTTTTTGAATGAAAAATTATCTCCATCGTTAGCGGACACCATGTCGTGTTTGGAGAGCCCCCGTGTGCCTAAACATTGGAGCTCCCCCACAAATGACCCCATTTTGGAAACTAGACCCCCCAAGGAACTTATCTAGATGCATATTGAGCACTTTAAACCCTCAGGTGCTTCACAAATTGATCTGTAAAAATGAAAAAGTACTTTTTTTTTCACAAAAAAATTCTTTTCGCCTCAGTTTTTCATTTTCACATGGGCAATAGGATAAAATGAATCCTAAAATTTGTTGGGCAATTTCTCCCGAGTACGCCGATACCTCATATGTGGGGGTAAACCACTGTTTGGGCACACGGCAGGGCTCGGAAGGGAAGGCGCGCCATTTGACTTTTTGAATGGAAAATTAGCTCCAATTGTTAGCGGACACCATGTCGCGTTTAGAGAGCCCCTGTGTGCCTATGCATTGGAGCTCCCCCACAAGTGACCCCATTTTGGAAACTAGACCCCCCAAGGAACTTATCTAGATGCATATTGAGCACTTTAAACCCCCAGGTGCTTCACAGAAGTTTATAATGCAGAGCCATGAAAATAAAAAATAATTTTTCTTTCCTCAAAAATGATTTTTAGCCTGGAATTTCCTATTTTGCCAAGGGTAATAGGAGAAATTGGACCGCAAATGTTGTTGTCCAGTTTGTCCTGAGTACGCTGATACCCCATATGTGGGGGTAAACCACTGTTTGGGCGCACGGCAGGGCTCGGAAGGGAAGGCACGCCAATTGGCTTTTTAAATGGAAAATTAGCTCCAATCATTAGCGGACACCATGTCACGTTTGGAGAGCCCCTGTGTGCCTAAACATTGGAGATCCCCCACATATGACCCCATTTTGGAAACTAGACCCCCAAAGGAACTAATCTAGATGTGTGGTGAGGACTTTGAACTTCCAAGTGCTTCACAGAAGTTTATAACGCAGAGCCATGAAAATAAAATAAAAATTTTATTTTCTCTAAAATGATTTTTTAGCCTGCAATTTATTATTTTCCCAAGGGTAACAGGAGAAATTTGACCCCAAAAGTTGTTGTACAGTTTCTCCTGAGTACGCTGATACCCCATATGTGGGGGTAAACCACAGTTTGGGCACATGTCGGGGCTCGGAAGTCAAGTAGTGACGTTTTGAAATGCAGACTTTGATGGAATGCTCTGCGGGCGTTACGTTGCGTTTGCAGAGCCCCTGATGTGGCTAAACAGTAGAAACCCCCCACAAGTGACCCCATTTTAGAAACTAGACCCCGAAAGGAACTTATCTAGATGTGAGGTGAGCACTTTGAACCTCCAAGTGCTTCACAGAAGTTTATAACACAGAGCAGTGAAAATAATAAATACGTTTTCTTTCCTCAAAAATAATTTTTTAGCCCAGAATTTTTTATTTTCCCAAGGGTTACAGGAGAAATTGGACCCCAAAAGTTGTTGTCCAGTTTCTCCTGAGTACGCTGATACCCCATATGTGGGGGTAAACCACTGTTTGGGCACACGTCGGGGCTCAGAAGGGAAGTAGTGACTTTTGAAATGCAGACTTTGATGGAATGGTCTGCGGGCGTCACGTTGCGTTTGCAGAGCCCCTGGTGTGCCTAAACAGTAGAAACCCCCCACAAGTGACCCCATTTTGGAAACTAGACCCCCCAAGGAACTTATCTAGATATGTGGTGAGCATTTTGAACCCCCAAGTGCTTCACAGACGTTTACAACGCAGAGCCGTGAAAATAAAAAATCATTTTTCTTTCCTCAAAAATGATGTTTTAGCAAGCAATTTTTTATTTTCTCAAGGGTAACAGGAGAAATTGGACCCCAGTAATTGTTGCCCAGTTTGTCCTGAGTACGCTGATACCCCATATGTGGGGGTAAACCACTGTTTGGGCACATGTCGGGGCTCGGAAGTCAAGTAGTGACGTTTTGAAATGCAGACTTTGATGGAATGGTCTGCGGGCGTCACGTTGCGTTTGCAGAGCCCCTGGTGTGCCTAAACAGTAGAAACCCCCCACAAGTGACCCCATTTTGGAAACTAGACCCCCCAAGGAACTTATCTAGATATGTGGTGAGCACTTTGAACCCCCAAGTGCTTCACAGACGTTTACAACGCTGAGCCGTGAAAATAAAAAATCATTTTTCTTTCCTCAAAAATGATGTTTTAGCAAGCAATTTTTTATTTTCTCAAGGGTAACAGGAGAAATTGGACCCCAGTAATTGTTGCCCAGTTTGTCCTGAGTACACTGATACCCCATATGTGGGGGTAAACCACTGTTTGGGCACACGTCGGGGCTCGGAAGGGAAGGAGCACCATTTGACTTTTTGAATAAAAGATTGGCTGGAATCAATGGTGGCGCCATGTTGCGTTTGGAGACCCCCTGATGTGCCTAAACAGTGGAAACCCCTCAATTCTAATGCCAACACACCCCTAACCCTTATCCCAACTGTAGCCGTAACCCTAACCACAACCCTAACCGCAACACACCCCTAACCACAACCCTAACCCCAACACACCCCTAACCCTAACCACAACCCTAATTCCAACCCAACCCTAACCCTAAGGCTATGTACCCACGTTGTGGATTCGTGTGAGATTTTTCCGCACCATTTTTGAAAAATCCGCGGGTAAAAGGCACTGCGTTTTACCTGCGGATTTACCGCGGATTTCACCTGCGGATTCCTATTGAGGAATAGGTGTAAAACGCTGCGGAATCCGCACAAAGAATTGACATGCTGCGGAAAATACAACGCAGCGTTTCCGTGCGGTATTTTCCGCACCATGGGCACAGCGGATTTGGTTTTCCATAGGTTTACATGGTACTGTAAACCTGATGGAACACTGCTGCGGATCCGCAGCGGCCAATCCGCTGCGGATCGGCAGCCAAATCCGCACCGTGTGCACATAGCCTAATTCTAAAGGTATGTGCACACGCTTCGGAAAACGCTGCGGATCCGCAGCAGTTTCCCATGAGTTTACATTTCAATGTAAACCTATGGCAAACAAAAATCGCTGTACACATGAAAAACTGCACGGAAACGCAGCGGTTTACATTCCGCAGCATGTCACTTCTTTCTGCGGATTCCACAGCGGTTTTACAACTGCTCCAATAGAAAATCGCAGTTGTAAAACCGCAGTGAAATGCGCAGAAAAACCGCGGTAAATCTGCCATAAATCCGCAGCGGTTTAGCACTGCGGATTTATCAAATCCGCTGCGGAAAAATCCGCAGAGGACCAGAATACGTGTGCACATACCGAAACCCTAACCCTAACCCTACCCCTACCCCTAACCCTACCCCTAACCCTACCCCTACCCCTAACCCTACCCCTAACCCTACCCCTACCCCTAACCCTAACCCTAGTTCTAACTCCAACCTTAGTGAAAAAAAAAAAAAATTCTTTATTTTATTATTGTCCCTATCTATGGGGGACAAATGGGGGGGGTCATTTACTGTTTTTTTATTTTGACCACTGTGATAGATTATATCACAGTGATCAAAATTCACATTGGAACGAATCTGCCGGCCGGCAGATTCGGCGGGCGCACTGCGCATGCGCCCGCCATTTTGGAACATGGCGGCGCCCGGGGAAGAAGACGGACGGACCCCGCCAGGATCGGTAAGTATAAGGGGGGGAGATCAGAGCACAGGGGGGGGAGATCAGGGCACGGGGGGCGTCGGAGCACGGGGGGGGAGGGATCGGAGCATGGGGGAGAGTGATCGGTGTGCGGGCGGGTGGATCGGTGTGCAGGGGGGGTGGATCGGTGTGCAGGGGGGGTGGATCGGAGCACGGGGGGGGGATCGGAGTGCGGGGGGGTTTGATTGGAGCACGGGGGGGTGTGATTGGAGCACGGGGGGAGCGGACAGGAGGACGGGGGAGCGGAGCACAGGACGGAGGGGAGCGGGCCACAGATCGGGGGGCTGGGGGGGGCGATCGGTGGGGTGGGGTGGGGGCACATTAGTATTTCCAGCCATGGCCGATGATATTGCAGCATCGGCCATGGCTGGATTGTAATATTTCACCATTTTTTTAGGTGAAATATTACAAATCGCTCTGATTGGCAGTTTCACTTTCAACAGCCAATCAGAGCGATCGTAGCCACGAGGGGGTGAAGCCACCCCCCCTGGGCTAAACTACCACTCCCCCTGTCCCTGCAGATCGGGTGAAATGGGAGTTAACCCTTTCACCCGATCTGCAGGGACGCGATCTTTCTGTGACACAGCATATGCGTCACAGGTCGGATTGGCACTGACTTTCATGACGCATACGCTGTGTCACAGGTCGGGAAGGGGTTAAAGGGGCCGAATAATATTGCATGCCCCACTTTTCAGTTTTTGAATTTCCACAAAAATTTTAAATAACCAATAAATTTTGTTCAGCTTCACAATTGTCTTCCACTTGTTGTTGATTCTTCACCAAAAATTTACATTTGGTATCCTTATATTTGAAGCACGATATGTGGGAAAAGGTTGAAAAGTTCCAGGGGGCCGAATACTTTCGCAAGGCACTGTATCTATGTCATCAATATACTTTTTTTTAACTTATTTAGAAACAGGACATTTTGCTTTATTCCCAACCAGGCAGATTTTCAATTTTTTTCGTACAGTAAGTTTTAAGAGCTGTAAAAAAAAATGTTCTTGTTTGCATATTCAAATGGTGTTTGCCTCTTTTTTATCTTTGCTGCTATCAGATGGAAAATTAAACAAAAGAAGATACATTTATTTTTCACATTTAAAAGACCACCGGGAACCACTAAAACATTTTAATTTGTGTTCTACTTTCGATAAAAATTATTTGTGTATATTGGACATATATTTTATTTTGATTGAGGTGGGGCTAGAAACAGCGATTTTGGTTGGCAGTGGATTTCTTTTTTTTTTATTTATTTGTTTTTTATTTATTTCACACATCCCCCATAAGTTCATGAAAAAGACTTTTGTGGTACATTTCAACATTATTTCTTTATATTATTTGCATTGCTGATTTCACCCAATAATTGGGACTGGTAGATAAATCAGAGTTAGGCTATGTGCACACGTTGCGGATTAGGCTTAGGAATGGCTGGTGCGGATTCTGCCTCTCCTGGCAGAAAACGCACCTGCGGATTTGTCGTGTTTTTTGTGCGGTTCCGCAGTGTTTTCTTGCGGATTTGCTGCGTTTTAACCCCTGCGGTTTTCTATAATGGAATGGGTACAAAAACGCTGCAGATTCACAAAAAGAAGTGACATGCTACTTCTTTTAAACCGCAGCGTTTCCGCAGTGGATTTTCCGCGAAGTGTGCGCAGCATTTTTTTTCCTCATTGATTTACATTGTACTGTAAATCAATTGTGGATCTGCAGCATTTCTGCATTGCAAAAAACGCTGCGGATCCCCAGAGAATCCGCAACATGTGCACATACCTTTACAGAGAAAATTCAGGCTACTGTTTCAACAGCAAAGCTGATCTGGGTGCACTAGGACCAAGCAGCTGCTGCTCCTTTGCAGCATCTGGTGGTCACATTAAGGTACCGTCACACATAACGATTTCTTTTTGTGACGTAGCAATGATATCGTTAACGAAATCGTTATGTGTGACAGCGACCAACGATCAGGCCCCTGCTGGGACATCGTTGGTCGCTGGGAATGATCAGGATCTTTTTTTTGGTCGCTGATCACCTGCTGTCATCGCTGAATCGGCATGTGTGACGCCGATCCAGCGATGTGTTCACTGGTAACCAGGGTAAATATCGGGTTAATAAGCGCGGCCCTGCGCTTAGTACCCGATATTTACCCTGGTTACCATTGTAAAAGTAAAAAAAAAAAAAACAGTACGTACTCACATTCCGGTGTCTGTCACGTCCCCCGGCGTCAGCTTCCCACACTGACTGTGAGCGCCGGCCGTAAAGCACAGCGGTGACGTCACCGCTGTGGTCTGCTTTACTGCCGGCTGGCGCTGACACAGTCAGTGCGGGAAGCTGACGCCGGGGGACGTGACAGACACCGGAATGTGAGTATGTACTGTTTTTTTTTTTTACTTTTACAATGGTAACCAGGGTAAACATTGGGTTACTAAGCGCGGCCCTGCTCTTAGTAACCCGATGTTTACCCTGGTTACCCGGGGACTTCGGCATCGTTGGTCGCTGATCACCTGCTGTCATCGCTGAATCGGCATGTGTGACGCCGATCCAGCGATGTGTTCACTGGTAACCAGGGTAAATATCGGGTTAATAAGCGCGGCCCTGCGCTTAGTACCCGATATTTACCCTGGTTACCATTGTAAAAGTAAAAAAAAAAAAAACAGTACGTACTCACATTCCGGTGTCTGTCACGTCCCCCGGCGTCAGCTTCCCACACTGACTGTGAGCGCCGGCCGTAAAGCACAGCGGTGACGTCACCGCTGTGGTCTGCTTTACTGCCGGCTGGCGCTGACACAGTCAGTGCGGGAAGCTGACGCCGGGGGACGTGACAGACACCGGAATGTGAGTATGTACTGTTTTTTTTTTTTACTTTTACAATGGTAACCAGGGTAAACATTGGGTTACTAAGCGCGGCCCTGCTCTTAGTAACCCGATGTTTACCCTGGTTACCCGGGGACTTCGGCATCGTTGGTCGCTGGAGAGCTGTCTGTGTGACAGCTCTCCAGCGACCACACAACGACTTACCAACAATCACGGCCAGGTCGTATCGCTGGTCGTGATCGTTGGTAAATCATTAAGTGTAACGGTACCCTCACTGCTGGGTCAGAAGGAGGAAGCTCTGTCACTCTAAACAAACAGCGATTGATCAGTGATGTGTACACAGCGATAAAGAAGGGAAGTTAATATACCATCTCTGCCTTCTTTATGGAGAGTCTGGCTGTGTCTGACAGATGACTTTTTACTCCTGCAGCCACATGAATTGAGCAGCTGCTTACTTTGCAGTTAGTGTTGAGCATTCCGATAATGCAAATATCGGGTATCGGCCGATATTCGCTGTATCGGAATTCCTATACCGAGTTCCTATACTTTTGCGATATCAGATACCGGAAGTTCCTATAGTGCAATGATGCACTATAATGGAGTGTGGACGGTGCGTGGTCGGAGACTGCGCATGTGCGGGCGGGGTCTGTGCGTGACCGTGGGGGGGTCTGTGCGGGCCTGCCGGGGGTCTGTGCGGCCTGCCGGGGATCTGTGCGTGCCTGCCGGGGCTCTCTGTGGGCTGCTGGGGCTCTGTGCGGGCTGCCGGGGGTCTGCGGCCTGCCGGGGGTCTGTGCATGCCTGCCGGGGCTCTGTGTGGGCTGCCGGGGGTCTGTGCGGGCCTGCCGAGGCTCCGTGCGGGCTGCCGGGGGTCTGTACGGGCTGCTGGGGGTCTGTGCGGGCCTGCCGAGGCTCTGTGCGGGCTGCCGGGGGTCTGTGCGGGCTACTGGGGGTCTGTGTGGGCCTACCGGGGCTCTGTGCGGGCTGCCGGGGTTCTGTGCATGCCTGCCGGGGCTCTGTGCGGGCTGCCGGGGGTCTCTGCGGGCTGCTGGGGGTCTGTGGGGCCTGCCGCAGCTCTGTGCAGGCTGCCTGGGGTCTGTGCAGGCTGCCGGGGGTCTGTACGGGCCTGCCGGGGCTCTGTGCGGGCTGTTGGGGCTCTGTGCGGGCTGTTGGGGCTCTGTGCGGGCTGCCGGGGGTCAGAACGAAAATGGTTTGAGAGAAAGCACTGGAGACTTCTAAGGTGGCCAGCAATGAGTCCAGACCTGAATCCCATAGAACACCTGTGGAGAGATCTAAAAATGGCAGTTTGGAGCAGGCACCCTTCAAATATCAGGGACCTGGAGCAGTTTGCCAAAGAAGAATGGTCTAAAATTCCAGCAGAGCATTGTAAAACTCATTGATGGTTACTGGAAGCGGTTGGTCGAAGTTATTTTGGCTAAAGGTTGTGCAACCAAGTATTAGGCTGAGGGTGCCAATACTTTTCTCTGTCCCATTTTTGGAGTTTTGTGTGAAATGATCAATGTTTTGCTTTTTGCTTCATTCTCTTTTGTGTTTTTTCATTTAAGACAAATTAAATGAAGATAATAATACCAAAGAATTTGTGATTGCAATAATTTTCAGGAAGAAACTGAGTATTATCTGACAGAATTGCAGGGGTGTCAATACTTTTGGCCACAACTGTACATACTACATACATATATACTACATACATACTACATACATACATACTACATACATACATACTACATATATACTACATACATACTACATACATGCTACATACTACATACATACTACATACATGCATACTTCGTACATACTACATACATACTACTTACTACATACATACTACATACATACTACATACATACTACATACATACTATATACTACATACATTACATACAATACATACAGACATACAGTACATTAAACATAGAGTACATACTCACCATTACTTGTCATTTTGATCCCCGAAGCCAGTGTCATCTGTAAAAAATATTAAAATAACAAACAACCAATATACTCCCTGATCCGCAGAAATCCACGAGTGTCCCACGACGATCTCCCATGGAGAACGGCAGCATCAGCTGATGCGACCGCTCTCCAGGGGATCCAGGAACACAATGACGGGAGGAAGGTATCATTCCGCACTGTATTCCTCCGCCGCTGTAAAAAAATAGTCCCTAGTCTCACTTTTGGCATTGCTGTGTGAGAAATTTTCCCACACAGCAATTGCCATAAAGTGACACTTTGAACTATAGTAACCTAAGTGATGCACTGCAGGAGCCATTGTCACCTGTCAGTATGTCACTGAGGGTCCTATAGAGCAGTGACATCACCCGATGTCACTGTTCTATAGGGGAGATCTTCGCGGGACAATCGTTATTAATTGGACTACGGCGGACAGGTAGTATACGGTTTATTATTTTACGTTTTTTGCAGGCGCTGAAGTATGGTAAGTATAGTTAATTGAAGAATATTGAAATTCTTTTTTCCTAATGTGTGCGTGTTTTATTAACCCTTTATTACTATTGGATTAATAATGGATAGGTGTCTTATTGACGCCTCTCCGTTATTAACCCGGCTTAATGTCACCTTACAATAGCAAGGTGACATTAACCCCTTATTACTCCATATCCCACCGCTACACGGGAGTGGGAAGAGAGGGGTTAAGTGCTGGAATTGGCGCATCTTACAGATGCGCCATTTCTGGGGCGACTGTGGACTGGTATTTGTAGCCATGGCCCCTCTCTAGGCTATGAATATCAGCCCGCAGCTGTCTGCGTAAACTTTCTGGCTATAAAATATAGGGGGAACCCACGTCATTTTTTTGGGGGGTCCCCCTATTTTAATAGCCAGTAAAGGCTACGCAGACAGCTGCGGGCTGATATTCATAGCAGGCTACAAATATTGGCCCCTGGCCGTCGGCTTTCCCCCTTTTTTTCAAAACTCGACGGATTGTGCCTGACGGCAAAAAACCTGATGTGTGAAAGCAGCCAGATATATGGATAGATACATCTTTGTAGCTGTAGATATATATATATCTATAAATATATCTATAGATAGATATATCCATAGATATATAATAGAAAGGCCGATGTTTCTAAGGCTACTTTCACACTTGCGTTTTTAGCAATCTGTCGTATTGGAAAAAAAACAGATCCTGCAAATGTGCCCGCAGGATGCGTTTTTTACCCATAGACTTGTATTAGCGACGGATCACGACAAATGTCCACACGTCGCGTCCGTCGTGCAACGGATCCGTCGTGTTTTGGCGGACCGTCGGCACGAAAAAACGTTCAAGTGAACTTTTTATGTCCATCGCGTCCGCCATTTTCTACCTCACATGCGCGGCTGAAACTCTGCCCCATCCTCCCCGGACTCTTCAGAATGGGCAGCTGACGCGTTGAAAAACTGCAGCCGCTGCCCACGTCGTGCACAAATTTCACAACGTGCGTCAGTACGTCGGCCAGACGCATAGCGACGGACCCATACCGACACAAGTGTGAAAGAGGCCTAGAGTGATTAATTTACAAAAAAAAAAAAAACTGAAAAAAACGGCATGGGCTCCCGCGCAATTTTCTGCGCCAGAGGGGGAAAGCCGACTGCCGGGGGCCAATATTTGTAGCCTGCTATGAATATCAGCCCACAGCTGTCTGTGTAGCCATTACTGGCTATTAAAATAGGGGGACCCCCCAAAAAATGATGTGGGGTCCCCCTATATTTTATAGCCAGAAAGGCTATGCAGACAGCTGCGGGCTGATATTCATAGCCTAGAGAGGGGCCATGGATACAAATACCAGTCCACAGCCGCCCCAGAAATGGCGCATCTGTAAGATGCGCCAATTCCGGCATTAAGCCCCTCTTTTTCCACTCCCGTGTAGCGGTGGGATATGGGGTAATAAGGGGTTAATGTCACCTTGCTATTGTAAGGTGACATTAAGCCGGGTTAATAACGGAGAAGCATCAATAAGACGCCTATCCATTATTAATCCAATAGTAATAAAGGGTTAATAAAACACACACACATTAGGAAAAAAGTATTTTAATATTCTTCATATAACCATACTTACCATACTTCAGCGCCTGCAAAAAACGTAAAATAATAAACCGTATACTACCTGTCCACCGTAGTCCAATTAATAACGAGTGTCCCACGACGATCTCCCCTATAGAACAGCGACATCGGGTGATGTCACTGCTCTATAGGACCTTCAGTGACTCACTGACAGTAGACAATGGCTCCTGCAGTGCATCACTGAGAGGTTACTAGAGTTCTGTTATGATAAGGTAATTTAGTACCACAATGGACATAGAAGTCAGAGCACATACAGTGACCTGACAATAACCCAAAAACATAGAACGAGCTCTGAGACGTGGGAACTCTGCTGACCGCAATCCCTAATCCTCTCCAACCACACTAGAGGCAGCCGTGGATTGCGCCTAACGCTCCCTATGCAACTCGGCACAGCCTGAGAAACTAGATAGCCTGAAGATAGAAAATAAGCCTACCTTGCCTCAGAGAAATACCCCAAAGGAAAAGGCAGCCCCCACTTATAATGACTGTGAGTTAAGATGAAAAGACAAACGTAGAGATGAAATAGATTTAGAAAAGTGAGGCCCGACTTTCTGAACAGAGCGAGGATAGGAAAGGTAACTTTGCGGTCAACACAAAACCCTACAAACAACCACACAAAAGGGGCAAAAAGACCCTCCGTACCGAACTAACGGCACGGAGGTACACCCTCTGCGTCCCAGAGCTTCCAGCAAGCAAGAAAAAACAAATAAGCAAGCTGGACAGAAAAAAACAGCAAACAAAATAGCAAAAGCGGAACTTAGCTATGCAGAGCAGCAGGCCACAGGAACGATCCAGGAGGAAACAGGTCCAATACTAGAACATTGACTTTAGGCCAGGATCAAAGCACTAGGTGGAGTTAAATAGAGCAGCACCTAACGACTTCACCACATAACCTGAGGAAGGAAACTCAGAAGCCGCAGTACCACTCTCCTCCACCAACGGCAGCTCACAGAGAGAATCAGCCGAAGTACCACTTGTGACCACAGGAGGGAGCTCTGCCACAGAATTCACAACAGTACCCCCCCTTGAGGAGGGGTCACCGAACCCTCACCAGAGCCCCCAGGACGACCAGGATGAGCCATATGAAAGGCACGAACAAGATCGGGAGCATGGACATCAGAGGCAAAGACCCAGGAATTATCTTCCTGAGCATAACCCTTCCACTTAACCAGATACTGGAGTTTCCGTCTTGAAACACGAGAATCCAAAATCTTCTCCACAATATACTTCAACTCCCCCTCCACCAAAACAGGGGCAGGAGGATCAACAGATGGAACCATAGGTGCCACGTATCTCCGCAACAATGACCTATGGAATACGTTATGAATGGAAAAAGAATCTGGAAGGGTCAGACGAAAAGACACAGGATTAAGAACCTCAGAAATCCTATATGGACCAATGAAACGAGGTTTAAACTTAGGAGAGGAAACCTTCATAGGAATATGACGAGAAGATAACCAAACCAAGTCCCCAACACGAAGTCGGGGACCCACACAGCATCTGCGATTAGCGAAACGTTGAGCCTTCTCCTGGGACAAGGTCAAATTGTCCACTACATGAGTCCAAATCTGCTGCAACCTGTCCACCACAGTATCCACACCAGGACAGTCCAAAGACTCAACCTGCCCTGAAGAGAAACGAGGATGGAACCCAGAGTTGCAGAAAAACGGCGAAACCAAGGTAGCCGAGCTGGCCCGATTATTAAGGGCGAACTCAGCCAAAGGCAAAAAGGACACCCAGTCATCCTGATCAGCAGAAACAAAGCATCTCAGATATGTTTCCAAGGTCTGATTGGTTCGTTCGGTCTGGCCATTAGTCTGAGGATGGAAAGCCGAGGAAAAAGACAAATCAATGCCCATCCTAGCACAAAAGGCTCGCCAAAACCTTGAAACAAACTGGGAACCTCTGTCAGAAACGATATTCTCTGGAATGCCATGTAAACGAACCACATGCTGGAAGAACAATGGCACCAAATCAGAGGAGGAAGGTAATTTAGACAAGGGTACCAAATGGACCATCTTAGAGAAGCGATCACAAACCACCCAAATGACTGACATTTTTTGAGTGACGGGAAGATCTGAAATAAAATCCATAGAGATATGTGTCCAAGGCCTCTTCGGGAACGGCAAGGGCAAAAGCAACCCACTGGCACGAGAACAGCAGGGCTTAGCCCGAGCACAAATCCCACAGGACTGCACAAAAGAACGCACATCCCGCGACAGAGATGGCCACCAAAAGGATCTAGCCACTAACTCTCTGGTACCAAAGATTCCAGGATGACCAGCCAACACCGAACAATGAACCTCAGAGATAACTTTATTCGTCCACCTATCAGGGACAAACAGTTTCTCCGCTGGGCAACGATCAGGTTTATTAGCCTGAAATTTTTGCAGCACCCGCCGCAAATCAGGGGAGATGGCAGACACAATTACTCCCTCTTTGAGAATACCCGCCGGCTCAGATAAACCCGGAGAGTCGGGCACAAAACTCCTAGACAGAGCATCCGCCTTCACATTTTTAGAGCCCGGAAGGTACGAAATCACAAAGTCAAAACGGGCAAAAAACAGCGACCAACGAGCCTGTCTAGGATTCAACCGCTTGGCAGACTCGAGATAAGTCAAGTTCTTATGATCAGTCAAGACCACCACGCGATGCTTAGCTCCTTCAATCCAATGACGCCACTCCTCGAATGCCCACTTCATGGCCAGCAACTCTCGATTGCCAACATCATAATTTCGCTCAGCAGGCGAAAACTTCCTGGAAAAGAAGGCGCATGGTTTCATCACCGAGCAATCAGAACTTCTCTGCGACAAAACAGCCCCTGCTCCAATCTCAGAAGCATCAACCTCGACCTGGAATGGAAGCGAAACATCTGGTTGACACAACACAGGGGCAGAAGAAAAACGACGCTTCAACTCTTGAAAAGCTTCCACAGCAGCAGAAGACCAATCGACCACATCAGCACCCTTCTTGGTCAAATCGGTCAATGGTTTAGCAATACTAGAAAAATTGTAGATGAAGCGACGATAAAAATTAGCAAAGCCCAGGAACTTTTGCAGACTTTTCAGAGATGTCGGCTGAGTCCAATCATGGATGGCTTGGACCTTAACAGGGTCCATCTCGATAGTAGAAGGGGAAAAGATGAACCCCAAAAATGAAACCTTCTGAACACCAAAGAGACACTTTGATCCCTTCACAAACAAAGAATTAGCACGCAGGACCTGAAACACCGTTCTGACCTGCTTCACATGAGACTCCCAATCATCCGAGAAGATCAAAATGTCATCCAAGTACACAATCAGGAATTTATCCAGGTACTCTCGGAAGATGTCATGCATAAAGGACTGAAACACTGATGGAGCATTGGCAAGTCCGAATGGCATTACTAGATACTCAAAATGGCCCTCGGGCGTATTAAATGCAGTTTTCCATTCATCGCCTCGCTTAATACGCACAAGATTATACGCACCACGAAGATCTATCTTGGTGAACCAAATAGCCCCATTAATCCGAGCAAACAAATCAGATAACAACGGCAAGGGGTACTGAAATTTAACCGTGATCTTATTTAGAAGGCGGTAATCTATACAAGGTCTCAGCGAACCATCCTTCTTGGCCACAAAAAAGA
Organism: Ranitomeya imitator; assembly: GCF_032444005.1. Classification (NCBI taxonomy): domain Eukaryota; kingdom Metazoa; phylum Chordata; class Amphibia; order Anura; family Dendrobatidae; genus Ranitomeya; species Ranitomeya imitator. The sequence goes on along the minus strand of NC_091284.1, from coordinate 341,830,341 downwards.
ACCCTGCTCCTAATGGCGACGATGACGGGTGAATATGCCCCTTCTCCAAGGACTCCTTCACGTAACTCCGGATAGCGGCGTGCTCAGGCACAGATAAATTAAACAGTCGACCCTTTGGGAATTTACTACCAGGAATCAAATCGATAGCACAATCACAATCCCTATGCGGAGGTAGGGTATCGGACTTGGGCTCATCAAATACATCCCGGTAATCAGACAAGAACTCTGGAACCTCAGAAGGGGTGGATGACGAAATAGACAGAAATGGGACATCACCATGTACCCCCTGACAACCCCAGCTGGACACAGACATGGATTTCCAATCTAATACTGGATTATGGACTTGTAGCCATGGCAACCCCAACACGACCACATCATGCAGATTATGCAACACCAGAAAGCGAATAACCTCCTGATGTGCAGGAGCCATGCACATGGTCAGCTGGGTCCAGTACTGAGGCTTATTCTTGGCCAAAGGCGTAGCATCAATTCCTCTTAATGGAATAGGACACTGCAAGGGCTCCAAGATAAACCCACAACGCCTAGCATACTCCAAGTCCATCAAATTCAAGGCAGCGCCTGAATCCACAAATGCCATGACAGAATAAGATGACAAAGAGCAGATCAAGGTAACGGACAAAAGAAATTTTGACTGTACCGTACCAATGGTGGCAGACCTAGCGAACCGCTTAGTGCGCTTAGGACAATCAGAGATAGCATGAGTGGAATCACCACAGTAGAAACACAGCCCATTCAGACGCCTGTGTTCTTGCCGTTCAACTCTGGTCAAAGTCCTATCGCACTGCATAGGCTCAGGTTTATGCTCAGATAATACCGCCAAATGGTGCACAGATTTACGCTCACGCAAGCGTCGACCGATCTGAATGGCCAAAGACATAGACTCATTCAGACCAGCAGGCATAGGAAATCCCACCATGACATCCTTAAGGGCTTCAGAGAGACCCTTTCTGAAAATAGCTGCGAGCGCACCTTCATTCCATTGAGTGAGTACGGACCACTTTCTAAATTTCTGACAATATACCTCTATCTCATCCTGACCCTGACACAGAGCCAGCAAATTTTTCTCTGCCTGATCCACTGAATTAGGTTCATCGTACAGCAATCCGAGCGCCAGGAAAAACGCATCGATATTACTTAATGCAGGATCTCCTGACGCAAGAGAAAATGCCCAGTCCTGAGGGTCGCCACGTAAAAAAGAAATAATGATCCTAACTTGTTGAACTGGGTCACCAGAGGAGCGAGGTTTCAAAGCCAGAAATAGTTTACAATTATTTTTTAAACTCAGAAATTTAGTTCTATCTCCAAAAAACAAATCAGGAATAGGAATTCTTTGTTCTAACATAGAATTCTGAACCACAAAGTCTTGAATATTTTGTACTCTTGCCGTGAGCTGATCCACACATGAAGACAGACCTTTAATGTCCATCGCTACACCTGTGTCCTGAACCACCCAAATGTCTACGGGAAAAAAAAGGCAAAACACAGTGCAGAGAAAAAAAAATTGTCTCAGAACTTCTTTTTTCTCCTCATATTGAGAATCATTAGTACTTTTGGCCTCCAGTACTGTTATGATAAGGTAATTCAGTACCACAATGGACATAGAAGTCAGAGCACATACAGTGACCTGACTATAACCCAAAAACATAGAATGAGCTCTGAGACGTGGGAACTCTGCTGACCGCAATCCCTAATCCTCTCCAACCACACTAGAGGCAGCCGTGGATTGCGCCTAACGCTCCCTATGCAACTCGGCACAGCCTGAGAAACTAGCTAGCCTGAAGATAGAAAATAAGCCTACCTTGCCTCAGAGAAATACCCCAAAGGAAAAAAAGCCCTTTGTCATATAATGACTGTGAGTTAAGATGAAAAGACAAACGTAGAGATGAAATAGATTTAGCAAAGTGAGGCCCGACTTTCTGAACAGAGCGAGGATAGGAAAGGTAACTTTGCGGTCAACACAAAACCCTACAAACAACCACGCAAAGGGGGCAAAAAGATCCTCCGTACCGAACTAACGGCATGGAGGTACACCCTCTGCGTCCCAGAGCTTCCAGCAAGCAAGAAAAAACAAATAAGCAAGCTGGACAGAAAAAAACAGCAAACAAAATAGCAAAAGCGGAACTTAGCTATGCAGAGCAGCAGGCCACAGGAACGATCCAGGAGGAAACAGGTCCAATACTAGAACATTGACTGGAGGCCAGGATCAAAGCACTAGGTGGAGTTAAATAGAGCAGCACCTAACGACTTCACCACATAACCTGAGGAAGGAAACTCAGAAGCCGCAGTACCACTCTCCTCCACCAATGGAAGCTCACAGAGAGAATCAGCCGAAGTACCACTTGTGACCACAGGAGGGAGCTCTGCCACAGAATTCACAACAAGTTCAAAGTCTCACTTTATGGCAATTGCTGCGTGATAAAATTTCTCACACAGCAATGCCAAAAGTGAGACTAGGGACTATTTTTTTTACAACGGCGGAGGAATACAGTGTGGAAGGATACCGTCCTCCCGTCATTGTGTTCCTGGAGCCCCTGGAGAGCGGTCGCATCAGCTGATGCTGCCGTTCTCCACGGGAGATCATCGTGGGACACTGGTGGATTTCTGTGGACAGGGAGTTTATTGGTTGTTTGCTATTTTAATATTTTTTACACATGACACTGGCTTCGGGGATCAAAATGACAAGTAATGGTGAGTATATACTCTATGTTTAATGTACTGTATGTCTGTATGTGTGTATTGTATGTAATGTATGAATGTATTGTATGTAGTATGCATGTAGTATGTATGTAGTATGTATGTTTTTGTTTTTTTTTCCTTCAACATATTAGCCAGATGATGGGACTACTACTGTCCCATCATTGGCTAATGTGTCAATCACTGTCACTGTAGCAGGCATCGTCCCATGGGACTTGTAGTCCCATCAGACGATGCCTACACACACGCACAGACCCCCGGCAGCCCGCACAGAGCCCCAGCAGCTCGCACAGAGCCCCGGCAGGCCCGCACAGACCTCGCCCGCACCCACAGACACGCACAGTGCCCGCCCACGCACCGCCCACACTCTTCCCCCCTCCGGAACAGGATGTAGAAGGACAGAAAGGGCTTATTTACATTCCGATATTTGTGTCCCATTGACTTGCATTGGTATCGGGTATCGGTTTCCGCGATATCCGATATTTTTTGGATATCGGCCGATCCAATCCAATACCGATACTTCTGGATATCGGAAGGTATCGCTCAACACTATTTGCAGTACAATTACGCTGCAGAGATCATTGCAGACCGCTTGGACTTTCACAGTCTTTGTGCGGTCCGAAAATAGTTAACCTAACTCCTTGGAAATGATATAGATGATCAAAACAAAAAAAATCTAGTATATGGGAAAATAGGTAATAAGGGAATAGGTCAATCACAGAATGACCTAAGCATTGAATTACATCTCGCCATAACAAGAAATCCTGCTGGGATGCCTGGCACAAATCTTTCTTTCCCATTACCATAGCTGTAATAAATGTATGCACATTATAAGTCACCTCACAGGGGATCCTCTTCCTTGCGCAGGTCTTAGGAGAACAGTTATAGTCTGATCCGTCTCAGCAATTGGAGCAGGTAGGTCTCTGTAGTCAAATGCAGGAGCTAAAGAATATATAATTTACATTCCTAAAAATTTATAGAAAACATCTTGATAAAGCAAAAATTGATCTATGCTAAAAAAGAATGTAGTTTAAGTTAAAGCCTTTAGACTCTAAAACAGTACATTTTTATAGTAATATAAAGATAGGTCTGAGGATGAATTACAACTCATAGCACAGATAGTGTACAGTAAAGTGAGAGATATTACAAATAAACTTTAAAAAAGTTGAGAATGGTGAGTAAACCATTGACCAAATAGGTGGAGATATCCAACAAATATGGATAACCCTATTGGACACACAACTATTGATTTGATACATGTTAACAATAGAACATATGCGGATGTCAGGTATCTATATGAGAGTAGCCACATGAAGTGAAGATGACAATGGTCACACTCCAATATCTATTTGTCTCATTGCCGTTAAGTCGCTGTGTGTACTCTGCCCCCCCGCCCTTGGGAGTACCGTGCCTTTAAGCAACTATGTGTACTCTGCCCCCCACCTGTGGGTGTACTGTTTTCTAGTAGCGTTGCAAATAAATAATTGGAATTTCTGCCATTTCTAGGCCAAATAAATAATTTGTCTTAACAGGTGTGTTTTCTAGGAGTTTGGGAAATTATTAATTGGCATCAGCCATCTCGTTGCCATTTATAAGCCAAATAAATTATTTTTCTGGACCACTGTGTGTTTTCTATTAGTGTTGCAAATAAATAATTGGAATAAGCTATCTCTTTGCCATTTCTAGACTAATGAAATATTTTCTTGAAACAGATGTGTGTTTTCTAGTAGTCTGGGCAATAAATCATTGGCATCAGTCATTTTGTTGCCATTAATAGGCCAAAGAAATCATTTTTCAGGACCGCTTTGTGTTTTTTAGTAGTCTGGGAAATAAATAATTGGCATTAATCATCTTGCTGCTATTTGTACGACAAACAAATAATTGTTCTATTTTTCTGTACCGCTGTGTCTTTTCTAGTAGTGTGGTAAATAAATAAATCTCAGCAGATATCTCTTTGCCATTTGTAGGTCAAACAAATCCTTTTACTGTTCCGCTATATCGGTACGAGCAGTTTTGAGAAAAAAGATTTCTACTCTGCAGCTGTGTTTTTAGGAGTAGTGTTTCTTTTAAACATGTTACTCTGTAGCTGTCTCTTTCCAATTTGTGGGCCAAAAAAGTTGTTTTACCGCTGTGTTAATACGAGTAGTTTCTAAAAAATATTTATATTCTATAGCTGTGTTTTTGGCAATAGTGTATCTAAAAAAATCTACTCTATAGTCGTGTTTTTGTGAGCAGTGTTTTTAGAATTTCCCATTTGTGAGCAGAAAATTATTTTATTCTACTTTATTTTTATTCTATTTTATTTTATTCGCCGTGTCTATACGAGATGTGTTTTTCTTTTAAAAAAAATTCTAGTCTGCAGTCCTCTTTTTGTGAGTGGAGTGTCTAAAAAAAATTCTAGTGTGTACCTGTGTCTTTCCCATTTGTGGGCCAAAAATTCTCTGAGAGTATTGTGCCAAAAAGCCTCTGTGTGGACTATGCAAAAAAGCCTCTCTGTTCCTTCTTTACCAAAAAGCCTGTATGTGCACAAATGTAAAAAAAAATGTGTCAAAAAGCCTTTGTTTATACTTTTCCATAAAGCCTCTGGGAGTACTGTGCCAAAAAACACAGTTTCAACTTTAGCAAAAAGCCTCTGGGAGTATTGTCCAAAAAGCTTCTGTATGCACTGCACCAACATAGGGAGCATATCAGGTGGTGGTGCTGGATTTTGCAACCTGCTAAGTAAGGTTTCCCTCATTTCTGCCATGGTAATCATTTCCTTCTGAGGTGCTGCCAGTGCCCCAGCTGCATTGGCAACTTAATTCTCCTCTGCCTTGTGCTTCCAGTGAGCCCTGCTGTCAGATGATGATGACGTCAGTAGTGCATCTACCAGCGTGCACTTGTGTCCCTGCTTTTTCTGATCTTACTCTAGTGACGGAAGTAAGAATGGCCCGCTGTGCTTATAGCGATGATCCAGAAGGTTGGACACTCAGTAATCAGCACTTGTAACAATCTGGGCAACTCAGCGGTCATTGTGCAGGAACAGCAGCATGTATTGCCAGGCTGCCCAGCGGAAAAGACAAGCTGTCCCAGACTGCCATCTGACTGGACATTTGTTTACTTGGTGGCTTTTGATACAGGAACCAATCTTCTAAGACATGTGTAGACAGATGGCCTGATAATGGTGTGAATGGTCCCAGCTCCTCCTACTTCTTGTCTTCCTTCCATCTTATCTACCATCGCCTGAAGCTTTGTTTTTCTAGAGCCCCCCGTCACACATAGCGAGATCGCTAGCGAGATCGCTGCTGAGTCACAAGTTTTGTGACGCAACAGCGACCTCAGTAGCGATCTCGCTATGTGTGACACGTAGCAGCGACCAGGCCCTTGCTGTGAGATCGCTGGTCGTGTCGGAATGGCCTGGACCGTTTTTTGATCGTTGAGGTCCCGCTGGGTAGCACACATCGCTGTGTTTGACACCTTACCAACGACCTCGTTGACAGGACGTCCCATTGAATCGTCATGAAATAGCATCGTTGTACAGGTCGCTACAGGTCGCCGCATCGCTGCTGCGTCGTTGGGGAGATCTCACTGTGTGACATCTCACCAGCGACCACATAGCGACGCAGCAACGATCCCTGACAGGTCGTATCGTTGTCGGGATCGCTTAAGCGTTGCTATGTGTGACGGGGCATTAGGAGGCATAGAAGTGGGACATTAACAGTGAATATGTGGTCATTAACGCTGACCATGTTCGTGGAGTACTCAAAACTGCACAACACAGCACACATTCCGCATGGAGGCCTGCTCGTTGATCTTGAAATGATTTTGTTGCACAGAGAGACTCACTCGTGCCTGCTGCAGCTCAAACCCAACTATCGTGTGCTTCTACTCTCACAGTCTTTCCAGCATATTCAAGGTGGAGTTCCACCTTGTGGCCTTGACTCCATGTGGGGTCTAGGACCTCATCGTCCCCTATTGCATCATCACACCTCTCTAGTCTGTCTGTAACTCTGCTGCCCTACAAATCAACTTCTGTCCTCGCTACTCCCCGGTATTTCACCTCTGGAAATCCCTTCATTGTCTCCCAATTCCACAACGTATCCACTTCAAGCCAGTAACACTGACCTACAAAGCCGTCCATAATCTTTCTCCCACCACATAATCTCTGGTCCTCTCAAGACCTCCTTCTTTCCTCCACAATCGTATGTTCCTAATCCAACCTCATCCAATCGCCTGCAATTCTTCTCCTGAGTATCCCCCAACCTGTACAATTCCGTAGCCCAACACATTCGATTATCCCCTACATTCAGAACTTTCAAGCACAACTGAAAAATCCATGTCTTCAGAACAGCTTACAGCCTGCATTGACCCCGCTGCCACCTCACCAAGACCAGATCTGCTGCAAGCTCTGAACCTATTGTCTCCTTTCCCATTATTCTGTAGAATGTAAGGTCGCAAGGGGAGGGTCCTCTCTCTTTTGTACCTGTCTGTCACTATTAGTTTGTTCATTGTCATTTCTATTTGTGTTTTGCATGTAACCCCTCCTCATATTAGCACTATGGAATCAATGGTGGTATAAAAATAAATAATAACAATATTCACCCGCATGATGTTCCACCCAGTCTTCACCCCTGCTCTCCTTGCAGGTGTCCACACAGCAGAAAGCTGCATCAGTTGACACCAGTGTTTCGTCATTTCACCCCTGCTCTCCTTGCAGGTGTCCACACAGCTGAAAGCTGCATCAGTTGACACCAGTGTTTCGTCATAAGCATCATGAAAGATCTACTGTGGTGGTCCGCTGATCATTTGCACTACCCCTCCCACGTACTCATCCTCCAACAGAACAAGAAGTTGGGCATCAGTGCACTCAATCTCTTTGAATTGTGGGGCAGGACCAGGTGGATGGCCCATGAAACCACAGCCAGCAGAGTCATCAAAAAGCAGGCAAGCTGCATGACTTGGAGCTCAGACTGCTTGCCTGATTTGCAAGGGGGTGAGGTGAAAGACAGATGCCCATGGGCTGCAGATGCAAAATCTGCGCTTTCATCAGGGGACTGGGTGAAAGACTAAGCAAAGGCACTGAAGGCACTCTCAGCTAACCAATCTAAAACCACCTCTACTTGTTCTGGCCTCACCGTTCATCCAACCATACTCGGGCCTATGTAATTACACAAAACGTTCTGTCACCTGCATGCACCAGAGGAAGGTGTTTTATTTGGACACGTAGCAGACACAGGTCAACCATGCCCTCTGTCTACCTGCAGCAGCTACATCACCACCACCAGCAACACCTCCTATTTGACGCTCTCCTTATTGTTTTCAGCCCCAAAAATCGCAGCATATTACATGGCCTGTATACAGAGTGAGAGTGGTAAGCAGATTATTACACTCCCTGTTTTCAGAGTATCCCCCGAAAAATAAATAAATAATAAAAAACACACTGCTGGCTACCTCTTCCTACTCTGCCTCTATCACATACACCACCCCCTCCTCGACACACTGCTCCACTTGGACCTTACCTCTTGGTTCAAGATTGTAATTTTTTCTTTTATTTCATTCTATGTTATTTTAAGACATTTTAGTATCCAAATTTGTTTGCAGGGTAATTGTCCTACTCTTACCTCCATTTGGATTTCTTTTGCAGCCCTTATTATCAACATTTTACAGCCATTTTAAAGCACCAAAGTTCAGGTCCCCATTGACTTCCATTGGGTTCAGTGTCAAGACCACATGAAAAATAAACATGAAATGAATGATACCCAACAATGCTTCAGGTGTCACTGGATGCTGTTATCAGTCACACATTGGACCCTTCAAAGTTTTTTAAAAAAAGTGCGAGTATGCTAATGGAATAATCTCAGCCATTTAGTTGATTCTGCTGGGGGATCCATAGAATGAAGGGATCGATTTGTGCCTTATGATTCACACATGGTCTTTTTTCAATAGAAAGGATCAATGTGTGCCTGATAACAGTACCTAGTGACACCTGAACCACTGGTTATGTGGTCTGGTTCCATTGAAGGGATTAGTATATCTCATAATAGCCCCTAATGACTCCTGAACCAGTGTTGAGTGTCATTCTTCTCATATTGTATTCCTACATGGAAGATATATGAGACAAATAGATACTGGAGTATGCCCATTGTTGTCCTCTTCACTGGATGTGGCTACTCTCATATAGATACCTGACATCCGCGTAAATACTAGTGTTAATTTTAACTCATATCAATTCAATAGGTGTGTGTCCAAAAGGATAATCCCCATTTACAGAAGGATACCTCCACTTTTCTGATCAATGGTTTATTCACCATTTTAATAATAATAATAATAATAATCTTTATTTATATAGCGCCAACATATTCCGCAGCGCTTTACAGTTTAACAGCTTCAAACACAACAGTCATAAGTAACAACGTTAACAATACAATAATTAGAGCAACACAAGACGACCCTGCTCGTGAGAGCTTACAATCTACAATGAGGTGGGGAGATACAAAGTACAGGTGTGTATTTACAATGATGTATTTACAATAATGGTCCAGCCATCTTCAGGGGGTGGGGAATAGATGGAGATAGTGAATGGGCTACATACAAACAAAATAACTGATTAGGGAACATGATAGGCAGCTCTGAACAAATGTGTTTTGAGGGAGCGCCTAAAACTATGCAAATTGTGGATGGTCCTAATTTCTTGGGGTAGAGCATTCCAGAGGATTGGCGCAGCACGGGAGAAGTCTTGGAGTCGGGAGTGGGAGGTACGGATTAGTGCAGAGGTTAGTCGAAAGTCATTTGCAGAGCAAAGAGGTCGGTTAGGCTGATAGACAGAAATGAGGGAGGAGATGTAAGAGCTTTGTATGTGAGAACAAGTACTTTGAATTGTATCCTGTAATTAATGGGCAGCCAGTGTAATGACTGGCGAAGAGCGGACACGTTTGAGTAACGATTAGCTAGATAGACGACCCTGGCTGCTGCATTAAGGATAGACTGGAGATGGGAAAGTCGAGTGAGGGGGAGGCCAATTAATAGAGCGTTGCAGTAGTCCAGGCGGGAGTGGATCAGGGCGACAGTGAGAGTTTTTGTTGTTTCTATGGTGAGAAAAGGGCTGATTCTAGAGACGTTCTTTAGGTGTAAGTGACATGAGCGGGCAAGAGATTGTATATGGGATGTGAAGGAGAGATCGGAGTCAAACATAACACCCAGAAAGCGCGCCTGCTGCCGGGGTGTTATTATGGTGCCACCCACAGAGAGGGAAACGTCAGGTTTAGGGTGGTTAGTAGATGGCGGGAGCAGAAGAAGTTCAGTTTTGGAGAGGTTGAGTTTCAGATAGAGAGCGGACATGATGTCAGAGACTGCGGACAGACAGTCAGTGGTGTTTTGTAGTACAGCAGGAGTAAGGCCAGAGGATGACGCATATAGTTGTGTGTTGTCGGCATAAAGATGGTACTGAAAGCCAAATCTGCTGATCGTCTGTCCAATTGGGGCTGTGTAGAGGGAGAAGAGAAGGGGGCCAAGGACTCAGCCCTGAGGTACCCCAACAGCGAGAGGAAGAGGAGATGAAGTGGAGCCAGAGAACAGAACACTGAAGGAACGGTCAGAAAGATAGGAGGAGAACCAGGAGAGAGCAGTGTCCTTAATGCCAAGTGACAGGAGCCTAGAGAGAAGGAGAGGGTGGTCAACAGTGTCGAAAGCGGCAGAAAGATAGAGAAGAATGAGCAGAGAGTGGTCACCGTTACATTTTGCTGTCAGGAGGTCGTTGGTCACTTTGATGAGTGCAGTTTCTGTCGAGTGTAGGGGCAGAAGCCGGACTGTGAAGGGTCTAGGAGGGAGTGAATGGAGAGGTAACGGGTAAGGCGGGAGTAGACTAGGCGCTCCAAGAGTTTAGAGATGAAGGGGAGATTGGAGACTGGTCTGTAGTTGTTTGTGCAGGATGGGTCGAGGGTGGGTTTCTTTAGTAACGGAGTAATGATAGAGCGTTTGAAGGAGGACAGGAAAATGCAAGAGGAGAGTGAGAGATTAAAGATTGTAGTTAGGTGAGTAGTGACGACTGGAGAGACTGGAGGAGATGAGAGGGAATGGGGTCGGTAGAGCATGTAGTCGGACGAGAAGAAGAGAGGAGCCTGGAGACTTCTTCTTCTGTGATGGGATCAATGCGGAGAGTGAGCCAGGGGAGATGCAGGGAGGGATGGGAGTCACTGAACTTGGTGATTGGGAGCGGATTTCCTGACGGATATTGTCTATTTTCTCTATAAAGTGGGAGGCCAGGTCATCAGCTCAAATGTCTGTGATAGGGGCTTGAGCTTTTGGCCTGAGGAGGGAGTGAAAGGTGTCATAAAGTTTCTTGGGGTTGTTGGATAGTGAAGAGATTTTAGTGTTTTTGTGACCATTTTTTAATTCATGCTTATAAAAAGTTATGTTTTAACACCTCTCACTTTACGACTGTGTTCCATAGAGTTTATTTGTACCACTATTTACAATCTAACAGTCCCATGGCATTGTATCACATAAATAAAAATATAGAATATAGAAATAGAAGTATGAATTTGTAATGGTGATTTCTCTACAGTTAATGTTTTATGACTGCACAATAATACAGTATCACATATCTACATTGCCCTTTCATGGTACTGCTGCTTTGTTATTTGGGCCCTACTCAAGACTGCAACTGCCTCATCTAGACCTGTAGTTACTCCCCTGTACACAGTCATTGAAAATCTATAGTTGGATACCATTATTTTATGGATTGATAAGGTCATACCTTTTGTGTTGCTCAGGATAAGTACACACTGCTAAAAATGTCCAATTAGTGGATTCTACCATGACTCTTGTTAATCCTTGTGATGATGGACCCTGTTAGGACTGGCGGAACGCACCAAGACAGATGGTATAGATGCGTTCGCAGTCCGGGGTCCACCGTGCAGGTGAAAACCTGCTGCTAGCAATTAGCAGACTATATGGCGGTACACTAGAGTATATACGCGTGGGTTAACCTCACCCAGCGTGAAAGAAGCAATCCTGTTAAGGCACAGGACCGCGGTACCGCACCTAAAGCGCGAGCAAGTAGTCAGCGAACTCAACCCCAACTGGGATTGAAGTCCGATTAGACCCTTGCTGGCGCAACACCGCAACTGGGTGTGAAATGAAACAGAAGAGCATGCAGTGCCGCACTGACGAACGCCACTAACCACCCAGGCTTGGGTAAGGAAAGCACAGAGGAAGTGCACGGCGCCGTACTGGCGGTCACAGCAACTGGACGCTATAATGTGTGACTAGTGCTGTAGGATAAGTCGGGCGCTAGGTAGCAGCCATACACCTTCCGCGAACAGTCATACTATAGGGTAGGGGTATCCAAGGACGACTTGCACTCACAACATACACACATTAGCAATTGTTTGACAATACTAGCTCATGGCCGTGCGGTCATGCGCAGTTTATATAGCAGCAGCACAGGAAGTGGCCACAGCACTTTTGCCCTTCTAGGACCTGCCAAGAGGACCAATGGAATGTGCTGCAGAGCCTGAGCACATGACCCTCGATCTCCAACGGGAGACCTTACGCTGGGCATGCTCAGTACGTGCAGACAAGGACTTAGTCCCAGAGAAGTCCGCTCGCTGCTGACCAGCACAGACTTTAATAGCAGAGACTGGAGAAGCAGCAGTAACTCTCAGAACAGAGTGAGAATGAGCAAGATGCTGGGACCGACGTCCTTGCTGAGCAGACTCCACTGCGGCTGGACAAGAATGGGAGACCGCGGTGGCTCGAGGTTCCCCCTGTGCAGAAGCGGGAACTCGACCCCTAACATTACCCCCCCTCCTAGGGCCCCCCCCACCTTGGGCCTCTCTACGTTCGAAGGCAGCAATGAGCTGCGGAGCCCGAATGTGCTCAACAGGCTCCCAGGACCTGTCCTCGGGGCCATAACCCTTCCAGTCCACCAAATAAAATTTTTTACCACGCACCACCTTGCACCCCAAAATAGCGTTCACCTCATAATCGTCCGAAGACGAACCCGATGTCCCAGCAGATGACTCGGAGAACCGGGACATATACACGGGTTTCAAGAGGGACACATGAAAGGTGTCGGTGATACCCAGGCGTGGCGGAAGGGCCAAACGATAGACCACAGGATTAACCTGCTCGAGGACCTTGAAAGGACCCAAGTAGCGAGGAGCAAATTTAGTGGACTCAACTCGCAGCCTGATGTTACGGGCGGAGAGCCACACCAAGTCGCCAGGAGCAAAGGTCGGAGCGGGGCGCCGATGAGCATCGGCGGAGGACCTCATTCTCTCCTTAGAGGCCTGAATGGCATCCTGAGTGCGGTCCCAAATATCCCGTGCCTCCACAGCCCAGTCTGCCACCCTGGAGTCGGCGGAAGACACGGGCATAGGCACAGGTACCCGTGGATGCTGACCATAGTTGAGGAGGAATGGGGTTTGTCCAGTGGAGTCGGCTACGGCGTTGTTCAGTGCAAACTCTGCCCATGATAGCAAGGATGCCCAGTCATCCTGCCTGGCTGAAACAAAATGTCGCAGGTATGTGACCAAGGTCTGGTTGGCCCTCTCTACCAACCCATTCGTCTCGGGATGATAAGCGGAAGAGAGATTCAACTCAATACTGAGAAGACGACACAGCTCTCTCCAGAACCGAGACGCAAACTGGGGACCCCGGTCACTGACAATTTTGTCAGGCATACCATGTAGGTGGAAGATGTGCTTAATGAACAACGCAGCCAAGGCCCGTGCAGAAGGTAACCGTGGTAGCGGCACCAAATGCACCATTTTCGAGAAATGATCGGTGATGACCCAAATGATGGTACAGCCGCGAGACTTGGGCAAACCCACGACAAAGTCCATCCCGACCATCTCCCAGGGCCTATCTGCCACCGGCAAGGGATAGAGCAACCCAGCTGGCCTTTGACGCGGAGATTTATTTTTGGCGCAGGAGACACACGCCAGAATATAATCCCTGACATCCCGGACCATATGCGGCCACCAGTACGTCCTCGCCAGTAGCTCAGATGTCCTCTTTGTCCCAAAGTGTCCACCCACTCTGGACGAATGAGCCCAAGAGAGAACCTCCGGTCGCAAATTAATGGGCACAAAAGTCTTGCCCGGAGGCACAGACTCAAGCGAAACCGGTGCTACGGTTCTCAGGCTCTCAGAGGGAACAATAAGCCGAGGCTCCTCTTCCTCCTCTTCAGTTGACATAAGGGAGCGAGAGAGAGCATCAGCACGAATATTCTTCTCCCCGGCGAGAAAATGAAGAGAAAAGTGGAACCGGGAAAAGAACAAGGATCATCTGGCTTGGCGAGAATTTAGCCGCTGGGCTGTCTGTAAGTAGACCAAATTTTTGTGGTCAGTGTAAACCTGGAAGGGAAACCGCGCACCTTCCAGAAGATGTCTCCACTCTGAAAAGGCCAACTTCATTGCTAGCAGCTCCCTATCCCCGATGGAGTAGTTTCTCTCTGCTGGCGAGAAAGTCTTAGAGAAGAAGAAGCATGGATGCTTCCGACCTTGAGCATCCTTCTGGTAGAGGACTGCTCCAGCACCAACGGACGAGGCATCCACCTCCATTAAGAATGGCTTATCCACATCGGGACGATGTAAGATGGGAGCGCTAGCAAAGTGGGACTTAATAGAAGTGAAGGCCTTGGAGACCTCTTCCGACCACAATTTAGGATTCGCTCCCTTCTTGGTGAGGGCTACCAAGGGAGCTACCAGAGTTGAGAAGTGGGGAATGAACTGGCGGTAATAGTTAATGAACCCCATAAAGCGCTGCACCGCTTTAAGAGAATGGGCCTCTTGCCAGTCCATCACAGCCTGTAGTTTGGCAGGATCCATAGCCAATCCCTGGGCGGAGATGATATAGCCCAGGAATGGCAAAGACTCCTGCTCAAACATACACTTCTCCAACTTAGCGTAAAGAGAGTTTGCCCGTAGGAGGTCGAAGACTCTGCCAACATCTCTCCGGTGGGAGTCAATATCTGGAGAAAAGATGAGAATATCATCCAGATAGACTACAACTGAGGTGGAAAGCATATCCCAGAAGATGTCGTTGACAAAGTCTTGAAAAACGGCTGGGGCATTACAGAGCCCGAAGGGCATCACCAGATACTCATAGTGCCCATCTCTGGTGTTAAACGCCGTTTTCCATTCGTCCCTCGATCTCCAACGGGAGACCTTACGCTGGGCATGCTCAGTACGTGCAGACAAGGACTTAGTCCCAGAGAAGTCCGCTCGCTGCTGACCAGCACAGACTTTAATAGCAGAGACTGGAGAAGCAGCAGTAACTCTCAGAACAGAGTGAGAATGAGCAAGACGCTGGGACCGACGTCCTAGCTGAGCAGACTCCACTGCGGCTGGACAAGAATGGGAGACCGCAGCGGAGGTGGCTCGAGATTCTCCCTGTGCAGAAGCGGGAACTCGACCCCTAACAGACCCTTACCAAGACTTTTACCAAATGTTAGTAATAGTAACTAAAACAGTCAAGTGGAATTTTGTGTAAAACTAATTTATTATACAGGTCCTTCTCAAAAAATTAGCATATAGTGTTAAATTTCATTATTTACCATAATGTAATGATTACAATTAAACTTTCATATATTATAGATTCACTATCCACCAACTGAAATTTGTCACGTCTTTTATTGTTTTAATACTGATGATTTTGGCATACAACTCCTGATAACCCAAAAAACCTGTCTCAATAAATTAGCATATTTCACCCATCCAATCAAATAAAAGTGTTTTTTAATAACAAACAAAAAAACCATCAAATAATAATGTTCAGTTATGCACTCAATACTTGGTCGGGAATCCTTTGGCAGAAATGACTGCTTCAATGCGGCGTGGCATGGAGGCAATCAGCCTGTGACACTGCTGAGATGTTATGGAGGCCCAGGATGCTTTACTAGTGGCCTTAAGCTCATCCAGAGTGTTGGGTCTTGCGTCTCTCAACTTTCTCTTCACAATATCCCACAGATTCTCTATGGGGTTCAGGTCAGGAGAGTTGGCAGGCCAATTGAGCACAGTAATACCATGGTCAGTAAACCATTTACCAGTGGTTTTGGCACTGTGAGCAGGTGCCAGGTCGTGCTGAAAAATGAAATCCTCATCTCCATAAAGCATTTCAGCCGATGGAAGCATGAAGTGCTCCAAAATCTCCTGATAGCTAGCTGCATTGACCCTGCCCTTGATGAAACACAGTGGACCAACACCAGCAGCTGACATGGCACCCCACACCATCACTGACTGTGGGTACTTGACACTGGACTTCAGGCATTTTGGCATTTCCTTCTCCCCAGTCTTCCTCCAGACTCTGGCACCTTGATTTCCGAATGACATGCAAAATTTGCTTTCATCAGAAAAAAGTACTTGGGACCACTTAGCAACAGTCCAGTGCTGCTTCTCTGTAGCCCATTTCGGCACCTGTAGCCCATTTCCTGCACACGCCTGTGCACGGTGGCTCTGGATGTTTCCACACCAGACTCAGTCCACTGCTTCCTCAGGTTCCCCAAGGTCTGGAATCGGTCCTTCTCCACAATCTTCCTCAGGGTCCGGTCTCCTCTTCTCGTTGTACAGCGTTTTCTGCCACATTGTTTCCTTCCAACAGACTTACCATTGAGGTGCCTTGATACAGCACTCTGGGAACAGCCTATTTGTTGAGAAATTTCTTTCTGGGTCTTACCCTCTTGCTTGAGGGTGTCAATGATGGCCTTCTTGACATCTGTCAGGTCGCTAGTCTTACCCATGATGGGGGTTTTGAGTAATGAACCAGGCAGGGAGTTTATAAAAGCCTCAGGTATCTTTTGCATGTGTTTAGAGTTAATTAGTTGATTCAGAAGATTAGGGTAATAGGTCGTTTAGAGAACCTTTTCTTGATATGCTAATTTATTGAGACAGGTTTTTTGGGTTATCAGGAGTTGTATGCCAAAATCATCAGTATTAAAACAATAAAAGACCTGACAAATTTCAGTTGGTGGATAATGAATCTATAATATATGAAAGTTTAATTGTAATCATTACATTATGGTAAATAATGAAATTTAACACTATATGCTAATTTTTTGAGAAGGACCTGTATTGTGTAAAGCTGAACAACACATACCTGAAATGTTAGTGGTGAGCTCAGTAAGCGCACTCTGCCCATAGCCTTTGCTATTACGTGCACGTACACTCAGTAGGTAGGTGGTTCCAGGGTGCAAGTTGTTAAGAAGGTGGGAAGTTTCATTTGGAGGCTTACAGATGGTTGAACGTTGGCCTGGAACACTCACCCCAGGGTCTGAAGACTCAATGATTTGGTAACTGAGCTGAAAACAAAAAGCAGTAGTGCTGAAAAATCGATCATTACATAGAGCGATTGCAAGAATATTATCTAAATGAAACAACAGCAAAATATAAAGCCTAAATATCCAGTGGTTTATCTGAGCCAGGTTATGTTAGAGGCTACAAACCAGCAACACAGGTTAAGCAGCCAAATATCACAATATGCCACTGTTACATCACAGCAAAGCCAAAGTAAACGGAGTTGGTATTCCGACAAACAAGTTGCAAAAAATTAAATTTTTGCAACTTACCTTTACCGATGTGGGTTGAAATACAACCCCAATCATTTCCAATATGCTGCAATATAGCAGCCGCATATAGCAATTTTTGGCAGTACCATGTAATAGTAGTAATACTGTTTCTGAAACAATCACAATCTTAAAGGGATCCTGTCATGCTGAAAAAGGTATCCGATTTGCAGGCAGGATAGTATAACACAGGAGGAGCAGATCAGACTGATATATATTTTTGGTGGAAAGATTCAGTATAACTTGAATTTCATTCATTTAAATCCCTGATGTTTGCTTGTATATGAGTCCAATGGGTGGTTCTATTCAGATATTGACAATCGTCCCTGTATGATGACTGTGCATGCTTTGAAGCTCTAGTAGGACCGCCCACTGGACTCATACATAGAAACACCAGTGATTTCAATTAATAAAACGCAAGTGTGGAGACACTGCATTGCATCTTAATTAGCCAGATGACTATTTTTAGCAAACCATGAAGAATAGACTGCTATCTGTAATATTGACTTATAACTTGACATTTGATGTAATAATGTGCCCTTATCCTTGATGACTAGTAATGTTTACTGATATGCTAATTACAAATTGTCTAGGCCAGATACTTTGTTGACATTCGAAGCAGAGGAGGAAAATCTATGCAAATAGATTACATAATCAAACAATGCAACTTGGTCATCACCATTCCTCCCTTTATTTGTGATGTTGGATTGAAGGACACTTGTTAAGTATAAAAACAGGTTACATGCCTCTATAGAGATAGGCACAGAGAGAGAGAGAGACAGCCAGAAATTCTGACAAGACGTCCAAAACATCTAGAGACTCTACAGGACTGCAGCAATACATCATGGCTCCATCACGAGGGACACGGCTCTATCATTCTCCAGGAAACAAACCAGGGGACCTCGGCCCTGATTGGAAGAATACAGATCTGCTTCACTGACCATCACTGAACCATGGATATGTTCGGCGAAAGTCAGGATTGAGACCCGCTGGTCACCTGACTCCATGGAGATGTTCTGAGAAGCTAGGTTGTGACCCTCCGGTCAACTGGCCTTGTACCTGAATAGACTGTCATCTTCCTACGCTTGCCATTACTTCCCCTCTGTGCAAGCCACAGGTAGGTTAGTTGACCCTGGGAGCTCTGAAGTAACAGCTGCCATTATCCCTGTGAGTCAGTGACAGGGTGAAACTCTGTAATGTGCACCATCGTGGGGTATTTTGCTGGGACTGTTCTATGTGTTATCTGCCTGTTGTGTGGTTCAGTAAAGCATTGCCACACTGTTTTACCCTCACCCTGTGTTGTCTGAGTAGCGTTATGCCCACGTTAAAAGGAGAGCAGGTGTTTGGTGGGACGATCCCTGGTCCATGTGGTTTCGGCTAGTGGACCTGGGTGCCCGCTGAGCCCCCGTGTCTCCACAACAAACTATACTAAATCTTCCATCAAACATTCTGTCTAGCATCTGCTTCTTTACATGATGCTGTCATCAGGTAGGACTGCGTGTACGTGACAGGTTACCTATAATAGGATTTTCCACTATTTGACCCCTTTTCATGTGTCCTAACTATCAATTTTCTAATACACCATATATACTCGAGTATAAGCCGACCAAAATATAAGCAGAGACCCCTAATTTTGCCACAAAAGACTGGGAAAACTTGGTGACTTGAGTATAAGCCTAGGGTGGGAAATGCAGCAGCTACTGGTAAATTACAAAAATGAAAATAGATACCAATAAAAGTAAAATTGGTTGAAACATCAGTAGGTTAAATGTTTTTGAATCTATATTGAATCAGGAGGCCCATATAATGCTCCATACAGTTCATGATGGGCCCCATAAGATGCTCCATACAAAATATGCCCCATATAATGCTCCATAAAGTTCATGATGGGCCCCATAAGATGCTCCATACAAAAATAAGCCCCATATAATGCTGCACAAAGGTTAATAATGACCCCATAAGATGCTCCATAGAATAATATGTCCCATATAATGCTCCATAAAATTCATGATGGGCCCCATAGGATGCTCCATACAAAAATATGCCCCATATAATGCTCCATAAAAGTAGATGGCCCTATAAGATGCTCCATAGAATAATATGCTCCATATGCTGCTCCATAAAGGTGGATGGCCCCATAAGATACTCCATAGCATAATATGCCCCATATGCTGCTCCATAAAGGTTGATGGCCCCATAAGATGCTCCATAGCATAATATGTCCCATATGCTGCTCCATAATGGTTGATGGCCCCATAAGATGTTCCATAAAGGTTGATGGCCCTATAACATGCTCCATAGCATAATATGCCCCATATGCTGCTCCATAAAGGTTGATGGCCCCATAAGATACTCCAAAACATAACATGCCCCATATGCTGCTCCATAAAGGTTGATGGCCCCTTAAGATGCTCCATAGCATAACATGCCCCATATGCTGCTCCATAAAGGTTGATGGCCCCAGAAGATGCTCCATAGCATAATATTCCCCATATGCTGCTGCTGCGATTGAAAAATAAAAAAAAAGACGTACTCACCTCTCATCGCTGGGCACCGAGTCCAGTGTCCTGAGCAGGTGGGGACACCAGCGCGCTATGGGGGCCAGATGCCGAAGTCGCCACTGGCTCAGCCCCCGACACTAGCGATATTCACATGTCCCCGTTCCACCGCCGCGCGCCGCTGTGTCTTCGGGGTCTCTGCAGTGACTGTTCAGGTAGAGGGCGCACTAACCACGTCATCGCGCCCTCTGACCTGAACGTCACAGCCAGAAGATGCGGAAGACAGAGCCCTGCGGTGGAACGGGGACAGGTGAATATTGCATGGCTCACCCTCCCCCGTCATACTCACCCTCCTGGCGTGGTCCCTGCTTCTTCGATGGTCTCCGGCGCGTGCCGGCAGCTTGTTCCTGTGTTCAGCGGTCCCATGGTACCGCTCATTAAAGTAATGAATATGCGCTCCGCCTATGGGAGTGGAGTCGCTTCCATATTCATTATTTTAATGAGCGGTACCACATGACCGCTGAACACAAGAAGAGCTGTCAGCGCCAGAGACCATCTGAGTAGCAGGGACATGCAGGTGAGTATGATGTCACAGCCACCACTCTTTTCGCTCCCCCTCCCCTGCCGACCCCCTGGGACAATGATTCGAGTATAAGCAGAGAGGGGCACTTTCAGCCTAAAAAAATGGTCTGAAAATCTCAGCTTATAATCGAGTATATACGGTACTTTTATTACCTGCGCTGCTTCTGTGAGCACATCTCTGTGTAGGTCATATATTCCTCTGCTGTCATTCAGGCTCTGCTACTTCACAACTGGGAGCTGGAATCAGACAAAATGAGAACAGCACGTCGTTGGTGGTGGCGGGGATTCCTTTCAATAAGTTTCAATGAGACCCACACAGAGAAGCGCTTACAAAAAGCAGCGCAGATGACAGAAGTATATTTGAAAACTGATTGTTAGGAAGAGTTAGGACACATGAAAAGGGGTAAAATTCCCAGAACATACTCCGAATGTATTCATAAGTTCCTATTGACTGATGTATACTAACAAAATGTACCTTTGCATATTTCTGGCAGGTATGTATATGCATACTTTCTTTAGCTGTATTTGATACCAAGGTCGAAAATGCAATTCAACACAACGGTATCTCACAACAAAAGTTTAACTGTAGGGTATCATTTTTTCATTATGTGAACCTATACAACACTATGTGGCTGTTAAGTGGCCTGTAAATACAGTATGTCACAGGCTTCCATGCAATGATAGTAGTTTCAATCTTTACTGATGGCTGACTTTGATCTCCTTGTGAATAGACATACACAAATGTAGCGAGCTGAATTTGTAGGTAACATACCTGTACGTTTGTGATTTGTATTATTAAATTAATAATAAATAATAAATTAAATTTATTATTATAAATATATTACATTATTAAATTAGCGTACAGGTAAAAATCCACTTCAGGCATAATACCACACTGTACTATGGATTCCTCTGGTATGGACCTTGTGATACTATGACAACAGCTTGCCATGGGTCCATTGCTTCTAGGGAAGAGTGCCTATGCGAGTCACCACACCAAGTGACAGTGTGTGTGTTGCCAAACAACTGATACTAGGATTGGGCTGTCATTGTATGCCTACCTCGTATTGGGTGAGGATACCGTTAGGCTCAGTAGGTTCGTCCCAGGAGAGAACAGTAGCATCATCCAGTGGAGTGAGCACCAACGAGTCGGAAGGAATTCCTCCAGGCACTGAATGGTTAAAAAGAAAGTAAATTAGCAATAATATTGGTTCTTTAATAACAAATTTAGAACAGCAATGGATTAGTCGCAAGCCAAATAAGCATATTAGTAGACAAAATTTAATAATTAGACGTTATATGGATTATTTGGGAACATCTTTGTTGCGATGATAATTTTTTATTATTATTTCTATCCAGGTACCAGAAGTAAATTTCTAATTGTACGTAGCAATTTCAATGCTGATACAAAGATAATATGTTATGTAATTTAATATATAGTGCCAGGAAATCAATAGCTAATATCTAGATTTAATAGACAGATATCAATATTGATAGAATTTTATGATGCATGCTTTTTTAACCGCCTTGTAAGGTGTTTTATAGCAATTTTTGAGATTTTATGCTTTTGCCTAAGAACCTTTCCTGACAATTAGCTGCGATTTTAGCAGTAGGAAACTCTCAGGTAAAATAAGCTGATGATACAAACCATCTTCCTGTGTATAGCAAGTAACCTCCTTGCCCTCCTTTCGGCCCTCTGGATTGGATATAGAAAGGCGACAGTGTACAGCACTGTATGGAGGTAGAGAACGAAGGGTATAATGGCTAGCACCCCCCTCCACTGTTACACAGTCTTGCACAGTGCTGGATTCATGGTGGTGACACAGCGTCACTGAGTAGGTATGGCAGCGAGTGATGTTAAAGCCAACTGCTTCCCAGTGCAGAGTTAGTTGGCGTGGTTGCTCTGCTGTGCAGGAAAGGCCTTTGGGTGCCCGCATGGGCTCTGCAAGGAGAACAAATATTGGACAGTTTATAAATGCCATCTCTGGTTAATTGGCATGAAATGGCACTGTGGACTCTAAACACTATGCCACAGCTTGTTGGAACCTACAAAATTCACTTGACACATACATTATATTCATAAGGTCTCCTACCTGCACACTTTGTCCTGCTGATTAGTGCGGGTCCAGGTCTCCCGGTGCCCCCCTCACCAGGGCGAGTAAGTAACACAGACAGGTGATACTGTGAATCAGGGTCCAAGTGCCACAGTTTGTATGTGTGTGAAGTGACAGCATGCCTTTCCCGCCAGGATCCACCACTCACACGATACTCAATTTCCCTGCGCACGATGGGCCCGTCACCAGTAATGGAGCGAGTATTTAGCTGTACAATCAAATAGGTGGGACCAGCCCTTAGAAGTTGAGGTGGAGCAATAGGCGTTGGTGGTTCTGTGTGATATTCAGTGGTAATAAGTTAGTATGAGATCAGTAACAAAGTGACATAGGATTGCATTGTGATTATTTTGGATATTACAAATGCTAAATGTATGGAAGCAGGTGATGAAAACTGGAGATTCATTCAAAAATTGATTTTTGAAGAGTTTTGGAGCAGAATTGGTCCATAAATTGCCTGAAAAAGCGCTTAATTATTAGAATGAATGAACACATGCACTTCAATGTGAAAATTACTTGCTGTTGGTATTTCAGTCTTCAGAGCTCCTAATCTTTTCAAGTTTCCAAAGATGCAAAGCGGCTAAAAAAAAGGACCTAATCATTCTTCAGGCGGCTTGCACTTGGAAGTTGCACATTATTTCACATATACAAGTTAAAAAAAACACCAGCAACAGCTTGAGGGAAATCACCGCCAGCGTCCCCTGAACCATCTTCCTTGTGTGTCAAAACTTGGAGGGTATGACAAGCTTCTCAAATATGTCACCTGCAGATACCCCAACTATCTGATCATTTGAACTCTGTGATTTTTGGAAAGTTTCTGCTCCAAAAACTCAGCAAAAAATCCCAGGGTGAACACACAACAGTATAGACAAATCTTCGGAAAGATAATCATATATTTTCTGCTCTCACCTTTCACCACAAGCTCAGCAAAGTTGGACACTCCTGCACCAAAAATGGAGCGACTCACACAGCGATATAGGTCCTGATCATCTCTCCCAGCTTCAAACAGCTGGAAAGAGGCCAAGAGCCGCCAGTGACTGACATGTTGAATTATCCCTGAAGATGTGATGCCTCCATTTTGCCTCTGTAAACCGACAATAAATTTGGATGATTAAAACCAATCCGAGTCATAGGTTGCATCTCAACCGTGATCTTCACAAAAGCGTATTCAGCCGAGACAAGTGTCTTACGCAGTACTTTGTACGAATATCCGGCTTGTGAATGAACATGATTACTCAGTTGATGAATGAATGTACACCATCACATTCCTTTGACACAGCATCTACTCATTTCCCAGGAGCACTGCAATCACTAATTATACCAACGTTAAACTATCTGTAGACGCTATCATTTGCTCAAGACGTAACCATAGAAACTTATACTTTCTTCTGCAAACTTTATGTTCATTTGCACTGCACAGAAAAGTCATATTCGCAGCTGAATAGGCCCAATGTAGTAGTCATACTGAAGAATTGCGTCACAGACACAATAACCATAGGCATCCATTCAACATGTACTCATTCAGACGCCACATTCTCTAATTGGCTTCATGCCGTCCTATTCAAATCCCTGCCATCCATATGCCCCATTCAATTCAGTGTTCATAAATGATGCTTCTTCTCACCTGCAGTAGGAAGGTCTCGCCTTCATTTGCCCTGCCAGCAGCAGGGCACTGAAATGTGGCATTCTGCCCAGCGTTAACTTCCACCTCCCCAAGCCGGGAGAAGTGAGGAGCCTGGGCTGTGAGAGAAGAAGTTGTTACAGACACTTTTCATTTCCTATAAGACCAAAGTGTCATGTTCTGAATTACTCACTGCAGGGGTAACTAAGAAGAAGAATATCATCCAGTGCAATATATCCTAGTGGAGTTCCTGACACCTCAGCTTCAAATAGCACCTACAATAAAGCGCAAAAACAGATCCAATAGCAGAGTTACCAATTAAAAACAAAACACTAGTTTTCTTTGTACTTAGGGCTACACTAATGGTATTATTCTAACATTACAGAGTACCGTATATTGCTGCAAAGCAAAGTATGGGACAGCGACTACAGCAACATTACACTTGTAGTAAGCGGTTCATATCGGATTAGCAGTGTTGCCAACTCTTCGCATTATGTCAGCTCCATAATACCATGCACGTACCAGTCATTCTGTAATCCTGTGTTTCAGCACTTTTCCCAATTATTACATACTGATTGCTTCAGATACAGGATGTTGGTGATTTATGCCTTAAAGTGGTATTTCCATCTCCAAGATCCTATCCTGAAATGTAGCAGGTGTAATATTAATAATAGTAATAATAATATTAGCAAATACCTCCAATTAGAAATGTAGCAGAGTTTTTCTTATTCACTATGTCTCTTTCGTCATGTACAGGCATTGCAGGAACTTAGGTATCCATGGTTATGACCACCGTTGCTAGTGGTCATAACCATGGATACCTAAGGTCCTGCAATGTCTGCACATGAGGAAAGAGACATAGCGAATCAGAAAAAGTATAGTACATATCTAACTGGAGGTACTTGCTAATATTATTACACCTACTACATATTGGGGTAGGATCTTGGATAAGTCAGTTGCCAGTAAGCCAAGACCAAACCACTAATGTGGGCTTTGCCTAAGAAAGAATGTATTTAAACCAACTTAAGATCTGCCCATTTTCCCCTTGTACATTACCAGGTACATTTTTGGGATTTTTCACACATGAAGTTTAAAGGACTGGGACATTTTTTCTCATTCAAATATGCAAATCATTTTTCCATCTTTTTTTCATGATATGCAAGGTATAATTTTTATCTTATTTTCATATATTCTTTTTTCACAAAGGAACACTAAAATACACTTTACAATTTGTTCTGTAGCAATTCATTTTTATCTATTGGACCTTTTTTTGTTTTTTTACAGAGAAGGGGCTAGTAACAGTGATTTAGGTTGGTAGCAACATTTTTTTAATGTATTTATTTTCTTCCTGCTTTTTTATTTACTGCATTTATTTTTCATTTATTTGCCAGATTGGGTATCCAAAAGGGTAATAAAGGACTTATGGGGGGACTGTTATGATACGGTGGTCTAGGAGCATCATGGAACGAGCTCTGAAGGACGTGGTAACTGTACTGACCGCAGTCCCTAAGCTCAACACAACACTAGAAGTAGCCGCGGAATGCTCCTAACTCTCCCTAGGCATCTTGTCACAGCCTAAGAGCTAACTACCCCTAAAGAAAGAAGCAGGAAAACTATCTTGCCTCAGAGAAAATCCCCAAAGGATAGATTAGCCCCCCACAAATAATGACTGTGAGTGGAGAGGGAAAAGACATACACAGAATGAAACCAGGATGAGCACAGGAGGCCAGTCTAGCTAAACAGATAGGACAGGATGGAATACTGTGCGGTCAGTATAAAACACTACAAAAATCCACGCAGAGTTTATAAAAAAAACTCCACATCTGACTAAAGGTGTGGAGGGCAAATCTGCCTCCCAGAACTTCCAGCAAGACAGAATTAATACACACTGATAAGCTGGACAAACATAGAAAGCACAGAATGGATAAGTCCACAATCTATGGACAGAAAAGAGCAAGCAAAAACTTAGTTTAGCAGAACTGGTCAGGGTAACAGGGAACGCCAAACAGATGTGAATCCAACCAGGAACCATTTACAAGTGGCACTGGCTGAAGACAGAGCCAGACCTAAATAGCCGAGCAGAAGAGAAGATAAGTGGAGGCAGCTGATGACAGCTAACTCCAAGGAGCAGCCATACCACTATAAACCACAAGAGGGAGCCCAAGAGCAGAACTCACAAAAGTGCCACTTACAACCACCGGAGGGAGCCCAAGAGCGGAATTCACAACAGTACCCCCCCCTTGAGGAGGGGTTCACCGAACCCTCACCAGAGCCCCCAGGCCGATCAGGACGAGCCAAGTGAAAATCACGAACCAAATCGGTAGCATGGACATCGGAGGCAACAACCCAAGAATTATCCTCCTGGCCATAACCCTTCCACTTGACAAGATACTGAAGCCTCCGCCTCGAAAAACGAGAATCCAAAATCTTCTCAACCTCATATTCCAACTCTCCCTCAACCAACACCGGGGCAGGAGGGTCAACCGAGGGAACAACGGGCACCACATATCTCCGCAACAAAGATCTATGGAAAACATTATGAATGGCAAAAGAGGCAGGAAGAGCCAAACGAAAAGACACTGGATTAATAATTTCAGAAATTTTATAAGGACCAATAAACCGAGGCTTAAACTTAGGAGAAGAAACCTTCATAGGAACATGACGAGAAGACAACCAAACCAAATCCCCCACACAAAGCCGGGGACCAACACACCGACGGCGGTTAGCAAAACGTTGAGCCCTTTCCTGAGACAACGTCAAATTGTCCATCACATGAGTCCAAATCTGCTGCAGCCTGTCCACCACAGAATTAACACCAGGACAATCAGAAGGCTCAAGCTGCCCAGAAGAAAAACGAGGATGAAAACCAAAATTACAAAAGAAAGGTGAAACCAAAGTAGCCGAACTAGCCCGATTATTAAGGGCAAACTCGGCCAACGGCAAGAAAGACACCCAATCATCCTGATCAGCAGACACAAAGCATCTCAAATAGGTCTCCAAGGTCTGATTAGTTCGCTCAGTTTGGCCATTAGTCTGAGGATGAAACGCCGAAGAAAAAGACAAATCAATGCCCATCCTACCACAAAAGGCCCGCCAAAATCTAGAGACAAACTGAGAACCTCTGTCAGACACAATATTCTCCGGAATGCCATGCAAACGAACCACATGCTGAAAAAATAATAGAACCAGATCTGAGGAGGAAGGCAACTTAGGCAAAGGTACCAGATGGACCATTTTAGAGAACCGGTCACAAACAACCCAGATAACAGACATCTTCTGGGAAACAGGAAGATCCGAAATAATATCCATGGAAATATGCGTCCAGGGCCTCTCAGGGACTGGCAAAGGCAAAAGCAACCCACTAGCGCGGAAACAGCAAGGCTTGGCCCGGGCGCAAGTCCCACAGGACTGCACAAAAGCACGCACATCGCGCGACAAGGAAGGCCACCAAAAGGACCTAGCAACCAAATCTCTGGTACCAAAAATCCCAGGATGACCAGCCAACACTGAACAATGAACCTCAGAAATTACCTTACTTGTCCATCTATCAGGAACAAACAGCTTCCCCACTGGACAGCGGTCAGGCCTATCAGCCTGAAATTCCTGAAGCACCCGCCGCAAATCAGGGGAGATAGCAGAAAGAATCACCCCCTCCTTAAGAATGCCAACCGGCTCAAGGACTCCAGGAGAATCAGGCGAAAAACTCCTAGAGAGGGCATCAGCCTTAACATTCTTAGATCCCGGAAGATACGAGACCACAAAATCAAAACGGGAGAAAAACCGGGACCATCGAGCCTGTCTAGGATTCAGCCGCTTGGCCGACTCGAGGTAAATCAGATTCTTATGATCGGTCAGGACCACAACACGGTGTTTAGCTCCCTCAAGCCAATGTCACCACTCCTCAAACGCCCACTTCATAGCTAACAACTCCCGATTGCCGACATCATAATTGCGTTCCGCAGGCGAAAACTTTCTGGAAAAAAAAGCACACGGTTTCATCAAAGAACCATCAGACTCCCTCTGAGACAAAACGGCCCCTGCCCCAATCTCAGAAGCGTCGACCTCCACCTGAAAAGGAAGAGAAACATCTGGTTGATGCAACACAGGGGCAGAAGTAAATCGGCGTTTAAGCTCCTGAAAGGCCTCAACAGCCTCAGAGGACCAATTAGTCACATCAGCGCCTTTCTTCGTCAAATCAGTAAGGGGCTTAACCACACTGGAAAAATTGGCAATGAAACGGCGATAGAAATTAGCAAAGCCCAAAAATTTTTGAAGACCCTTCACAGATGTGGGTTGGATCCAGTCATGAATAGCTTGGACCTTAACAGGATCCATTTCTATAGACGAGGGAGAAAAAATAAAACCCAAAAAAGAGACCTTGTGAACTCCGAATAGGCACTTAGACCCCTTCACAAATAAAGCATTATCACGAAGGATCTGGAACACCATCCTGACCTGCTTCATATGAGACTCCCAATCATCGGAAAAAATCAAAATATCATCCAAATATACGACCATGAATTTATCAAGATAATTGCGGAAAATATCATGCATGAAAGACTGGAAAACAGATGGAGCATTAGAGAGCCCAAATGGCATCACAAGGTATTCAAAATGGCCTTCGGGCGTATTAAATGCAGTTTTCCATTCGTCACCCTGTTTAATACGAACAAGATTATATGCCCCTCGGAGGTCAATCTTAGTAAACCAACTAGCCCCCTTAATTTGAGCAAACAAATCAGTAAGCAAAGGCAAGGGGTATTGGAATTTGACCGTGATCTTATTAAGAAGACGATAATCAATACAGGGTCTCAAGGAGCCATCCTTCTTAGCAACAAAAAAGAAACCCGCTCCCAATGGTGACGAAGAGGGCCGAATATGTCCTTTCTCCAAAGATTCCTTAACATAGCTCCGCATGGCGGCATGCTCTGGCACAGACAGATTGAAAAGTCGGCCCTTAGGGAACTTACAACCAGGAATCAAGTTAATAGCACAATCACAGTCCCTATGTGGAGGAAGGGAACTGGACTTGGGCTCATCAAATACATCCTGGAAATCCGACAAAAACTCAGGGACCTCAGAAGAGGGGGAAGAGAAAATTGACATCAAAGGAACGTCACTATGTACTCCTCGACAACCCCAACTAGTCACCGACATAGTTTTCCAATCCAGCACCGGATTATGTTCCTGTAACCATGGAAATCCCAGCACAACAACATCATGCAGGTTATGCAACACCAGAAAATGGCAATCTTCCTGATGTGCAGGAGCCATGTACATAGTCATCTGTGTCCAGTACTGAGGTTTATCCTTGGCCAAGGGTGTAGCATCAATGCCCCTCAAAGGAATAGGGCTCTGCAAAGGCTGAAAGGAAAAACCACAGCGCCTGGCGAATTCTAAGTCCATTAAGTTCAGGGCAGCGCCTGAATCTACAAATGCCATGACAGAAAAGGACGACAATGAACAAATCAGGGTCACAGATAAGAGAAATTTAGGCTGTATAGTACTAATGGTAACAAACCTAGCGACTCTCTTAGTACGCTTAGGGCAATCAGAGATAACATGTGCCGAATCACCACAGTAAAAACACAGCCTATTCTGACGTCTGAATTGCTGCCGTTCTATTCTAGTCTAAATCCTATCACATTGCATAGGTTCAGGACTCTGCTCCGAGGATACTGCCATATGGTGCACAGCTTTGCGCTCGCGCAGACGCCGATCAATCTGAATGGCTAGAGACATAGATTCGCTCAAACCGGCAGGCGTAGGAAAGCCCACCATAACATCTTTAAGGGTTTCAGAAAGACCTTTTCTGAAAATAGCAGCCAGAGCCTCTTCATTCCATTTAGTGAGCACAGACCATTTTCTAAATTTCTGGCAGTATAACTCTGCCGCTTCCTGACCTTGACACAAGGCCAACAGGGTTTTTTCTGCATGATCCACAGAATTAGGTTCATCATACAATAATCCGAGCGCTTGAAAAAATGCATCTACATTCAATAATGCCGGATCCCCTGTTTCAAGAGAAAAAGCCCAGTCTTGAGGGTCACCACGCAGCAAGGATATGATGATTTTTACTTGCTGAATGGGATCACCAGAAGAACGGGGTTTCAAAGCAAAAAACAATTTGCAGTTATTTTTAAAGTTCAAAAACTTGGATCTGTCTCCAAAAAACAAATCAGGAGTAGGAATTCTGGGCTCTAAAGCCGGAGTCTGGACAACATAGTCCTGGATACTCTGAACTCTTGCAGCAAGTTGATCCACACGAGAAAACAAACCCTGAACATCCATGCCAAAGCATATATCCTGAACCACCCAGATATCAAGAGGAAAAAAAAAAAGACAAACCAAAGCACAGAAAAAAAATTGGTTCAGAACTTTCTTTTTCTTCTTTTGAGATGCATTTAATTCATTTTTGGCCACTTGTACTGTTATGATACGGTGGTCTAGGAGCAACATGGAACGAGCTCTGAAGGACGTGGTAACTGTACTGACCGCAGTCCCTAAGCTCAACACAACACTAGAAGTAGCCGTGGAATGCTCCTAACTCTCCCTAGGCATCTCGTCACAGCCTAAGAGCTAACTACCCCTAAAGAAAGAAGCAGGAAAACTATCTTGCCTCAGAGAAAATCCCCAAAGGATAGATTAGCCCCCCACAAATAATGACTGTGAGTGGAGAGGGAAAAGACATACACAGAATGAAACCAGGATGAGCACAGGAGGCCAGTCTAGCTAAATAGATAGGACAGGATGGAATACTGTGCGGTCAGTAAACTCCACACCTGACTAAAGGTGTGGAGGGCAAATCTGCCTCCCAGAGCTTCCAGCAAGACAGAATTAATACACACTGATAAGCTGGACAAACATAGAAAGCACAGAATGGATAAGTCCACAATCTATGGACAGAAAAGAGCAAGCAAAAACTTAGCTTAGCAGAACTGGTCAGGATAACAGGGAACTCCAAACAGATGTGAATCCAACCAGGAACCATTTACAAGTGGCACTGGCTGAAGACAGAGCCAGACCTAAATAGCCGAGCAGAAGAGAAGATAAGTGGAGGCAGCTGATGACAGCTAACTCCAAGGAGCAGCCATACCACTAGAAACCACAAGAGGGAGCCCAAGAGCAGAACTCACAAAAGTGCCACTTATAACCACCGGAGGGAGCCCAAGAGCGGAATTCGCAACAGGGGACATTTCAACATTTAAATGCTTAATTTATTAACTAATGTCTACTGTAACTGGGACTGGCATATAAGCCCAAGTTACACTGGATATCTAGCCTCCTGGCTTCATAGCAGAGCTGACTGGGACTCCTAGGACACAGCAGTTTCCATCACTACATCCATCAATCACATGAGCACTGGGTCCGTAGGAGGCAGCTCAGTGAGTACATGAAGCTCGTGTACAGCCCCATTCTATGACCTTTTTGTGGAGTTAAATAAGATCTATGACAAATTTTCAGTCTCATTTCTAGAAAACGAGCTCAAGGAGGAATTTGTGGGCTTGATGTACAGCTTTCAGATTGGTGCTGCAGGACAAGAAGGGGTCCTCAATCTGCCATTTTGTTAGCGGAAATTGAAACTGCTCATAATCCAGGGCGACATGGATGAATTTGTAATTGGTGGCTATTTGGCCAGATGAAGAATCGGGAATATGTTCTAGTCATTTTTGCTACGTAACTCTTAGCTTGTAGTATTGGAAACAAGGGGTTTTCTTTTTATGACGTTCATTGTATGGTAAAAATGGCATGTAAACATGATTCTGTCTTTGTCAGCCTCCACCGGACAGGGGCGTAATGGCAGCCAGCTGTCACAGTGGTCTTTCCAGCCGGCGGGCAATCCTGAGCAGAATAAAAAGGGGAAAGTTGTGGAAGGGAGGCAGAATCAGCCCATCTAGATAAACAATGTCCAGACCTCAGATGCAACAGGAAGAAAGACTCGCTTTTACTGGAGCAGTTAATGATAATGATTACAGCTCTCCACAGTTATTCAGTACACTGAGCCAACAGCCCCTCATAGTGTGATGAACCAGCTCTTTTCCATCAATGTATAGCCGCTCTTCTCACTCCGCTGCATATAGCACTATTAGCACTATACGTGCACTAAAACTTCTCCTCTCAGCCTGGGCCTTACCATCCACGGCTCCTCAGGCTTGCAGGAAAGTATCTCAAGGCTCCTCCCACTGTTGACAACTAAGGATCATGTCTAGACATCTCTCCTATTATCCCTAACTGAAGGTTATACCTGACAATCTAGAAATCTCACTCAGGAAAGTGACAATGACAATAGCAACTGTGGCACCCCTAGGGGTATTTGCCACAAAAATAGTTACTGACAGTAAGTACAAATACTAAAATAGCAAGACTGCACTACCACCTCCGGCTAGAAGGGGGAGCTCCAGAGACTCCCCTTGATCCATTCTGGTCTGAGAGAAGAAATGGCAGTTGGGCCAAGGAGTTGAAAGTGAGAGGTCATACAGCTGAATTTCTAACAGCCCTATGACGGTTTCCAGGCCCAAATCACCGGCCTGAGGAGAAGAGGGATAGAGAAAAAGGACATTGTGAGAACCGGGTAGCATTAATCACTACCCAGAACAGGCGCAAAGACGGATACCGGATCCGTGGCTGTATTCATTATATATAATACAGCAACCGGAAAAACGTGAGGTAATATCAGCTTCACTAGGGTCGGATGCAGCAACAGACACAGAGTTCAGCGGTACTCCCAGAGGGGGTAAACCGATAAAAGGACTCGGGTTGCCCGTCGAACCAGGACCCGGAGGGGACAGATTGGGCCGGCAGCCAGTTCACATACAGCAGCAGGGCCACACAGAAATTGCGCACAATAAGAGGCGAAGACCCCGGCAGGGTCAAAGTAACTCAGAGTTCCCATACAGACTCCGGTGACAGGACTGGTTGTAAATCCTTTTATGTTAAAGTAAACTGGTTAAACGTTTCAGTGCCTCAGTCTTTCATTTGGACAATAGCCATCTATCCAGGATCAGGATCGTCACCGCTGGGAGAACCTGCTGCTGATCAAGTAAGTGCCTGTCCCCTCATGATACCCCTTACACTGTGCATTGCCTGAGGCCACAGCACCGGGTCAAGCCACCCGTGACATCCCCCTCAAGAGACAGACTCCATTGGTCCGGTGCTGGGTATCCCGGTCTCCTGGGCGTCACAATTGTCGTCACGAACAGGATCTAGCCAGCCCGTATACCGGGTATTGTGTGCCGTGATTGGAGCCCAAAACTGTGAAAACTGGGATGAAAAATCTTGAAAATTGACTTTATTAAAGAAAAATCCATTCCCCCATTGAAAACTATTGAAAGTGACTTTTCCCCATTGGTTATAATGGAGTAAAGATGGCCGCCATCCCCTGAGGTAATCACTTCATAACCGTTAGGCACGAGACTGTTAATTGAGCTACGCCATCACCTGAGCCCCAGTCTAACTGAAAAACTTCAGAATCCGCCATTACAGAGCGCGGTGGGTGGGAGCAGCAGGGGGCGTGTCATTGTGGGCGGCACCAAGCTGAGCGCTCTGACATCAGAGCAAGGGGAAAATCGATCCTGCTGCACAGCGGAACGAATCTACACTATCCCGACGGAAGAGGAGGACCGGAAGGGTCCGGATTAACTAAGGGGGCACAGTATGTCGCAGCACGGAGACGCCGCAGCACTCGGCAACGCTAATGCAGCTGAAAGACAGAGTGTCAATAGAGAGTCCGGCAGCGCAGCGGTGCAAGGAGTGGCGCCCATCATGCCGGTGCTGATGCCATATACCCCGGGTGGCCCATGGCTTCCAATGTATGAAGGTGAGCCTAATACCCTTGACGATTTCAGAGAAAAGATGCTGGCCCATTTTGACATGTTCCCTGTGGGTGAAGTTCAGCGTGTTAGTCTCCTGATGATGCAGTTAAGTGGCCATGCTAAGCGAGAAGTCACAGCATGGGCAGCTGATCTAAAAGGCACTGTTGAACGCATATTTGCTGGATTAAAAGATACATTTGAAACCACGGCCAGCAGCAAAGCTAAAATACGATTCTTTATTTGCAAACAAAAAGCTAATGAGGGCGTGAGAGACTTTGCCTTAAACCTGCAGGAAGCCCTTAAATCACTTACACTGGCTGAACCCATTTTTAACACCGGAGCGGATAAACTGCTAAGAGATCAATTTATTGAGGGACTCTACACCCCTTCTCACCGGGGGCATGTGAGCATGCTTGTTTTTAAGAACCCTGAATTGACATTTGCCCAATTAAAGGAGAGCGCTATACGTCTCCAGCTGGCAGAGGCACCTCGGGATCAGGATCCTGCGCAACCCATGGCAGAGGCACCTCAACAACAGGGAGTGCCAGTGACATCAGCTATGTCTGGGGCCATTGCTAAGCCCCTGGGGCCCAGTACTAATGAGGCTCTTCAACAAAAGCTTGACTCTTTAGCTGATGTTGTTGCTTCAATGGCTAAAACCATGCAGGAGATGAGAGGACACAAGATGGAGTTGGCAAACTGTAGAGAGGATGTTCCATGGATGAGACCCCGGAGATACCCGACATGGAGAGGACGACCACGCGACCGCTACCAACCGGATGGACAGCCCATTTGCCGCCGTTGCCAGCAGCCGGGCCACTTTGCACGAGATTGTGATTTAAACGGGAATCCCCTGGGAATGCGGGCCGCTTCGCAGGAATGAACTTTCAAGGCCCAACACCCTGGCACGACAGGTACATCGGAGGACGACCCATTATCCCTATCGTGCTGGACGGAATTCCCCTCAACGCTTTGCTGGACACAGGTTCCCAGATTTCATCTATACCGTATATCCTTTATAAGAGGTACTGGGCTGATGCAGATATTGATAAAGGGCCCTCTGATGTTGAACTAGATATATGGGCCAGTAATGGTAAGTTGGTACCGAAACTAGGATTCAGGGAGATGACCATAAAGATTGGTAAAGTAGAACTGAAGAAACAGGGTATAATTGTTGTTGATGTTGACCGGCGGAACTGTGAACCAACTGTATTGATAGGAATGAATGTGTTAGAGAACTGCTTTTCCGAAGTCATTTCTGTCTTACAGCAAATTGCTGAAACTGCCCAATCCTGCCAGCAGAGAGTTCTCCGGAGGGAAATAAAAGTATTGATGTTAAGGCAACAGGTAGAAGTTGCAGGTGGAGAAATCGGCAGTGTGAGGGTAAGTGATCCAACGTCTATTGTAATCCCACCAAAAACAGAAATGCTGGTATGGTGTAGAGCAGCCATTGGTACTAAGGGACGAGATTATCAAGCCTTAA
Organism: Ranitomeya imitator; assembly: GCF_032444005.1. NCBI lineage: Eukaryota > Metazoa > Chordata > Amphibia > Anura > Dendrobatidae > Ranitomeya > Ranitomeya imitator. The sequence goes on along the minus strand of NC_091284.1, from coordinate 341,794,974 downwards.
TAGAACCAGTGTACACCGACAGCAGGCCCACTATACTCACAGCACGAGGGATAGTCGAGGTACACAGGGGACGAGTGCCGGTACGACTTTTGAACTGTGGAGAGGAAGAGGTCACTTTGCCAAGGTATGCTACAATGGCAAAGCTATATACTGTTGACAACAATGCCATCACAACCATTGAGCCCTTAGAACCAACCTGTCAGGTGGAAGGCAATGGCTCAGATGGAGAAATGGAGGATTGGTGCCAACAGCTACACGTGGGCATAAATTCAACACCTACCCATCAAAAACAAGGGGTGTATAGGCTAGTGACGGAATATGAACAAGTCTTCAGTAAACACCCATTGGACTTCGGACGGATAGAAGGGGTAGAACACACAATCCCCACAGGTGACCATCCCCCAATAAAAGAAAGATATATACCCATACCGCCCGCTCACTATCAATGTGCAAAAGATATGCTGAGGGAAATGAAACAGGCCGGGGTAATAAGAGACAGCTGTAGCCCCTGGGCGGCCCCTCTAGTGATTGTCAAAAAAAAGGACGGAACCATGAGAATGTGCGTAGACTACCGGAAGATTAATAACATCACCCATAAAGACGCCTACCCCTTGCCTAGGATAGAAGAGTCCTTAACTGCTTTGAAATCTGCTAATTATTTTTCCACCTTAGACTTAACAAGCGGGTATTGGCAAGTCCCTGTGGCTGAGAGAGATAAGGAAAAGACGGCATTCACCACACCAATGGGTCTATGTGAATTTAATCGCATGCCGTTCGGACTCTGCAACGCATCCGGTACCTTCCAGCGGCTGATGGAATGCTGCCTCGGACACAAGAACTTCGAGACCGTCCTCCTGTACCTAGATGATGTGATCGTCTACTCAAAGACTTACGAACAACACTTAATAGACCTGGCAGAAGTGTTCGAAGCCTTATCCAGGTATGGCATGAAAGTCAAGCCATCCAAATGTCACCTTCTCAAGCCAAAGGTACAGTACCTGGGACACATCGTGAGTTCGGAGGGAGTAGCACCAGATCCCGAGAAAATAAGCGCCATAAGGGATTGGCCAAGACCTACCAGCGCAAAAGAAGTGAGACAATTCCTGGGATTGGTGGGTTACTATCGCAGATTTATAAAAGGATTTACCAAGTTGGCAGCACCCTTGCAAGACACCTTGGTAGGGCAGACGAAGAAACCTTCAAACCGAAACCCTCCTTTTCAGTGGAACGACGAAAGGGAAGACTCCTTTGAACAACTAAAGAAGGCACTAACCGGAGAAGAGGTTCTGGCATACCCAGATTACCATAAACCTTTCATCCTCTACACCGATGCCAGTAATGTGGGACTAGGAGCGGTGCTGTCACAAAAGCAAGAAGGTCGGGAGAAAGTCATCGCCTTTGCAAGTAGAAAGCTCCGGCCTACTGAAAGAAATTCAGAAAATTACAGCTCCTTCGAATTGGAACTACTGGCAGTAGTTTGGGCTGTGACGGAGCGTTTCAAACACTATCTGGCCGCTGCAGAATTTATTGTCTATACTGACAACAATCCGTTGACCCACCTGGACACAGCCAAATTAGGTGTGTTAGAACAGCGATGGATAGCCCGGTTATCTAATTACAACTTCATAATCAAGTATCGAGCAGGTCGCAAGAATGGAAATGCCGATGCCCTATCCCGGATGCCACACTTGAGAGATGTAGAAGAGGAAACGGGGGAGCTTGAAGAAATTGAACTACCAGCCTTCCATCATCCCAAGGCAAAACATCATCAGTCAAGTACCTATCAGAAACAACAAGAGGTGAATTTTAATCCGTTAGCACACCATAGATGGGCTGACACCCAAGACAGCAATCCGGCTGTGAAGTTGGTGAAGGAACTGTTGACTGAGCAAAGTGCATATCCCTATGAGGATGCCCCAGAAGAGACGTATCAACTCTGGAAAGAGAGAGGCAAAATGTTCCTGTATCAAGGGAAGCTCTGTAGAAGATACACCAATCCGAAAACACATGAATTGGTTTGGCAGATTATTGTGCCTAAACAAGATGTGAAGATGGTCCTCGAAGCTTACCATAATGGTGCTGGTCACTTCGGTTGGAAAAAGTTAGAAGTACTTCTAAGAGAAAGATTTTATTGGGTCGGGATGAGAAAATCAATCGAACAGTGGTGCAGAAATTGTGGCCCGTGTAACCTCAGAAGAAACGATCAAAAGAACCAAAGAGCACCACTGCAGCCCATAATCACCAAACAACCACTTGAACTTGTAGCCATGGACCACGTGAAGTTGACACCAAGCCGGTCCGGCTATGTCTATGCCTTGACCATCGTGGACCATTATTCACGTTTCTTGGTAGTAGTACCCGTAAAAGATCTGACAGCAAAAACAGCAGCCAAAGCGTTCCAAACGTACTTTTGTAGACCCCATGGATATCCGGAACAGGTTCTCACCGACCAAGGTACAGCCTTTGAATCAGAGATCTTCAGAGAATTCTGTAATATGTATGGTTGCAAAAAGATCCGGACGACGGCCTATCATCCACAAACAAACGGCTTATGCGAGAAGATGAACCGTATTGTAATAGACCTACTAAAGACTTTACCTGAGACAGAAAGGAATCAATGGCCAGAGAAATTGCCTGACTTGGTGGATCTGTATAATCATGTCCCGGTGAGCTCCACCAACTGCACCCCAGCTTACCTTATGCGTGCAAGACCCGGCCAATTACCAATCGATCTAGAAATGGGAATTCTGAAACCAGACGCAGAAGTTCAAGACTCCAATTGGGATATCATACGGCAAAAGCAGTATCGCCAAGTGCAAGAGAGTGTGAAAAGAAGCCTTCAGCAAACTAGAGAAAGACAAGAGCGAACTTTCAACCAGAATGCTCTAGCGACCCCATTAAGACCGGGTGACCAAGTGCTCAAGAGAAATCGTCGAACCAATAAACTGGACAATCAGTGGGAAGCCGTACCCTACACAGTTTTACCAACAAGAGTGGATAATCCTAAAATGTGTCTCATTAGCAAAAACGGAGGCTTAACATCTGTACTAGTGTCAAGAGACAATCTTAAATTATGTCCGGAAGCATTGAAAGAGCCAGACGCTGTCCAGCCAGAACCAGAAGTTATTCAACCCATACAGGTTCAACCAGTAAAGGAAAAAGAAGAGGAAGTGTATCACACCTGTATAGGAGACTTTCCCAAAACCCTACTAACATACCATGGTGCAGTAGTGGTTCCCATGGTGGCCTTTTACCCAACACCGAACCCAATACCAGAAGTCCCAAGACAGGAAGAGGCTGACCCCGTACTACAGGAGGTTCCAGGCCAGGAAGAACAGATTCCTGGTCAGAGTAATCCCATTCACGGTGGACTTGCCAACTCCATAGTCGTGGAATTATCTTTAGCAGAGCGGGCAGATACTACATCCGCAGTAGACAGTAGTACACCACATGAAGAGACACCGCTATTACGTAGATCACAGCGTAGTACCCAGGGTCAATTACCGGCCAGGTATGCAGATTACCAACTATAAAGCTCATAATGTGAATTGTATATATGTTATGCCGTATATAGTTAAACAGAAAATGTAGTATAGTCATTGCTATCAGTCTGCAACGTTTAAGCCCAGTGCCTACAGAGACTTGTCTGTATGAACTTATTGCATATTCTTGAACTTTTTATCAGCCCGGAGGCACTAAATCAAAGCTCCGGAAAGACTGCTTTTTGAACTTTGCTTTTTGCTCTTTTTGAACTTTCTTTAGACTTTATATTGATAACTCCGTTGGAAAAATGGAACTAAATTCCTGGACATTAAGTACAGTGCCGTTCCTAATACCTTCAAGGATAGAACTGTATTAATGGACGCTATTTGAAGTGACTTTTTACAGAACTCTATTTTTGTTTCCTTGAGTGGTTTTTGTAACTTTTCATTTTTAAGACTCTGTACATATTAATTGTTATTTCAAAATGTTATTGTCCCACAGTCCCGGAGTACTGTTCTTAACTAAGGGGGAATGTGGCACCCCTAGGGGTATTTGCCACAAAAATAGTTACTGACAGTAAGTACAAATACTAAAATAGCAAGACTGCACTACCACCTCCGGCTAGAAGGGGGAGCTCCAGAGACTCCCCTTGATCCATTCTGGTCTGAGAGAAGAAATGGCAGTTGGGCCAAGGAGCTGATAGTGAGAGGTCATACAGCTGAATTTCTAACAGCCCTATGACGGTTTCCAGGCCCAAATCACCGGCCTGAGGAGAAGAGGGATAGAGAAAAAGGACATTGTGAGAACCGGGTAGCATTAATCACTACCCAGAACAGGCGCAAAGACGGATACCGGATCCGTGGCTGTATTCATTATATATAATACAGCAACCGGAAAAACGTGAGGTGATATCAGCTTCACTAGGGTCGGATGCAGCAACAGACACAGAGTTCAGCGGTACTCCCAGAGGGGGTAAACCGATAAAAGGACTCGGGTTGCCCGTCGAACCAGGACCCGGAGGGGACAGATTGGGCCGGCAGCCAGTTCACATACAGCAGCAGGGCCACACAGAAATTGCGCACAATAAGAGGCGAAGACCCCGGCAGGGTCAAAGTAACTCAGAGTTCCCATACAGACTCCGGTGACAGGACTGGTTGTAAATCCTTTTATGTTAAAGTAAACTGGTTAAACGTTTCAGTGCCTCAGTCTTTCATTTGGACAATAGCCATCTATCCAGGATCAGGATCGTCACCGCTGGGAGAACCTGCTGCTGATCAAGTAAGTGCCTGTCCCCTCATGATACCCCTTACACTGTGCATTGCCTGAGGCCACAGCACCGGGTCAAGCCACCCGTGACATCCCCCTCAAGAGACAGACTCCATTGGTCCGGTGCTGGGTATCCCGGTCTCCTGGGCGTCACAATATTCACATATTATGTTATACGCTATCATCTGAATTATCAGATATTCTCAGGGTTATTGAAGGCAGCGTGACAATTAAACATTGGCTTAACGTACTACATCTTTTATACAGTAACAATTCAATGTCAGGGTCATAATGAATCTTAACTTTCTTGTAAAAAAAATAAAAAATAAATCCAACAAGGCTCAATAGTCAAAGAAATTCAACAGTTCTTAATTCAAGGACAAGGGTAGTCTAAGGTTCCACAGTAGGAAGGTTTATTGGAAAGTAGAAGTGAAATTACAGCATAACTGGTGGGGAGAAAAGTCATGCTACATTCGCAGAAATGTCAACAGTCGCCAACAACTTTTTCACTTCTAAAGAGACAATGAGAGTGTGCATGTGTAAGGGGTGTACAAGGACTGGTTTGTGCCCCACTCCCCTCGCCCATGTTTCTACGTCCCTGAGAAGCTGGTACTTTTAATATGTCATATAATGCTGCTATATTGTGTATGTCAGATATGTGGTATGTGTATTTTAATACTGCTATATTATGTAATGTGTTGCAAATATATATATATATATATATATATATATATATATATATTCCCTGTATTGTGTAGATGTAGGGAAAGTGTGAGATATAGTTTTAGCCCACTAGGGAGGCACAATAGGAATAGATAGAACAATAGGATCTAGTTAGTTAGGAGGGGCCAACTGGGTGTAAGCTGGGGGAACTTCCTGGAGTTAAGGTACCGTCACACATAACGATTTCTTTAATTATATCGTTGATTTTTGTGACGTAGCAACGATATCGTTAACGAAATCGTTATGTGTGACAGCGACCAACGATCAGGCCCCTGCTGGGAGATCGTTGGTTGCTGGGAATGATCAGGACCTTTTTTTTGGTCGCTGATCACCCGCTGTCATCGCTGGATCGGCGTGTGTGGCGCCGATCCAGCGATGTGTTCACTGGTAACCAGGGAAAACACTGGGTTACTAAGCACAGGGCCGCGCTTAGTAACCCGATATTTACCCTGGTTACCATTGTAAATGTAAAAAAAAAACAGTATATACTCACATTCCGGCGTCTGTCACGTCCCTCGCCGTCAGCTTCCCGCACTGACTGTGAGCGCCGGCCGTAAAGCACAGCGGTGACGTCTGTGTTTACCCTGTTTACCTGGGGACTTCGGCATCGTTGGTCGCTGGAGAGCTGACTGTGTGACAGCTCTCCAGCGACCACACAGCGACTTACCAACGATCACGGCCAGGTCGTATCTCTGGTCGTGATCGTTGGTAAATCGTTTAGTGTAACGGTACCTTAAGTCAGAGAAGGCTTGGAGCCAGGACAGGGCAGTTGTATCTCGCAACATTCAAGATGGGAGCCCAGCCGTCCAGGGCCTATGGGCTGATAGTCACACGGTGGTGGAGGAATACATGGCAGCATCAAGATGGTAGCAGCTAATTTCATGGGAACTATCCTAAATGTCTAGTTCGAAACGGACGGAGAACTCCTAAAGCGAGTTAGGCTGGCCAGTCAGGAAGCTGCGGTACTGAAGGCGATGGTACGACCCTGCGATATTCCTGGAGGAGTGAGGGAAAGCACAGGAAAAGGAAAACTTATACTCTGTGAAGAATCTTGTGCTATCTCTGTGACTAAACTGGATGAGCTGTGTAAAGAACTGAGTAAAGTTGTTTTGTTGGAACTGGATGCGGACTCAGCCTGTCATTACGTGGTGCTTAAAGGAATGAAGCCCCAGCAGTCCAAGGTGACTCTGATACACTAGTAAGTGGACCCCCAATTGCACCGCAAAAGGGACAATGTGTTTATGAGACGGAGGGCCAGTACTGCCACCCTCCGCCATGACTTCCCCCCCCCCCCCTCCCCCCGCCTCCGTTTCACATGGTCACAGTACTTCTGCAATATTAAAAAGTGCAAATATTTCCAGATGATTAATTACCTGGTATTCACTGGGCCAAAAAGTGCTAACAGCAAGTTCGGCCTGCTGCCATTGCTTTCCACGTGGTCCTGATACCTCCCAAACAGCTGTGCCCAAAGGTCCACCATTGACTCGTACATATACCCGTAAAGAGCCAGGACCTCTTGCATCTCTGCTATGAAGAAGGTAACTGAACTGCAAGCAGTGGGTATCATTTTCACTTAGGGGTTGAAAGAGGAGATGAGCCCGCTTTCCTGACACATGTTCAGATGAGTTGACCAAAAGGTAAGAACCTACATGGGTAAAACATTAAAAACAGTGAATCTTATGCCATAGTGAATTATATAGCAGGAAAGATGTTCATTAAAGGGAACCTGTCAACCTGTTTTTGCTATCTAATCTGACCGCAGCCTAACGTAGGGACAGAGACTCTAATTCCTTCTCTATATCACTTGGATAACTGAGTGCAGCAGTTATGACAGAAGTTTTCTCTGCTGCAGATCTAGAAGAGCTGAGATGTTGAGGCATGTATAGCCCTTCCCACACTGTAGTTTGACAGCTTGCTGTGTACATTGTAAAATGACAGAAAGCTGCTAATCAGTGGTGGGGGCAGGGTTGGACTAGGAGGCATGAGGCCACTTGTCCTGTAGTGGTAATCTCCTGCAAATAGTATTGAAGCACTGATTGTATTGAAACAGCAAAACACAGCCCAGTAAGTGAAACATCGCTGGAGTCAAGGACTCCACCCCTACATCATGATGCTCTCAGATTACATAGCAAAAATCTGGTGACAAATTTGATTTAATACTATAAAATATATTTTTTTTTTGTGAAAGCGAGGAAAACAATAAATGCATTATCAAAAATCAGGGTAATAACAAGGATTATACACTGCTCAAAAAAATAAAGGAATCACTAAAATACCACATCCTAGATATCATTGAAAGAAATATCACAGTTGCAAATCTTTAGTCATTACATAGTGGAATTGAGAACAATAAAACATAAAAACGATCAATATAAATCAAAATTAATATCCCATGAAGGTCTGGATTTGGAATGATACTTAAAATCAAAGTGGAAAATCAAATTACAGGCTGATCCAACTTCAGTGGAAATGCCTCAAGACAACGAAATGATGCTCAATAATGTGTGTGGCCTCCACGTGCCTGTATGACCTCCCTACAACACCTGAGCATGGTTTTGATGAGGTGGCAGATGTTCTCCTGAGGGATCTCCTTCCAGACCAGGATTAAAGCATCAGTCAACTCCTGGACAAGTCAGTGGTGCAACGTTGGTGTATTGAACGAGACATGATGTCTCAGATGTACTCGATTGGATTCAGGTCTGGCGAATGGGCAGGACAGTCGATAGCAACAATGTCTTCATCGCGCAGGAACTGTTGACACACGTCAGCCACATGAGGCCTAACATTGTCAAGCATCAAATGAAACCCAGGGCCAACCGCATCAGCATATGGACTCACAATGGGTCTGAGGTACCTAAAGGCAGTCAGGTTACTTCTGGCAAGCACATGGAAGGCTGTACAGCAGGGGTGTCAAACTGCATTCCTCGAGGGCCTCAAACCATGCGTGTTTTCTAGATTTCCTTAGCATTGCACAAGGTGCTGGAATCATTCTCTGCAGGTGATTAAATTATCACCTGTGCAATGCAAGGAAATCCTGAAAACATGACCTGTTTGCGGCCCACGAGGAATGCAGTTTGACACCCCTGCTGTACAGCCCTCCAAAGAAATGCCTTCTTACACCATTAGTGACCCCTTGCCAAACCAGTCATGCTCGAGGATGTTGCAGGCAGCAGAACATTTTCCACGTCGTCTCCAGACTTAGTCATGTCGGTCATATATGCTCAGTGTGAACCTGCTCTCATTCGTGAAGTGCACAGGGCGCCAGTGTTGAATCTTCCAATCTTGGTGTTCTCTGGTAAATGCAAATTGCACTGCACAGTGTAGGGTTGCAAGCACAACACCCATTTGTGGATGTTGGGCCCTCATACCACCCTCATAGAGTCTGTTTCTGAAAGTTTGAGCAGACATATGGATGTTAGTGGCCTACTGGAGGTCATTTTGCAGGGCTCTGGCAGTGCTCCTCCTGTTCCTTCTTGCACAAAGGAGGAGGTAGCGGTCCTGCTACTGGGTTCTTACCCTCCTACAGCCCCATCCACATGTCCTGTTGTATTGGCCTCTTTCCTGGTATCTGCTCCATGCTCTGGTCTGGACACTGTGCTGACAGACACAGCTACCCTTCTTGCCACAGCTAGCACCAATGTGTCATCCTGGATGAGCTTCACTAACTGAGCAACTTCTGTGGGTTGTAGACAATGTCTCATGCTACAGTGTAGTACAGTATAGTACCTCTGGGGGTAAGAGCAATGACAAAATGCAAAAGTGATCAACTCAACAGCCGGAAAGGATGAGAACAGAGAAATGGTCTGTGGTCACCCCCTGCTGAACCACTCCTTTATAGGGGTTGTGTTGTTAATTGCCTGTCATTTCTATCTGTTGCCTGTTCCAACAGCAGGAGAAATTGATTCACAATCAGTGTTGCTTCATAACTGGACAGGTTGATTTCACAGAACTGTGAATGACTTAGAGTTACATTGTATTAAGTGTTCCCTTTATTTTTTAAACAGTGTATAAAGGACTAATGCGTGTACTAAAGGGCAAAATTACACAAAAAGTATAAATAAGGGGAGAAAAGGTCATATTAACTTACCTTGGGGTAAATCAGGGTTTCCACGAGGGTCATGAACCAACAGCCAATCAAAGTCATCCTGTGTGCTCTGTGTCACCTCACAGGGGCCAATATCACCATGGGCCTCAAATGTGCAGCCAGCTACAAGGCAAAGGAGTCACCCAATAAGATACATATATACAGTGTAGATACATATTTCAACTATATGGACAAAAGTATGAGTAAGAGAGTAAGAGAGCGCTATTGCAAATAAAAACAAAAAATTAAGCACTCAGCCATGTGATCGCCATAGAAAAACACTTCTAGTAAGATCACTTTGTTTTATAAGTGATAACTTATTTTAACTGGACAACCCCTTTAACAATAACTGCTAATATTGTGAAGTGGGTCATCTAAGAGTTGCAAAAGTTCAGCCATAAGAAAACACAGAGAGAGGACGGCAAGCGCTGAAGGCCCTTGGTACCCTTTGTCCCATCACTCACTTCAGACTCCTAAATTGCTTCTAGTTGTTACAGAGGTTGTTTGGGTGTAAAAAAATTAAAAGGGATGTCCATCAAGCTAATTTAGGAATCACTGAGCCGTTAACATGTAAAAGGCGAAATACTTGTGGCAATCCTTGCCAGCAAAAGGGTTGTCGGAGCGGTTCTCACAGCAGCCTTACTCTGCTAGTCTGCATTTATTTCAATCATTTAATTAGCATGCTGGCATATGACTGCAGGGAGAAAACATATGGCTGCAAGATCACTTCATAACCAATCAAACATTTCACATCAAGCAAGAGTCAGTTACTTTTATAAAACGTTACCAGCTTTCCACAATACATATAACTGAATTTACATTGTCATTTTATTTCATTCCATTTATTCGTCTGAGTTAACCCTTGAGCGCCAGGCTGGGTTCTCAGTAGCATTCTGAGTTACCATACTTTTTTCCGTTCCATTATAGGAACAGTAAAATGGGACTTTTGCAGGAAAGGGATCCTTCACATGATACAAACAGTGCCTAGGGGACACTATTGACTATAATGGGGTCAGTTTGGATTGTTTGCGTGTCTATTATTTACAGAAAAGAATACTGCACTTTTCCTTCCTGTAAAAATGACAGAACGTGTGACTGAGGTTGGATTGTAGCCTAAGGGCTTGTTCAGACAAGACAATTTTACATCCATGTGCTGTCCGGATGCAAAACGGATAGCGTTCAGCCAATACAGACTAATGCAAAATGGTCAGCACTGATCTGATCTGTTCTTGGATCAGACTCATGCATTAATCTCAATGGGTGCATTAAACAATGGATACCATATAGACACTATATGGAATCTGTTTTTGTCCGGATCCATTGCAAATATTAAGAAAAGAACAAGATTCTGGTTTTGTAAATTTTGTATACAGTTCATGTATGAAGTTGATGCCATGATGATGTGAAAAAACCACGGGTGATACAAGGATTACAGTATAATGCTCCGAGCCTAGCCTTACCCATTTAGAAGATGACTTCTACAATACTCCAGAAGCTTCACCTGTTCCTTATGTGGGTACATGGGTTGGTGCGTCAGTACAAGTATTACTTCCCTTAGTAATCGTGACAGATCTGTATTGCTACAGGAGGGAATGATCTGTTCTTCTTTGTAGCTATTGTATAATTTCATTTCAAATCAGCCGAAGATATTTTTGGACAGCGCAAGTATTCCTATGTACGAGCGTGTATTTATCCTTTTCCCATGCCGTATACCAATCAGCACCAAGCGGCCTGATGGTCGGGAACTAGAATGATGGTGCTTTCTGTAAGATTAGCCATCCATGTACTTCTCCATTTATTTAGGTGAATGACATCCCCTCTGTATGGTGGATCTTGTGCTACCACTAGTGTTGATCAAGCACTGAAATGTTCAAGTGCTTTGCACTCAAATCGAGCACATGGAAAACTCGGACATGCTCGACTTGTGTAGTGAGCATAATGGAAGTGAATGGCAAGTTCAAGCTTTTTCCGGAGAACGGAACTTTCTCTCCGAGCACTCAAGAGAGATACTTGGCACTGCTCACTACTCGTTCGAGAACACCCATGCTTGATCGAGCATCAAGCAGTGCCGAGCACACTCGACCATAATTAGCTATCACCATTGAACGGAAGGCCACTGCATGACATAGGACAGTTGATTTTACGGCTTTGATTAGGGCCTAGTGAAAAGGGCCTGTGCCAACCTTCAGCTCAACGGCTTAAGTTAACTAATTTTGGAACAGGAAAGATATATATCTTGGTACCATGTTAGCCAGTAGATAGAAAAATATTTAGAATTGAGAGTCCTCAGTGGTTGATACCTTTTAATGGCTAACTGAAAAGATGGTAACAAATTGCAAGCTTTCGAGACTACACAGGTCTCTTCATCAGGCATAGACTAAAAGAAATTCTGAAGAATCACATATTTATGCACAACGCATCACAGAAAAAAAAAAGGAAAAACCATGGATAAGACAGGTGACATGAAGCAGAATTACAATGAGTGATAAACAGTTATGTCCATAAATATTGGGCCAGCTCTTAGATAAGGATTGTTTTATTGTCCTCTGAAAAGGTAGCTTCAAATCTCAGAGAGACAGAAGAGTCTGGGAATATAAACTGATGATGACCTTTGACAGTCTTAATGCAGGAATGAATGTGTCGCAGGGATTTATGTCTTTTTACATCAACTAAGGAACTTGCCTCTCAGACTATGAGGGGTCATCACAACAGAGACCCCAATCAGAGGACAATAAAACAATCCTTATCTAAGAACTGGCCCAATATTTATGGACATAACTGTTTATCACTCTTGGTAATTCTGCTTCATGTCACCTGTCTTATCCATGGTTTTTCCTTTTTTTTTCTCTGTGCTATGTTGTGCATAAATATGTGATTCTTCAGAATTTGTTTTAGTCTTGCCTGATGAAGAGACCTGTGTAGTCTCGAAAGCTTACAATTTGTTACCATCTTTTCAGTTAGCCATTAAAAGGTATCAACCACTGAGGACTCTCAATTCTAAATATTTTTCTAATTTTGGAAGACATAGGGAGAGACATCATCCACATAGATCAGAAGCAAATGTCCTGGATTCTAAGGTTAACAAGAAGGGTGAAAATGGTCCAAGCCCACCTGTCACACCTCTCAGCGCTAGTTAGAATGGGCAGGTATAAAGCCACTTTTCTCAGGTAGCCTGGCTGTTAGGATGAAATGAGGAACCAGAAGGCTCTTTTTTTAAACAACAAAGAAAGCGGTGAAAGTACTTTACAAAAAGGGAAAGCTGATAATAGAATCCTGTGTCATTTTCATATGAAATGTACAGCTACCAGAAACTTTATCTGCAAACCCTCAGCTTACAAAAGGAAAACTGTAAATGGTTATGTAATGGAATATGATAGCAGGCCAAAGGCAAGAAAATGGTTTTGGCAATGCATGTGAAGGGTCATTAGTTGAACTAAAATATATAAAAAAAAATTGGATGACTTACAAAATGAATCTTTAGAAATGAGGGCATTTTTGCTGCATTTTACAAATACATCACATTCTCATTGACCCAATACAGTGACATTGAGGCCACGACTAAAATACCGGGGAGAGGCTACAAGACAATAAAAGTATATAGAAAGTGGAGGAGTGAAGAAGAAAGGAAGGAAGGGAGTAGACAGTTTCCTGTAAATGGAAACTCTGTGTCTATATTTCCAGGGTCAGCCATCAATCATACATATATGTGGCTGTTCCAGCTTACAAAACAAAGCTGAACCTAGATTGACCAAAAAGGATCGTAATAATACCACAGTCTCCTGCAGATCTTTCTGCCTGCTACAACTGCATTTTTATTTTATTTTTCATCTTTTACAGTATACATCGGAAAGTTCGGAGGGTATAAGACTGGAAAGGATTAAAAGATTACAGGAATATGCTACTTTATACACTAAATTCATAAATACATTGTAAACCACTTTTAAAAAAGTCAAGTATTTAGCACACAATGGCCTTACAAATCCGCTCACATATTCTATCCACCATATCAAGGGGATTAAGAAACATACAAAAACCTAGGCTGGTGCAAGTACTCTCAGCATATCTCAGGCATTCTCAAGGGGTACTACAGTTTAACATAACTAAAAATGTTATTTATTGAATTAGCTGCTAATTATTTTACTTGGCAGGTGTATAGAAGACAGGATTGGCAAAAAATAGCTACTTTGTGGAAAACTGGTAAACAGGTAGCGGGGTGATAAGAAAAGCTGTACCCTATAGCAACAAATAAAGGGTTATACCCCAAATTGGAAGTTATCCCCAATGCGATTATATATACCGTACCGGGGATCTGATTGTTAGGACTCCCCAGAACCCAGAGGCCTGCAGAGACCCGTCTTGAATGGAGCGCAGGCATGCATAATTGATTTCTGCTCCATTCACTGTCTATGAGACTGCCAGAAAAAGGCCGTGAGCCAAGTCGTAAGCTCTAAAGAGTATAATACACCTTTGCCTATATTCTTGTCATCATAGTTGTTCTCATCCATCTTCACACACAGCAGTATAAATGTTACCTTTAATGTAGCTGTCTTCTATGACATTTGCGCCCACCATAAAATGTTATTTAAGTAACTGTCAAACAATAGATAGAATTATTCCCAGATATCAAATACTTGCATCCTCATGACTAATAAAACAAGTACAGATGTAATAAAATTGTGCTGTGCTTTAAATAGACACCATAGCCCATAATACATTGTCTTATCTACAAAACAATTTAGTATAACATCCAGACCTTTACTTTGTCTATAGTATCTACCCTTATTGTAAGATTTTAGTGGTTAGTACAAGGGCACGCTCACACTAGTGTATAACATAGCCCATTTAGTATGAGAAAACAATCACAGCATGCTGCGGGTGCATCCAATAGTTGGATCCTGTGTACTCATACAAGTCTATGGGTGCGAGTCCAAGGGCAGTCTGACATCCGTGTAAAGAGACAATGAAGAAGATGAAGAAATTATGTTCTTCGTCTTCTCCGCACCTGTGCTGTTATAATCTGATGCAAGAGAATTTTATCACAATCAGATGAGACTCGGATCAGACTCTGACAAAGTTAGATCTAAGTGACATTAGCAGAACTGTCCAGATTCTCTTACATGTATCAACAGCAGTGTGACCCCAGCCTAAATTTAAGCAGGATCTGTCACATCTCGTTACATGTCTGCAAGGGCTCCCTCAGACGTCGTTTTTCTTTCACGTATGAGAAAAAAGAACATAGATTAATCTGATTTCTTTACAGTTTCATCAGATTTTCATCAGTTTTCTTGTATGTGATAAAAATAAGTTTCTGCACTTTCTCTTAACAGTACATGAAAATTGGACCGCACTCGGAATGCCAAGGCAATGCAACGCTACAAATGGGAAAATGAACCATTACATGGTGTGCATTGAATTTAAGATGCTGTGTCCGGCATGGATGTGTTGGGACCCCCAAATACAGTAGAGAGATGCTCTTTATACCCGATTTCTTTGCTGCCAAATAGATTAGGGTCTGCCTGATATAAATAGGGTTTTCTACATCAAACAACCTCTTCAAGAAAAAATACAACATTTTCAGTAAGACAAACCAATGCTCCAGTAAAATCCACAAGTCACTCATGGCAGCACACACAAACAGGTGCCTCTCACAAAACTAGAATATCATCAAAAAGTTCATTTATTTCAGTTCTTCAATGCAAAAAGTGAAACTCATATATTATATAGAGTCATTACAAACAGAGTGATCTATTTCAAGTGTTTATTTCTGTTAATATTGATGATTATGGCCAAGGCCGGCGTCAGCACCCGGCGTACCCAGGAAAGTGCCGGGGCCCTGGCGAGACGGGGGGGGCCCATTCAGGGCCGGCGTTAGGGGCAGGCAGCTGCTTAGGGCCCCCGCTCCCCCAGGGGCCCTCAGCTAGCGGTACATCAGCAGCCGCTATGGGGCCTCTGTGAGGCAGGGGGGCCCGCCTGTCGCCAGCGCCAACTCCCCCGCCACCGCATTGAACTATACCGGCGTCTGCCGGTAAAGTTCAAAGCAAATGACGGAGGAGAGAGCATCACCTGATGCTCCCTCTCCCATCATTCCTCACTCTGCCTCTGACACTGCCGCTGCGGGTGCGTGATGACGTCATCGCGCACTCGCTGTGTGTCAGGCAGTGCAGCGGCAGCCGCCAAGATCAGAGCAGGGAGCAGCGCGCAGCGCAGGCACATTGAGAAGTGAGGATTGTTGTTTTTTTTTTGTAACTATAACAGTGAATACTGGACTATGGGGCCATTCTTGGGGGAAGGGGGGCTGCGCTGTATACTACATGTCTGTGCTATATACTACATGGGTGTGTTATATACTATGTGGGCTGTGCTATAAATTATATGGGCTGTTATATTCTACGTGGGCTGTGCTATATACTACATGGCTGTGCTATATACTACATAGCTGTGTTATATACTATGTGGGCTTTGCTATATACTACATGGCTGTTCTATATACTACATGGGCCGTGTTATATACTATGTGGCTGTGCTATATACTATAAGGCTGTTCTATATACTATGTGGGCCATGTTATATACTACGTGGGCTGTTATATGCTATGTGGGCTGTGCTATATACATGGCTGTGCTATATACTACGTGGGCCGTGTTATATACTACGTGGGCTGTGCTATATAATATGTGGCTGTGCTATATACTATATGGGCTGTTATATGCTACGTGGGCTGTGCTATATACTACGTGGCAGTGTTATATACTACGTGGCTGTGTTATATACTATGTGGGCTGTGTTATATACTACATGGCTGTGTTATATGCGATCATGAATCGTGGTATGTGTTAAAGGGGGGGCCCACTGAGACTCTTTCGCCCGGGGCCCTCAAACACCTGGAGCCGGCCCTGATTATGGCTTACAGCTAGTGAAAACCCAAGTCATTATCTCAGTAAATTAGAATAATTAACAAAAAAAATCTGCAAAGGCTTCCTAAGCATTTAAAAAGGTCCCTTAGTCTGTTTCAGTAGCCTCCACAATCATGGGGAAGACTGCTGACTTGACAGATGTCCAAAAGGCAGTCATTGACACACTCCACAAGGAAGATAAGCCACAAAAAGTCACTGCTAAAGAAGCTGGCTGTTCACAGAGTGCTGTATCCAAGCATATTAATGGAATGTTGAGTGGAAGGAAAAAGTGTGGTAGAAAAAGGTGCACAAGCAACCGGGATAACCGCAGCCTTGAAAGGATTGATAAGAAAAGGCCATTCAAAAATTTTGGGGAGATTCACTGCTGGAGTCATTGCTTCAAGAGCCACCACACACAGACGTATCCAGGATATGGGCTACAAGTGTCGCATTCCTTGTGTCAAGCCACTGATGACCAATAGACAACACCAGAAGCATCTTACCTGGGCCAAGGAGAAAAAGAACTGGACTGTTGCTCAGTAGTCCAAGTTGTTGTTTTCAGATGAAAGTAAATTTTGCATTTCATTTGGAAATCAAGGTCCCAGAGTCTGGAGGAAGAGTGGAGAGGCCACAATCCAAGCTGCTTGAGGTCTATTGTGAAGTTTCCACAATCAGTGATGGTTTGGGGAGCCATGTCATCTGCTGGTGTAGGTCCACTGTTTTATCAAAACTAAAGTCAGCGTTGCTGTCTACCAGGAAATTTTAGAGCACTTCATGCTTCCCTCTGCTGTCAAGCTTTTTAGAGATGAATATTTCATTCTCCAGCAGGACTTGGCACCTATCCACACTGCCAAAAATACCAATACCTGATTTAAAAACAATAGTATCACTGAGATTGATTGGCCAGCAAACTCACCTGCCCTTAACCCCATAGAAAATCTATGAGGTATTGTCAAGAGGAAGATGAGAGACACCAGACCCAACAATGCAGACAAGCTGAAGGCTGCTATCAAAGCAACCTGGGCTTCCATAACACCTCAGCAGTGCCACAGGCTGATCGCCTCCATGCCATGCCGCACTGATGCAGTAATTGATGCAAATGGAGCCCCGACTAGGTATTGAGTGCATTTACTGAACATACATTTCAGTAGCACAACAGATTTTAAAATCATTTTTTAAGCTGGTGTTATAAAGTATTCTAATTTACTGAGATAATAACTTTTGGGTTTTCATTGGCTGTAAGCCATAATCATCAACATTAACAGAAATAAACACTTGAAATACATCAATCTGATTGTAATGACTCTATATAATATATGAGTTTCTGTTTTTGTATTGAAGAACTGAAATAAATTAACTTTTTGATGATATTCTAATTCTGTGAGAAGCATCTGTATGTGCAGTGAAGGGTAAAGCTGTGAGACGGATACAAATTTGGGCTTTGATAACGTTCGCTGCATATTTTTAAATCTTTTAAATTAATCAAGATTGAAAAGTCTTTTTTCAAGACTTCTTAAATCCACCCTGGCATAGTGGATACTAGCTTCTGAGCCAAATCCTGACTGATCTTATTTGGATTGAGACCTGGGGAGTTTTATGGACACTTTTTACAAACTAATATATACACACTAGATGGTGGCCCGATTCTAACGTATCGAGTATTCTAGAATATGTAGGTAGTATGTAGCATAGGCTACGTACTATATTGCACAGTGACGTACTATATAACACAACCGACGTAGTATATGACAGAGCTACGTAGTATGTAACACAGCATACGTAGTATATAGCAGAGCTAGGTAGTTTATAAAACAGCCATGTAATATATAACATAGCCACGTAATGTATTGCACAGCTACGTAGTGTATTGCACAGGCACGTAGTATATTGCACTGCCACGTAGTATATCACAGAGCCACGTAATATATTGCACAGTCAACGTAGTATTTAACGAACCAACACAGCCACATAGTATATTGCACAGCCACGTAGTATATTGGACAGTCACGTTGTATATTGCAGTCACGTTGTATATTGCCCAGCTATATTGTATATAGCACAGAGATTAGTATATAACAGAGCCCACACAGTATATAACACAGCCCACGTAGTATATAGCAATGTGGGCACTATATGCATGGTTAAAAAAAAGACTTAAAATAAAAAATAAACATATACTCCCCTTCCGAAGACCCCTTGAAGTCCTGGCGCCTTTGTGCGGTGCACTCGGCAAGCTTCTGTTTCCAGGGTTGGTATGAGCGCATTACCTGTGATGACGTCGCGGTCACATGACCGTGACGTCATGTCAGGTTCTTCTCGCATAGCACCCTTGGCACCGGAACCTGCCGCATGCACTGCCGAGGACAGCAGGCGACGTCAGAGGGTGAGAATTACCTTTTTTTTTAATTATTATTATTATTTGTAACATTAGATCGTTTTACTATTGATGTTGCATACGCAGCATCAATAGTAAAAAGTTGGTCACACAGGGTTAATAGCTGCGTTAACGGAGTGCATTACACCGTGGTCCGTTAACTCTGGCATTAACTTTGTGTGAGCGCTCAGCGCTGACTGCAGGGCAGTAAAGCAGTGGCCATTTCGCTGCCAGACTATGGCCGTCGCTAATTGGTTGTGGCAATGGTCGTGGGTGTTTTGCCATGACCAATCAGCGACTTGGATTTCCATGACAGACAGAGGCCGCGACCAATGAATATCCGTGACAGACAGACAGAAAGACAGACAGACAGAAAGACGGAAGTGACCCTTAGACAATTATATAGTAGAAGGGAGAATATGTGACAGATTACCAAAACAAACAATATAACCTTTAACCCCTTAGTGACAGAGCCAATTTGGTACTTAATGACCAGGCCAATTTTTGCAATTCTGACCACTGTCACTTTATGAGGTTATAACTCTGGAACGCTTCAACGGATCCCGCTGATTCTGAGATTGTTTTTTCGTGACATATTGTACTTCATGTTAGTGGTAACATTTCTTCGATATTACTTGCGATTATTTATGAAAAAAATGGAAATATGGCGAAAATTTTTAAAATTTTGCAATTTTCAAACTTTGTATTTTTATGCCCTTAAATCAGAGAGATATGTCATGAAAAATAGTTAATAAATAACATTTCCCACATGTCTACTTTACATCAGCACAATTTTGGAAACAAAATTTTTTTTTGTTAGGGAGTTATAAGGGTTAAAAGTTGACCAGCAATTTCTCATTTTTACAACACCATTTTTTTTTAGGGACCACATCACATTTGAAGTCATTTTGAGGGGTCTATATGATAGAAAATAATGAAGTGTGACACCATTCTAAAAACTACACCCCTCAAGGTTCTCAAAACCACATTCAAGAAGTTTATTAACCCTTTACGTGCTTCACAGGAACTGAAACAATGTGGAAGGAAAAAATGAACATTTAACTTTTTTTTGCAAACATCTTAATTCAGAACCATTTTTTTTATTTTCACAAGTGTAAAAACAGAAATGTAACCATAAATTTTGTTATGCAATTTCTCCTGAATACGCCAATACCCCATATGTGGGGGTAAACCACTGTTAGGGCGCACCGCAGAACTTAGAAGTGAAGGAGCGCCGTTTGACTTTTTCAATGCAGAATTGGCTGGAATTGAGATCGGACACCATGTCACATTTAGAGAGCCCCTGATGTACCTAAACAGTGGAAACTCCCCACAAGTGACACCATTTTGGAAACTAGACCCCTTAAGGAACTTATCTAGATGTGTGGTGAGCACTTTGAACCCCCAAGTGCTTCACAGAAGTTTATAACGTAGAGCCGTGAAAATAAAAAATCGCTTTTGTTTACACAAAAATGATCTTTTCGCCCACAAATTCTTATTTTCACAAGGGTAACAGGAGAAATTAGACCACAAAAGTTGTTGTGCGATTTCTCCTGAATACGTCGATACCCCATATGTGAGGGTAAACCACTGTTTGGGCGCACCGCAGAGCTTGGAAGTGAAGGAGCGCCGTTTTACTATTTCAATGTTGAATTGGCTGGAATTGAGATTGGACGCCATTTCACGTTTAGAGAGCCCCTGATGTGCCTAAACAGTGGAAACCCCCCACAAGTGACACCATTTTGGAAACTAGACCCCTTAAGGAACTTATCTAGATGTGTGGCGAGCACTTTGAACCCCCATGTGCTTCACAGAAGTTTATAACGTAGAGCCGTGAAAAAAAAAAATTGCATTTTTTCTACAAAAATGATCTTTTTGCCCACAAATTTTTATTTTCACAAGGGTAACAGGAGAAATTAGACCACTAAAGTTGTTGTGCAATTTCTCCTGAGTATGTCGATACCCAATATGTGGGGGTAAACCACTGTTTGGGCGCACCGCAGAGCTTGGAAGAGAAAGAGTGCCGTTTTACTTTTTCAATGTAGAATTGGCTGGAATTGAGATCGGACGCCATGTCGCGTTTGGAGAGCCCCTGATGTGCCTAAACAGTAGAAATCCCACACAAGTGACCCCATTTTGGAAACTAGACCCCCCATGGAACTTATCTAGATGTGTGGTGAGAACCTTGAATGCCCAAGTGCTTCACAGAAGTTTATAATGCAGAGCCGTGAAAATAAAAAATATTTTTTTTTTCCACAAAAAAGATTTTTTAGCCACCAAATTTTTATTTTCACAAGGGTAACAAGAGAAATTGGACCCCAAAAGTTGTTGTCCAATTTGTCCTGAGTATGCTGGTACCCCATATGTGGGGGTAAACCACTGTTTGGGCGCACGGCAGAGCTCGGAAGGAAGGAGCGCCGTTTTGGAATGCAGACTTTGATAGAATGGTCTGCGGGTATTATGTTGCGTTTGCAGAGCCCCTGATGTACCTAACCAGTAGAAACCCTCAACAAGTGACCCCATTTTGGAAACTAGACCCCCCAAGGAACTTATCTAGATGTGTGGTGAGAACTTTGAATGCCCAAGTGCTTCACAGAAGTTTAGAATGCAGAGTCGTGAAAATAAAAAATATTTTTTTTTCCACAAAAAAGATATTGTAGCCCCCAAGTTTTTATTTTCACAAGGGTAACAGGAGAAATTTGACTGCAATAGTTGTTGTCCAATTTATCCCGAGTACGCTGATGCGCCATATGTGGGGGTAAACCACTGTTTGGGCACACGGCAGAGCTCGGAAGGGAAGGAGCGCCTTTTTGGAATGCAGACTTTGATAGAATGGTCTGTGGGCATTATGTTGCGATTGCAGAGCCCCTGATGTACCTAAACTGTAGTAACCCCCCACAAGTGACCCCATTTTGAAAACTAGACCCCCCAAGGAACTTATCTAGATGTGTGGTGAGAACTTTGAATGCCCAAGTGCTTCACAGAAGTTTAGAATGCAGAGTCGTGAAAATAAAAAATATTTTTTTTTTCACAAAAAAGATTTTGTAGCCCCCAAGTTTTTATTTTCACAAGGGTAACAAGAGAAATTGGACCCCAGAAGTTGTTGTCCAATTTATCCCGAGTACGCTGATGCCCCATATGTGGGGGTAACCCACTGTTTGGGCGCACGGCAGAGCTCAGAAGGGAGGGAGCACCATTTGACTTTTTGAGCGCAAAATTGGCTGTCGTGTTTGGAGACCCCCTGATGTACCTAAACAGTGGAAACCCTCCAATTCTAGCTCCAACCCTAACCCCAACACACCCCTAACCCTAATCCCAACCTCATCCATAATCCTAATCACTAACCCTAACCATAATCACAACCCTTACCCCAAAACAACCCTAATGTCAACCCTAACCATAACCCTAATCAAAACCCTAAATCCAACACATCCCTAATCCTAATCTCAATCCTAACCTCAAACCTAACCCTAATCCCAATACACCCCTAATCACAACCCTAACCTTAACCCTAATCCCAAACCTAACCCTAATCCCAAGCGTAACCCTAATGCCAACCCTAACCCTAATACCAACCCTAATCCAAACCCTAACCCTAATCCCAGCTCTAACCCTAACTTTAGCCCCAACCCTAGCCCTAACTTTAGCCCCAACCCTAACCCTAGCGCTAGGGCTACTTTCACACTTGCGTCATTTGGCATTCCGTCGCAATCCGTCGTTTTGGACAAGAAACGGATCCTGCAAATGTGCCCGCAGGATGCGTTTTTTGCCCATAGACTTGTATTGCCGACGGATCGTGACGGATGGGTCGCGTCCGTCGTGCACTGGATCAGTTGTGTTTTGGCGGAGCGTCGGCACAAAAAAACGTTCAATGAAACTTTTTTTGTACGTTGCATCCGCCATTTCTGACCGCGCATGCGTTGCCGTAACTCCGCCCACTCCTCCCCAGGACATAGATTGGGCAGCGGATGTGTTGAAAAACTACAGCTGATGCCCACGTTGTGCACAATTTTCACAACGTGCGTCGGTATGTCGGGCCGACGCATTGCGACGGCCCCGTACCGACGTAAGTGTGAAAGAAGCCTAACCCTAAGTTTAGCCCCAACCCTAACCCTAAATTTAGCCCCAACCCTAACCCTAAATTTAGCCCCAACCCTAGCCTTAACCCTAGCCCTAACCCTAGCCCTAACCCTACCCCTAACCCTAGCCCTAACCCTACCCCTACCCCTACCCCTAACCCTACCCCTAACCCTACCCCTAACCCTACCCCTAACCCTAACCCTACCCCTAACCCTACCCCTAACCCTAACCCTAATTTTAGCCCCAACTGCTGTTCTCCTGCCGGCCGGCAGATGGAGACAGATGGCGGGCGCACTGGGCATGCGTCCGCCATGTTCTGCTGCCGGCGGCCAGGAGGAGCAGCAAGAGGATCCAGGGACCTAGGTGAGTATGCTAGGGTCCCCGAATCCCCCTATTTCTCTGTCCTCTGATGTGCGATCACATCAGAGGACAGAGAATTACACTTTACTTTTTTTTTTTGCGGTCGCCGGTAAACAGTAAATTACCGGCGATCGCAAAACAGGGGTCGGTAATACCGACCCCAATCATGCTCTTTGGGGTCTCGGCTACCCCCGGCAGCCGAGACCCCAAAGATTCTCCCGGTGCCGGCCGGCGGGCGCACTGCGCATGCGCCCGCCATTTTGAAGATGGCGGCGCCCACCGGGAGACACGAGGAGCATCGGGGGAGCTAGGTGAGTATTAGGGGGCCACCTGGGACCCCTTTTCTCTGTCCTCCGATGTGCGATCACATCGGAGGACAGAGAAATTAAAAAGAGATCGCTTTTTTTTTTTTTTGCGATCGCCGGTAAACGGTTAATTACCGGCGATCGCAAATGCGGGGTGGGTTAAAAACCCCCCGAATCATGTTCTCTGGGGTCTCGGCTACCCTCGGCAGCCGAGACCCCGGAGAAAATCGGCCTCTGGGGGGCGCTATGGACTTTTTCCACAGCGCCGTTAATTAACGGCGCTGTGGTGTAAGTACCCTTAGCGGCCGCCGTTAAAAGGCGTATCGGCGGTCGCTAAGGGGTTAATACATATGGATAAAAATCCCCAAAATTACTTCCCCTAGCTGAAAATGCCTCAATAGACGGGGCTGTGAGAAAATGAGGAGAAAAAGCACCGATACAACTCCTACATTCTCTAACTGACTGGTAGACAATAGTATTAGGATACTAGAAAATGATCATATATATATTATACAGTACAGACCAATAGTTAGGACACACCTTCTCATTTAAAGATTTTTCTGTATTTTCATGACTATGAAAATTGTACATTCACACTGAAGGCATCAAAACTATGAATTAACACATGTGGAATTATATACTTAACAAAAAAGTGTGAAACAACTGAAATTATGTCTTATAGTCTAGGTTCAAAGTATTCACCTTTTGCTTTGATGACTGCTTTGCACAGTCTTGGCATTCTCTTGATGAGCTTCAAGAGGTAGTCATTGGCTACTTTGAAG
Organism: Ranitomeya imitator; assembly: GCF_032444005.1. Lineage (NCBI taxonomy): Eukaryota > Metazoa > Chordata > Amphibia > Anura > Dendrobatidae > Ranitomeya > Ranitomeya imitator. The sequence continues at coordinate 341,770,624 of NC_091284.1, read as the reverse complement.
AACCTAGAATATAAGACATGATTTCAGTTGTTTCACACTCTTTTGTTAAGTATATAATTCCACATGTGTTAATTCATAGTTTTGATGCCTTCAGTGTGAATGTAGAATTTTCAAAGTCATGAAAATTCAGAAAAAAATCTTTAAATGAGAAGGTGTATCCAAACTGTTGGTCTGTGCTGTATATATATATATATATATATATATATATATATATATATATATATATATATATATATATATATATATAACCAGCGAGGGGTAAGATAAATGGTTGTAAGTACCAGAGACAGTCCAGTCAATCTTAATCACTCATAGCTGGTAACTAAGCACCATAACAGCACTATATTTTATACTAATGATGCCCATCTAATATATTGAACAGTGATACATTGGTGCTAACACACAATAACTCTTATAGATATTCCAGCAGATATCAATAATACCAGCCTGCATGACATTGATAAATCAACAAATGTTACCACAGATGTAATTGCACATCCCAGTACAACAAACTATTAGATGATACACAAGGGGCACAGAAGGAATAAGTCCCCAAAATAGCCTATACTTATTGCTACAATGTGGCACTGCATGCAGGCGGCTGACGTTCATGATACTATAACTCCTTAGATGAAGGATGTAAACTCTCAACTCTCGATGCGTTTTCCCCAACCGGGTTCATCAGGAGAGATTTATGATGTCTTGGCAGTGAAGAGTTATGATACGAATGAGTCTTTTTCCAAGACTTCTTAAATCCACCCTGGCATAGTGGATATTAGCTTTTGAGCCATATCCTGACTGATCTTATTTGGATTGAGACCTGGGGAGTTTCATAGACACAAAATGTCAATGTTTTGTTCACCAAGCCACTTACTGGTCACTTGAATAATCAAAGTAGAAAAACTGAACAAAGTTGTCGCATGGTTTACTGCTGTCTAAGGCTACTTTCACACTGGCGTTGTTTTGAATATGTCACAATGCGTCATTTAGGGGAAAAAACGCATCCTGCAAAGTTGTTTGCAGGATGCGTTTCTGCCCCATAGAGTAACATTACCGACGCATTGTGACGTATTGACATACGTCGCAACCGTCGTGCGACGGTTGCGCCGTGTTGTGGCGGACCGCCGGGAGCAAAAAACGTTACATTTTTTGCTGCCGACAGACCGCTTTTTCCGACCGCGCATGCGCGGCCGGAACTCCGCCCCCACCTCCCCGCACCTCACAATGGGGCAGCGGATGCGCCGGAGAAATGCATCCGCTGCACCCGTTGTGCGGCGCATCAAACGCTAGCGTCGGAATCTCGGCACGACGCACTGCAACGGGCCGAATCCCACGCTAGTGTGAAAGTAGCCTAAACTGATCTGTATTATTGACTGTTCTCTAAGCATTGTAAATTTGGAAGGAATGAAATAGATCATTGACTGTTGCCACCCTGTACATTTGGTGTGTTGCATTCGGTCTCCTGCTTACATGTGCAGGCGGCCTAAGGTGCAGCATGTCGGTTGCAACTTTTGAAGCAGCTTCAAAAAAACTGAAAACCTTTTAGCCCACATGCACACACTGAGTGAGTTTTTTTTTTAACCTCAGTATGTGTAAGCCAAAACCAGGAGTGGAATAATAAGGAGAAAATTATAACATGAACACGTCACCACTTCTGCATTTATCACCCACTCCTGGTTTTGGCTTACACATACTGAGGTAAAATACTGACCAAAAACTGAATGTGTGAACGTGGCCTTAGATTGTACTTATGATCAAGCAATAAATAAATAACAATTTACTGAAACTAACCTTATAGCAAAATGCACTATCCCAACTCCACTGCAAAAATGTCCCTTCCAGCAAAACTGAAAAATGCTCTAATCTCTTCACATAAAATCAAATTATAATATGGAGCCAAACGAAAGTAAATGCTCAAACATCGGATTTAACAATAGATGTAAAATTTCACCAGAAGTTGAAAAAATATTATTTCGAATTCTTCTGCACTAAACTTTCCACACCTTGACAAGCCTACGTTAGGTCAAAAAGTCCATTGTTCTGAGCTATTCATTACAGGCTACTGAGAAACTGTTTTTTTCACTAGAAAATATTTTTTTTCACTGGATTACTAGAATTCGTGTGCAAGAAATCGAGTGTACCTCCTCCGAAGTTAGAATGAAACATATTTCCCTATTACAATCCCATGGATATGTTATATATTTGCTATTATCTGCAGCAGTGTGGTATGAAAAAAAAATGAAACCGCATCGCTTTTACCCTCCAAGACAAAGAACAGACATGTGTGACATAAGACGTATCCTAAACCTATACCTAGAAATTTTCAGTAAACAGGCAAAAAATAAGGTTTGTAAAAGAAAAACAATCAACAAAATGGTGTTAAAAGACAGGGTTTCAATTGTAATGGTTTTCATATTGATTGTAAATGGGCATGCGTGAAATTGCTGTTTACCTACATGTCCATTAACAAAACAATTGAAATTGTTGAAAAAAATGTGAAGCCATTTTTGCTGTATAACCACATGCCAGCATGTTTTTTCGTTGCATTGTTCCAAAAGTAACTCCAACTTTGTGAATAACCTTCTACTTACCGCTCCTATGCACACTTTCCTTCCATTTGACCCATTGCTAACTTTCCAAACATGTATATTCTTCTAAATACACAGGGCTATTCACATAAAAAGTTTATTAATAATGCAACAAAAAATGCTTGCAAAGGTGGATGCACTCTTTAAACTAAATGTATCACCTATATTATTTATATAATTAAACCAAATTGTCAAACATATTCTTTAACCCAGGGCTCCCCAACCTGTAGCTCGGGAGCCACATGTGGCTTGCGGTCCCATGAATTGTGGCTCGCGACTGTCTACCAACTTTTTGCATTAGGTCCAGGTCTAGCAGACAGGTATGAAGACCACATCTCAAAATGGTGAATTTTGTGAGTAGCCCTGCACAGAAGTGCAGATCTGGATGCACATTTACTGGTTAAATTATTTTTTTGCCCCCAATTTTTTATTTTCCCAAGGGTAAGAGAAGAAATTGAACCCCAAAAGTTGTTGTACAATTTGTCCTGAGTACGCCCATATGTGGGGGTAAACCACTGTTTGGGCGCATGGGAGAGCTCGGAAGGGAAGGAGCGCCATTTGACTTTTCAAGGCAAAATTGACAGGAATTGAGATGGGACGCCATATTGTGTTTGGAGAGCCACTGATGTGCCTAAACATTGAAACCCCCCACAATTGACACCATTTTGGAAAGTAGACCCCCTAAGGGGGTCAGTGCTGAATGTGGCTCGCGACCCTCTCTCTTAGCTGAATGTGGCTCTCAAGGTCAGAAAGGTTTGGGATCACTGCTTTAACCCTTTCGCGCACCTGACTGTAAATGTACGTCATAGTAAAGGTGCACCTGTATCGACTGAGCCCAAATTATACCCAGTGTGGTAGGCTGGCATTTGATAGCCTCGACTGCTGCTGTTTAACTTTTAAAATGCTTCTGTCAGTCCCTGATATGAAAATTTAAATTGTGTGATCGCCGGTGGGTGCTGCTACCGGCCCCTTGCGATGCAATCTGAGTGGGTCATCATGGCAGCTGAGGACCTGCTGAAGACTCCTATCACGTCATGTTGGTACTCTTCTGAAGCTCAGCCACAGGTTGAGCTTCATAGGACATGGAGAGGTACAACATTGAGTAATGAAGTATGAGCAAGCAAATGATCGCAGGTTCAAGGTCCGTATTGGCAATAAAAAGTACTAAATTAAAAAAGTTTCAAAAACTTAAAAAAAGATTATATCACCGCCCTTATCCCAATTTTAAAGTAAAAAAATAATAGTAATAATACACATAATTGGTATCACCACATCCATAAAAAAAAGCCCAGTCTATAAAAATATACAATTATTTAAAACAAATCTCTAAACTATTAAAAACTATTTGCATTTTTTGCATTTATTTCAGTTATTACAAAATTTCAATAAAAAGTGATTAAGATTTCAAAGCTTCTCAAACATGTAATCAATAAAAATGTCACTTAAGCATGCCGAAATAATCCCTTACTCAGCTTCATCAACGGAAAAAAATGCCAACAAACCTTTTTTTTTTTTACACCTTTATGATTTTTATTTCCCCACTAAAATCCTAAATCAAACTATGCTATACAAGTTTGGTATCCCTATAATCGTATTGACTGAGTATCATTTTGCCAATAAAAGACATGAAACCTGAAAAGCAAGGCAGAATTGGAGTTTTTTTTCAACAATTTCACCTTACTTAGAATTTTTTCCCCACATTTTTCTGTACATGATGTGGTAAAATCAATAGTGTCCTTCAAAACACCAAATCGTTCCCAAAAACAATCCCTAGCATTAAGTTAAAACACCATGACTGCCTGGTTTTCTTAAACATAATGATACAGAAAAATAAAACAAAAAGAGTTTAAAAAGTTTGAAAATATTTTTATTGTAAAAACTTAATTTAATAAATGGTTGATTGTCCGATGACACATTCCATTTCAATGAAACTTCAAGCTAATTTTCAAAATATTTCTCTAATTAAACTGAACTACTAGGGTCATTTAACACAATAGGGCCCATTTTTATTTCCCTCTAGTCCCTAAATTCAACTTGTCAATGGATGTTGTCTTTTTGACCAGTTTACAGTATCAGAAACCACTGACAGATGCCATCTGTCAGCAACCTGTCACCCGAAGGCTCCTATGATATAAAAAAACATATACTGCACATATTGTACTGGGTTGCTGTGTAGGATTCTTCTGACAGATACTATTCATCAGCTTTTGTATACATTTATACAATTTATAGTTGATGCACGATGGAATCAGATTTTAGAAAATGAAAAATTAACATCTTTTGATGTGCCTGGATTGATTGTGAAGCAATCATCCATTTCTAAGGACAAAAGAACATTTTTACTGTAAAATGTGATCTTTTCTTAAACTTCACCATGCAACCTTAAGGCTCCGTTGTGATTATTCTATTCACACTGAGCAACATTTTGAAATCTGGCTTGTGTATTGTTATTGCTAGTGGCAGTGGGGACAATGTATCAGCACTTGGATTTATAATGTTATAAATGTAATTGAAAACAAATATTTCAGCCGGAAACACAGTTATATATATATATACATATTTTTAAATATCTAAAACTATATATGCTTATACAGTCCTGCTCATCGTTATTGGCACCCATGAAGTTTAAGTACATAATGTGGAATTTCTCCTGAATAAATTAAATGAATCAAGTGAAACTGTTTCGTTGCCCATGTGACATGAATTAGCCAATGAATGATGATTTCAGTGTTTTAAAAAGCCACACGGTAGGCCCTGTTCTTTTTGTTTCAATGGTGAAGACAAAAGAGATGTCTGAGGACATCAGAACTCCTATTATTAACAAATACAAGACTTCCAAAGGGCAAAGGGTATAAGGTCATATCCAAAGACATTGGTAGCCCAGTTTCAGCAGTGTGCAATGCTTTTAAGAAGTTTGCCAAGCATGGAAGCGTCAAGAACCTCCCTGGATGTGGGGGAACGAGGAAAATTGACAAGAGATGTCTTCGAAGGTTAGTGCAAATGGTGGAAAAAAACACCAAATCTAACATCCAAAGACCTGAAGGCCATCCTTGAACAGTCTGGGGCTATGGTTTAAACAAGTACCACATGTCTCACACTAAACCAAGCAGAGCTTTATGGACGAAGGCCAAGGAATAAACCATTGCTGAAGAAAAGACATAAAAAGGAATGACTGATCTTTGCTCCGGATATTAATGTGTAGTGGATGAAATTATTAATCTATTTATATAGTGATATATGTTTTGGTTGTCTATGCACTGTTGTTTTATAACTTTGATGCTGTTTATACTTGTATTGCATATGTTCTTATTTGTCTCTATTTGTTCTTTATGTAAGGGCACAGTCACTTTAAGGCTATAATATTATATATAAAAAAAACTTTTTAATTTCACAACAAATATTTTTAATATCACATTGTGGATGTATTTATTGTTATGCACAATTATTGAGTCCCTATATATGGGGGTATCTTTATTTGGGGTTCAAGTGGATATGAAATAATATGGTTATTTCTGTATAATGTAATACATGTTCACAGGGTCACTTTACATTATTGATATGAACTGTAAGAGACACTCTTATTCTAGTAGTGGCGTGAGAGTTTATCAGGATACATTATAAATTATTCTGATAATTAATCTACTATATAATTGTCTAAGGGTCACTTCCGTCGGTCTGTCTGTCCTTCTGTCTGTCACGGATATTCAATGGTCGTGGCCTCTGTCTATCATGGAAATCCAAGTCGCTGATTGGTCGCCGCAAAACAGCCATGACCAATCAGCGACGGGCACAGTCCGGACGAAAACGGCCGCACCTTACTCCCCGCAGTCACTGCCCGGCGCCCGCATACTCCCCTCCGGTCACCGCTAACACAGGGTTAATGCCGGCGGTAACGGACTGCGTTATGCCGCGGGTAACGCACTCCGTTACCGCCGCTATTAACCCTGTGTGTCCCCAACTTTTTACTATTGATGCTGCCTATGCGGCATCAATAGTAAAAAATGTAATGTTAAAAATAATAAAAAAACAAAAAAACCTGCTATACTCACCCTCCGTTGTCCGCTGAGCCACTCGCGCCAGCCGCCATCTTCCATTCCTGGCGATGCATTGCGAAATTACCCAGAAGACTTAGCGGCCTCGCGAGACCGCTAAGTCATCTGGGTAATTTCGCAATGCATCCTGGGAACGGAAGATGGCGGCAGCCGCGCGCGTATCGCCGGAGCTCCACTGGACCAAGAGGTGAGTATATAACTTTTTTTAACAGGGATATGGTGCCCACACTGCTGTATACTACATGAGCTGTTACATACCGCGTGGCTCTGTGCTGTATACTGCATAGGCAGTGTTATATACTATGTGGGCTGTGTGATATACTCCGTGGGCTGTGCTATATACTGCGTGGCTCTGTGCTGTATACTAGGTGGCTCTGTGCTGTATACTACGTGGCTCTGTGCTGTATACTACATAGCTGGGCAATATACATGGCTGGGCAATATACTACGTGGCTGGGCAATATACTACGTGACTGGGCAATATACTACGTGACTGGGCAATATACTATGTGGCTGGGCAATATACTACGTGGCTGGGCAATATACTACGTGGCTCTGTGCTGTATACTACGTGGCTCTGTGCTGTATACTACGTGGCTCTGTGCTGTATACTACGTGGCTCTGTGCTGTATACTACGTCGCTGGGCAATATACTACGTGACTGGGCAATATACTACGTGACTGGGCAATATACTACGTGTCTGTGCTGTATACTACGTTGCTGGGCAATATACTACGTCGCTGGGCAATATACTACGTGACTGGGCAATACACTACGTCGCTGGGCAATATACTACGTGGGCTGTGCAATATACTACATTACTAGGCAATATACTATGTGGCTGGGCAATATACTACGTGGCTGCGCAATATACTACGTGTCTGTGCTGTATACTACGTTGCTGGGCAATATACTACGTCGCTTGGCAATATACTACGTGGCTGGGCAATACACTACGTCGATGGGCAATATACTACATGACTAGGCAATATACTATGTGACTGGGCAATATACTACGTTGCTGGGCAATATACTACGTGGCTGTGTAATATACTACATCGCTGGGCAATATACTATGTGACTAGGCAATATACTATGTGGCTGGGCAATATACTACGTTGCTGGGCAATATACTATGTGGCTGGGCAATATACTACATCGCTGGGCAATATACTACGTCGCTGGGCAATATACTATGTGGCTGGGCAATATACTACGTGGCTGGGCAATATACTACGTGACTGGGCAATATGCTACGTGGGCTGTGCAATATACTATGTGGATATGCATATTCTAGAATTCCCGATGTGTTAGAATCGGGCCACCACCTAGTGAGTTATAATTATTTAATATGTAGGTATTATTTACTGTATTTTTATTTTTATTATTTCTTTTTATTTTTTATTTTTGATATTTATTTATTAATTTTATTTTTTACGTTTATTTTTATTTTGTCACTTCTTTTTAATAAGAGCACCGGTATGATATAATTTTATGGATTTAATTTAACTTATTATGTATTACTTTTTGCAATGTATTCACATGGGTGTGCTAATTAAATATAATTTTTCACGTTCTGTCTTCGTGTCACCTTTCTTATTGAACACTTCATTGAGCACTTTATATATCTTTATAATGTCACTTTATCTTTATAACGTCACTTATATATCTTTATAATGTCACTTTTTTATAATCTTTATAATGTCACTTTTTATAATCTAATTTGGCAAGCGTATTCACATTGATACTCAGCGTGTGCGCGTTTAGGTTTCTTGGCAACCAAATATCGTGCTTTCCTTTTTTTTTTTTTTTCATTCTGGGTCTGCATGCCTCTGCGCACGCGCGTATTTCCTAGCCTCCTGGAACTTTGTTGGGTGCTCTTATATTGACATGCAGGCGTCATGGCTTGCGTGCCATGGAGCGTTGCCATGGAAGCATCCGGATGAGGAGGCGGGCATATGCGCGATGCACGAACAAGGGCTGAGGTAGACATCTTCCGCTAGGCGCCGATTGGTGGTGCATTGTATTTAAACCAGGCTGCCGCTCACCCTGACACGCCCCCGGAAGAAGCCGGCGGCTAAACGTACGTTGGGGTGAGTGGACGCCGAACAGGTGCACTGGGAACTTTTCAGAATATTTTCCCACGCTCGAGTTCATATGAGTTCATCCAGCAGAGGGCGCATCACCGCGAATCGGGGTAACTACAGTACATTCCCCTGCATTCCATTCATTCACCAAGTTTTACAGTCAGGAGCACAGCTGCATTAGCAGAGCTCCTGGGTGTAAAATGATTTAACCCGTTCAGATGGATTTACAGCATGGGACAAGACTAACGACGAACGGTATGGAATATTGTTGTTTGTTTTTTTAACTTTATTTCAGGTGACAAGGGTCTTCAGGTGGACTAAGAGTATAATAAAATATTAAATTAATATTTCATTAAAATACTTTTTAATAATGTGTGTGTGTTTTATTAACCATTTCGTACTATTGGATTAATAATGGATAGGTGTCATAATTGACGCCTCTCCATTATTAACCTGGCTTAATGTCACCTTACAATTGCAAGGTGACATTAACCCTTCATTACCCCATATCCCACCACTACAGGGGAGTGGGAAGAGAGTGGCCAAGTGCCGGAATAGGCGCATCTTACAGATGTGCCTTTTCTGGGGTGGCTGGGGGCAGATGTTTTTAGCCAGGGGGCATCCTATAACCATGGACCCTCTCTAGGCTATTAATATCTGCCCTCAGTCACTGGCTTTCCCACTCTGGCGGAGAAAATTGCACGGGAGCCAAAGCCAATTTTTTCCGGGATTTAACCCTTTAATTTAATAGCTAGAGACCCCAAATTTGACACAAAGACACTTCTTATATTACTAAAGAGGAATATGTAATGAAAGAAGGGATATGAGATGGTTTACTGTATGTAAACCATGTCTCATATCCTGTCAGGTTTGTGAAGGAGATAGGAAAAGCCGGCAATTGAATTACCGGCTTTTCTGCCATCTAGTGCCGAATTAAATATAAATATATATATATATATATATGTATATATATATATGTATATATATATATATATATATATATATATATATATGTGTGTTTCACTGATATATATATATATTATATATATACCCCTATACTATGTGTACACATTTATTCTACCTATTCTGTCAGTGTGATTTTACTGTACACCGCACTGAATTGCCGGCTTTTCTATAGAACACTGCTGCGTCTTTCTCGCAAGTCACACTGGATGGTCCGTGTGTAATCCGTAATTTTCTCGCCCCCATAGACTTTCATTGGCGTATTTTTTGCGCAATACGCTGACAAATGCAGCATGCTGCGATTTTCTACGCCCGTAACATGCCATATATTACGGAAGCGTAATATACGGCAGATAGGAGCTGCCCCATAGAGAATCATTGGGCCGTGTGCAATGCGTATTTTCTGCGCTCATACGTCAGTAAAACTCGCTAGTGTGACACCGGTCTAACAGCTTTTTTTCTATTTCTTCCCATAAGGAATAAACATTAGGTGTTCGGTTGCATGTATAGTACCCTAATATGACAGTGCTGCAAACACTACAAATCACACAAAAAATAAGTCCCCATACAACAATGAAAAACTAAAAAAAAATGATTCCTCCTATAAAAAATGAAAAATAAAAAACATTAGTTGTGCTAAAGATCAAATTATGCCCAGTTTTTAGGACATTATGTTTCTTTGTTTACAGCCCGCAAGACACGGACTGACAACAGGTCTTCCAGCTCAAACTAACAGCTTCATGTATATGTGAAATAGCGCTGTCTAAATCCGGCATTAAGGGATTAATTGGCAACCTTTTCAACATTATCCTGAAACAATCAGCCATGTAGAAATCTTGCAGAGAAGATTTCTTTATATATTTTGAAGCTTTAATTGCAATATAAGCCATAGTGGTAATCTGCAGGTAAACATGTGTAGCAGTGTGAGGTCCCCTTCACATGTCCGTGTTTGCAGTACATGTGGCATCCATTTTTTTCATGGATGCCACAAGTACCCATTACAATAGTGTCCGTGCAAACCACATGGAGGCATTTCAGGTTTTACTAGCAGCACGGATCACAAGGGCCAATACAAGTCTATAAGTCCATGTAAAACACGTACAGCACATGGATAGCGTCCGTCTGCCATCTGTTTGGCCGTGCGTATTTAACATTGCAAAGTATAGGCAGGGCTGGTGCTGCACTTTATGTACATGCTCAGTAGTGAGGCAGTGCTGGTGCTGCACTTTATGTACATGCTCAGTAGTGAGGCAGTGCTGGTGCTGCATTTTATGTACATGCTCAGTAGTGAGGCAGTACTGCACTTTATGTACATGCTCAGTAGTGAGGCAGTGCTGGTGCTGCACTTTATGTACATGCTCAGTAGTGAGGCAGTGCTGGTGCTGCATTTTATGTACATGCTCAGTAGTGAGGCAGTACTGCACTTTATGTACATGCTCAGTAGTGAGGCAGTGCTGGTGCTGCACTTTATGTACATGCTCAGTAGTGAGGCAGGGCTGGTGCTGCACTTTATGTACATGCTCAGTAGTGAGGCAGTGCTGGTGCTTCACTTTATGTAAATGCTCAGTAGTGAGGCAGTGCTGGTGCTGCACTGTATGTACATGCTCAATAGTGAGGCAGTACTGCACTTTATGTACATGCTCAGTAGTGAGGCAGGGCTGGTGCTGCACTTTATGTACATGCTCAGTAGTGAGGCAGTGCTGGTGCTGCACTTTATGTACATGCTCAGTAGTGAGGCAGGGCTGGTGCTGCACTTTATGTACATGCTCAGTAGTGAGGCAGTGCTGGTGCTTCACTTTATGTAAATGCTCAGTAGTGAGGCAGTGCTGGTGCTGCACTTTATGTAAATTCCTCCTACAGATCAGAGCAAAAAGGTACTGATAAGTAGTGCCTGCAGTCCTGCATTCAGCTCAAGAACTGCTGGAACAGGAAAGCAGGATTAAGGCAAGTACTTCTTAAAGGAAATCTGTCTGCAGGATTGTGCTCAGTAACCTCCAGACAGTGTCAGGTAGGCGCCGTTATACTAATTAAAATGATACCTTGGTTGATGAAATCCGTCTTGTGGTTGTTGTTTAATCTTTATTTTCAGTTTTGAGTTAATGATATGCTCGTGGTTCGGGGTGGCCTGTGGTGGGTTTTCATGTGGTGCTCTGATTTGGTATTCATCAGTATGGCTTCTGACAGGTCACTGATCCCTCACTGACCTGCCCCACATTTTACATAATGAGTATTATTGAGTATGGCAGCTCGTTTATTGTGGGACAAGATGACGTTTTCAGCGGTACCATGGTTATTTATATCCGTCTTTTTGATTGCGTGTTATTCCACCTTTTGTTTGGCGGTATGATAATAAAGCGTTGTTTTTTGCCTCGTTTTTTTTTTACGGTGTTCACTGAAGGGATTAACTTGTTGGACAGTTTTATAGGTCGGGTCGTTATGGACGCGGCGATACTAAATATGTGTACTTTTATTGTTTTGTTTTTTTTATTTAGATAAAGAAATGTATTTATAGGAACAATATATATATATATTTTTTTTTTTTTAGGAATTTTTTGTTATTTTTTTTACACATGTGAATATTTTTTTTTTACACTATAACATTGCCCCAGGGGAGGCATCATGTTATAGTGTAAGATCGCTGATCTGACACTTTGCTGTGCACTGTGTCAGATCAGTGATCTGACATGCACTCTGCAGGCTTACCAGCGCTTGCTGTGAGCAAGCGCTGGTAAGCAACCTCCCTGCAGAACCCGGATTCAGGGAGGAGGAGATAAGAGACCCTCCGAGCAACGCGATCCCGTCGGTGGTCATACGGGCCCACCCCACCTCGACAGGATTCTACGTCACACGTCAGAAAGGGGTTAACTGAAAGCTGCAAATAAAAATTAAACAACCACAGGATGAAACACAGGATCAACCAAGGTATCATTTTAATCAGTATAATGGCACCGTCCTGACACTGTCTGTAGGTTACTGTGCACAATCCTATTGACAGGCTCCTTTTAAAGCATATCTAAACTTTAAATAAACTGTGCATAACTTAATAGTCTAGTGTATGTTCCCTCTGGAGTATAATTCAGCACAAACTTGCTCCTTCTTCTACCCTCTACATAGACTGTGAAGCATCATGATGTGAAACATTTACGGAGTTGTAACCTGAGAAACACCTGAGAGTGAAAGATCAGAGTAAGCTATCTACTGTATATTCTCGAGTATAAGCCGAGTTTGTAAGCACATTTTTTGTGCTGAAAACACCCCCCTCGTCTTATACTCGAGTCATTGTCCTAGAAGATGGAAGGGAGAGGGGGAGCAGCGAGTAGCAGGTCACAGGAAGCAGGAGATGGCTGCGGCCAATTCCTGTGTCTGCTGCTAAAGTGAATGAATATTCACGGCACTAGCAGTGAATATTCATTTCTCTTATGGTGCACAGTGTCAGCCGCCGGATTCCAGCAGCTACTGGGCTATCACGGGTGTGAGCTACTTCAGAGTTATGAATATTCACCTCTATCCACTCCAATATGCATGGAGTGGAGTGAATATTCATCACCTTAATGAGCGGGGACACGTGATCGCCCAGCCACTGGAGCTGCTGGCATCAGAACAAGATGCAGCGAGGACGCGCAGGGAAGGTAAGTAGGATGTTGTTTTTTTATGCTTTTCTCATGGAGGCCATGCATACAAGGATAGGGATGAGGAGCCATGCAGACCTGGATGGGGATGAAGAATAATGCATTCCAGGATAGGGATGAAGAACCATGAATACAAGGATGGGGATGAGGAGCCATGCATACAAGAATGGGGATGAGGAGCCATGAATAAAAAAATGAGGATGAAGGGTCCATGCATACCAGGATAGGGATGAGGAGTCATGCATACCAGGATAGGGATGAGGGGACAATGCATACCAGGATAGGGATGAGGAGTCATGCATACCAGGATAGGGATGAGGAGCCATGCATACCAGGATAGGGATGAGGGGACAATGCATACCCGGCGTATACTCGAGTCATTAAGTTTTCCCAGTTTTTTGTGGCAAAATTAGGTGCCTCAGCTTATACTCGCGTTGGCTTAAGTATATACGTTAATAACACAAACTTTTTATTTGTCATCATCTGTTCTATTAATTTATGCAAAGTTTGTTTTATTTCTATCCCAAATTATACATGTTCTTGCAGGAATTACAATATGAGAAGAAAAATGTAGGAATCCAGCTCCAGGATGTAAAATATCAAAAAAATACTTTATTCAAACATTTAAAAATTGGAACAAGGGCTTACAAATGACCAGCAAAATAGTTAGGGAGCAGCCATGGACGACTGAACACGTTTCAAACAACTGCTGTGTTCTTAATCTTCACAAACAAACTGATATTACTATGGAAGAACAGCAAAATGATTCTTTACAATTAGATGATCTTGTTGAAGCTGCTTCACACCTCTTTCCTATTCATCACATACACTGTGTTGTGCACCTGCTGCAGCTGGCAATAAGAGATAGTCTGCAAGAGGGACATGCTGGAACTCTGATCAGCAAAGTGAGGAAATTGGTTACAGCTGCCAGAACCCCAAAAATGAATTCCATCTGGAAGAGAAGCGCTGGGAAAAGGGCAATTGTGGATCAAGCCACTCGGTGGGGAGGAGTTATTAATTGAGAGATTGCTTGAGCTGAAACCCTTTCTTGTAGACATTGACAACCCTCAGGTAACACTAAATGGAGGTTCATCACCCACTTACAGTGACAAAAAAATTAGAAGCTGAGGATTTAACTCCTGGCATTTTCATAACGGAGTGGAAGAACTTGCTGTTTTGCTTGTCCCAAAGAGGAGGTTTAATCGCAGACGGCATTGCTGCTTCAATGAAATGGAGAGAGACACTGCTATTAGAACATAAAATTCTGGCAGCTGTTTATGTGGACCTAAGTCATCGTATATTGTTGGATGATCAACAGCTTACTAAAGGAAAAGAAGCTCTAACTGAAGTAGAAGTGAGGATGAGTGGGCTACAGGTTGGCCAAGAGCAAGAGGACTTGGGTCTTGCCAGTGCTACTTCTACCAAATCTTCAGCCTCATCAGATGAGGAGTTTAATATTGAAAAGTATTTGGACAACATGGAGCAGGCAAAGCGTTGCTGCCGGGAAAAAGATTGACAAGATTTAATCAAAATTTTTCACTTCCTCTCAAAGAAGTAGAAGAGTTCAACTGTTCATCAAAACTGACTGTGCATGAGGCAACTCCTCCATACCCTGAAATTGCTAGAGATGTTGCCCATGTGGTTACCATATTGCCACCAACCCAAGTTAGTGTAGAGAGGTTGTTTTCTAGGCTTACATAATTAGATCAGATTTGATGTCATCTATGAAGGAGGATCTGATGGGGGCGATACTATTTCTCAGAACAAATTTATAGACTGCACAAATGTTATTCATTACGTTTTTGTTGGAAACTGTTTTTTCCCGCTTACCGCATAGTGTATAGCAGGGGTCCCCAACTCCAGTCCTCAAGGCCCACCAACAGGTCATGTTTTCAGGATTTCCTTTGCATTGCACAGGTGATGCAATTATTACCTGGGCAAGACTAAGGAAATCCTGAAAACATGACATGTTGGTGGGCCTTGAGGACTGGAGTTGGGGACCCCTGGTGTATAGCATATAAAGCTTTCTGTGTTCTAAAGTTGTATTCCAATAAACATATTTTATGTTCTATCTAAATAGCCTGATTATCGTATCATAATGGTGCTGAAAAGCCTGATGGTACCATTTTACTACAGTAAATGTATCACTTAAACATGAGCCATGTACGATGGAGCCCTGAGTGAAACTTGTCTATTCCTTGTTGACATGTGACTTATTTAGACCTATGATCCTTGGGTAAGCTGCACTAAGGTAGCACACAAATTGCATGTAACATGCAATGTTCATTGAAGCCTTTGGTAACTGTATCTCTTGCAACTTGTGACCAGCAATAGAAAATCCAACAAATTTGAAGCATTTATAATTGTCACAGTCGCAGTATATCGCAGATCGCAACGCGACACCATATGACATCAGTACATCCAATTTTGCATTGTGTCATTACGATTTTAGTGTTGCACGACACTTGTCAATGAGTAGCCCTAGCCTAACAGAAAATGCTGCTGTGATGACTGGGAATAGTCAGTGCTAAGTACATAGTCAGCATGCTGTAATCACACAAACCTTGACATCCTTGACATCCTGCCTGCACACATCATGTTATTCAAGGAATGTTTTGTGCATATGGAAGTAGTGGTATGACTGTGTGGGCACTTGTCTCCCAAAAAAAAAAAAAAATACTTTTTTGAAGAGATCTAAAGGAGTACCGTATATTCTTGAGTATAAGCCCATTTTTTTAGGTTAAAAGTGCCCCTCTCGGCTTATACTCGAGTCATTGTCCCAGGGAAGGTCGGCTGGGGAGAGGGAGCGGCAGCTGTCACATCATACTCACCTGCTCCTGGCATGTCTCTGCATGTCCCTACTTCTCCAGCGCCCGCAGCTCTTCCTGAGATCAGTGGTCACATGGTACCGCTCATTAAAATAATGAGTATGGTCGCGACTCCACTCCCATAGGCGGAGCGCATATTCATTACTTTAATGAGCGGTATCATGTGAACCCTGAACACAGGAACAGACTGTCGGCGCGTGCCAGAGACATCGGAGAAGCAGGGACTTGCAGAGAGACCGCGCCGGGGGGGGGGGGGGGGGGGGGCAGTATGACGAGGGAGGGTGAGCTATTCGATGTTCACCTGTCCCCATTCCAGCGCTGGGCTCTGTCTTCCGCTTCCTCTGGCTGTGACGTTCAGGTCAGAGGGCGCGATGACGTGGGTAGTGCGCACCCTCTGTCTGAACAGTCACTGCAGAGACCCGGAAGACACAGCGGTGCGCAGCGGACCACCGCCCTACGGGGACAGGTAAACATCGCAAGTGCCGGTGTAATGAGCCAGCGGCAATTTCCGCACCTGGCCCCCATAGAGTGTCAGTGTCACTGCCTGCTCCGGACACTAGCACTCGGCACCCAGCGATGAGAGGTATGTCTTTTTTTTTAATCGCAGCAGCAGCTGCATACTGGTAATATTATTCTACGGAGCATCTTATGGGGCCATCAACCTTTATGGAGCAGCATATGGTGCATAATATGCTGTGGAGCAACTTATGGGGCCATCAACCTTTGTGCAGCATTATATGGGGCATAATATTATATGGTGCGCATCTTATGGGGCCATCAACCTTTGTACAGCATTTTATGGGGCATAATATTCTATGGAGAATCTTATGAGGCCATTATTAACCTTTGTGCAGCATTATATGGGGCATAATATTCTATGGAGCATCTTATGGGTCCATCAACCTTTGTGCAGCATTATATAGGGCATAATTTTCTCTGGAGCATCCTATGGGGCCATCATTAACCTTTTACACAGCATTATATAGGGCATATTTTAATATGGAGCATCTTATGGGGCCCATCATGAACTTTATGGACAATTATATGGGACTCCTGATTCAATATGGGTAGTCAAAAACACTTAACCTACTGATGTCTCAATTAATTTTACTTTTATTGGTATCTATTTTTAGTTTTTTAATTTACCAGTAGCTGCTGCATTTCCCACCCTAGGCTTATACTCGAGTCATTAAGTTTTCCCAGTTTTTTGTGGCAAAATCAGGGGTCTCGGGTTATACTCCGGTCGGCTTATACTCGAGTATATACGGTAGTCATGAAAACTAAAGAACCTATATGTACTGTAGATCAGTTTGAAGGAGCATTTCGGCCAAATCAATGCTTATGAACTGCTTCTTCAAAGTGTATGGACAAACTCACAGTGGGTTCCCTTTAAATGTCACTGGTAAAAGTCAATGTGCTGCTCCTTTTCAATAGGACACGCAAAATGGAAGACTGGCCCACCACTGCAGCAGAAAATCTTGTGACACCAAAATGAAAGTTGCTATAAAGTCCTGAATTAAGCTATGTTTACAATGCGTTTTACCCTCACGCCAATGGCTCCTTTGAGACTTTAATTTGAAGCAGTGGAAAACATATGCTGATGGGGACATTGACTGCAACAGTGTAGACGGATTCACTGTGTGCTCTATCGGACATTATTTTCTGTCACATCATTACAGTGGATTGCCCAAATCCAATTTTCCAGGGTTTCAAACGTACGCCTCTACTGAGCCACTGATGTGAGGGCGCTGTGAACCTGGCCTTAGGGTACCGTCACACAGTGGCATATTGATCGCTACGACGGCACGATTCGTGACGTTCCAGCGATATATCCGTGACGTTCCAGCGATCTCGCTGTGTCTGACACGCTCCTGTGATCAGGGACCCCGCTGAGAATCGTACGTCGTAGCAGATCGTTTGAAACTTTCTTTTGTCGTCTAGTGTCCCGCTGTGGCGGCATGATCGCATGGTGTAACAAAGGTGTGCACGATATTGTATACGATGTGCGCATAGTAACCAACGGCTTCTACATCGCACATACGTCATGAAATTATCGCTCCAGCGTCGTACATTGCAAAGTGTGCCAGCAGTCTACGACGCTGGAGCGATATTGTTACGATGCTGGAGCGTCACGGATCGTGCCGTCGTAGCGATCAAAATGCCACTGTGTGACGGTACCCTTACTTGCATTCTCCATGTTTTGGTACTTATCTTAATCCATCATATACAGCATTACCATTGGGTTTATAAATGTACACAGAATGTGTGACTTAGATGTGAATCTCCAGCCAGTCACTGCCAGCTACGCAGACATGGCACTTCGCAGCTGACCTAACCCTGGCTGGTCATTAGGGGTGTAACTTACTGTCGGCACTCTACCATGTAATTATACCGCTCTACAGTCGCCAACACGATGTGTGAAATATGTGTACCCCTGATGCCTGTGCAAACCTCTCCAAGTGAGATGCTAAATAATTCATGTGTGTAGCATGTAACAGTGATAAAGAGCAAGTCGACAGGTTGACACATGCTGACTTCTGTCTCCTTTGTGATAAAACTGCTCACACTGCTTGCTTTCTAAGGCTGTGTTTGTCTTGTCTGAGCTAACAGATCTGCGAAAAGACAAGCGTGAACACAATGTAATCCAGCTACAATATGCCTGTTAGATCAGAGAAATGTCTGGCAATGTATTAGCCATAAGAAAGAAATACTGTCAGTTGGAGACAAGGAATAAATTGTCACAGATGGTATATATTTTCCTGGATGATAAATTACATTGAATTCGAACCCCAACCAACATTTATCACCTATCCACAGGTTAGGAGATACTGTAAATAAATAATGACAAGGATTCACTTGCTTGGACCCCACCGATTACCAGGTGTTCTGTGTTTTGGTTTTGGTCTTGGCCCTAAACAACCCACTCTATCCACTCATTATGGCAGCAGTGTTCATGCATGCATATTACAAGGGACTTTGGGACCTCCACACTTGGGATTGGTGAGGTTCCTATTGGTCAAAACTACCTCACATATTTCATGTATCCTTTATAAAGGTGATAAATGTTGGTCAAAATACTATTTAGTCACTAGCTACACAGCTTCAGCTGTTTCTCATATCTAGGAAGCTTGGTGATTCTCAGTTTTAGGCCGGGATCACACATACGCGAGATACGTCCGAGTCTCGCAGATGAAAACCCAGCTCTGGCGCCGGCACTCCGGAGCGGAGCGTGCAGCTCCATGTATTGCTGTGCAGCTGCACGCTCCGCTCCGGAGTGGCGGCACCAGAGCTGGGTTTTCACCTACGAGACTCGGACGTATCTTGTGTATGTGTGATCCCGGCCTCACTGTGAATATATTTCCCACAGAGGTCATCACCCAGCTTCCTTAAAGGAGTTGTTCTACGAACAATGTACATTTGAATTTTTTAGATCTTAGAAAAATAATGAGTTCCACAATTGGATGCGTTAACAAAAATGTTCCTTTGCTGAGTTAATCTTATAAATGTGCCCCTGTGTAATGGCTGTGTCTTACCATGCAGGAACAAGGTCTGATCATACCACAGCTCCTGGGCAGGGGAGGAAGCAAAAGAGTATACAGACAGGACATCACGGGATTACAGCTGATTGTTCTGTGAGGCAAAACATGTTTTTTTAAACAGAAATTAAGAATTCTTGCAGTAATATCTGTATATTCTTTTGCTTCCTCCCCTGCCCAGGAGATATAGTATGATCAGACCATGTTCCTGCACGGTCAGACACTGCCATTGCACAGTACACAGCAGGGGCACTTTTATAAGATTATCTTTTTATCACATCCATTTGTGGAAGTTATTTTAGTTCCAATTTCTACTGATTAAGCATACTTTTTGGGAAAACCCTTTTAAATCAGAAAATTGAGATATACAATATTTAGGCTCAGGCTCAGACTGTAGCACAAGGGAACAGCTGAATTCCCCAATGGGCCCCTGTGCAGGAGTGAGCCCCCAACCCTTGGCTTGACTTAAAATACTCTATGCACTACCTACATATTAAATCAGAATACAGCTTCTTATCGTTTACTTAACAGGCTTAAAGGGATTATCTAAGGCTGATATTGATACCCTATCTGTCATCCAAAAACCTCAGGGATCAGCTGTTACCATGTCCTGTAGTGACCCAGAATCAGTGTTATTGGTGGGCAAATAACACCTCAGTGTGGCACTGTTTAGGGTGCAGTGGGAAGAAGAGGTTTATAAACTAGATTGTAATTTAGTTGATTAAAAGAATAGTTGACAAACAGTGTGTATGTTGGGTTATAACAGATTGCTTAAAGGGAACCTGTCACCCCAAAAATCGCGGGTGAGGTAAACCCACCGGCATAAGGGGCTTATCTACAGCATTCTGTAATGCTGTAGATAAGCCCCCGATGTTACCTGAAAGAGGAGAAAAAGACATTAGATTATACTCACCCAGGGGCGGTCCCGCTGATGGTCCGGTCGGATGGGCGTCTCTGGTCCGCTGCGGCGCCTCCCATCTTCATTCCAAGACGTCCTCTTCTGATCTTCA
Source organism: Ranitomeya imitator (assembly GCF_032444005.1). Lineage (NCBI taxonomy): Eukaryota > Metazoa > Chordata > Amphibia > Anura > Dendrobatidae > Ranitomeya > Ranitomeya imitator. The sequence continues at coordinate 341,749,930 of NC_091284.1, read as the reverse complement.
GCCACGGCTCCGGCGCAGGCGTACTTTGTCTACCCTGTGGGCTTACCTCACCCGCGATTTTCGGGGTGACAGGTTCCCTTTAAAAAGCTGTTATCAATGGACATCAGAACAATCCTCACACTCCACACCATGGAAACTACAGGGCCATGTGCTAGTAAGCAATGCCTACTGTGAATGCACACATTATACCACCAATAGCAGGAACTTTTATGGTGGTACAGACAATAATAAACTATATTTTACTTTTCACTTTACTTGTTTCCTCAATATGGGTGTGACTGCTAGAAACTTTTTTTTTGCGATATTGATGTTCATGAGTATGGCAGAATTGTGTTCTATTGTTTCACTTCTTTGTCCAGTGAGACTAAGGGTACCGTCCCACTATACGATTTACCAACGATCACGACCAGCGATACGACCTGGCCGTGATAGTTGGTAAGTCGAAGTGTGGTCGCTGGGGAGCTGTCACACAGACAGCTCTCCAGCGACCAACGATGCCGAGGTCCCCGGGTAACCAGGGTAAACATCGGGTTACTAAGCGCAGGGCCGCGTTTAGTAACCCGATGTTTACCCTGGTTACCAGCGTAAAAAAAACAAAACACTACATACTTACCTTCCGGTGTCTGTCCCTTGCCGTCTGCTTCCCGCACTGACTGACTGCCGGCCGTAAAGTGAAAGCACAGCACAGCGCGCTGTGCTGTGCTTTCACTTTACGGCCGGCAGTCAGTCAGTGCGGGAAGCAGACGGCAAGGGACCTGACGGACACCGGAATGTAAGTATGTAGTGTTTGTTTTTTTTACATTTACGATGGTAACCAGGATAAACATCGGGTTACTAAGCGCGGCCCTGCGCTTAGTAACCCGATGTTTACCCTGGTTACAAGCGAACGCATCGCTGGATCGGTGTCACACACACCGATCCAGCGATGACAGCGGGAGATCCAGCGACGAAAGAATGTTCCAAACGATCTGCTACGACGTACGATTCTCAGCAGGGTCCCTGATCGCTGCTGCGTGTCAGACACAGCAATATCGTATGGATATCGCTGGAACGTCACGAATCGTACCATCGAAGCGATCAAAATGGCACTGTGTGACGGTACCCTTAGTTAAAGGCTTGGGCATTCTTACACAGTTGCATTCCATGTCAAATAAATATATGGCCTTTTAAGTGCAAAGCCAAATAGACAGAAGTTTCATAAAAAACCAAGATACATCTCTATAGGATTTTATTATTTTTACAAGAAAGTGACACGTTGACTCATTTCCGTTTCATGACATACTATTACATCACGGAGAGGGGAAGGACGTATACAGAAGGCTAAAAACTCTTTCCCTCTAGTGGTGCAAATAGACACCAAAGTATTGCTGAAAGAATTATCACCACCTTGTTGGTTACTGTTACAGATTTGTTTCAAGAAATTAAAACAAAAAAAGCATAGTTGACATTGCCACATCTATTAGCCCCCATATCTATAGCCCCTTAACGACCGCCAATACGCATTAACATGGCAGCCGTTAAGGGGCCTTACACCCTCATTGCCACTTTAAAATGGCAATCGGGAATAAAGTTGTAGTGCACCCCAGCGTCCGAAAATTTCTGGGGTTTCAGCTACCAGGGTTCCCTCTAGCTCCATTCCCTGCCCCTCCACCTCATCTTTCTAAAAAAAAATAGCAGGAGCATGCACAGTGCACCCCGAGATCTGTCTACCAGCACCCAGCAAAAGCAAGGATTTTAAATATTGGTTCATTTTGATCACTGTGACAGAATGTGTCACAATGATCAAAAGATAATAATTAGTAAATCATACCCCCGTGTCATCCCCTTAGTCAGATTACTTTTTTTATTTTATAATTTTTATTTCTTTCATTCTTTACCACTAGGGTTTAGGTTGGGGTAAGGTTAGAGTTAGGGTTGGGGTTAGGGTTGGACTAGGATTAGGGTTGGGCTAGGCTTAGGTTGTCAGTGGAAAAAATAAAAAAATACGAAAAAGCTATGGGGTAAGAGAATTAAAATCTTAAAAAATTAAATTTGCACGTGTCCTTTCAAGACCAAGACCTACGGATGTATGAATGTCTCACTAAAATACCTCGTTTTGCAAAGTCACATTCCAGGGGTGAATCATTTTCGGGATGAGTAGGGGCACACGTAGCTTTACTAAGTGAGATCCAGTTTTTATGGTTTAAGAATTCTGTAGATCAATTAGCCTTTTCCCCTTTGTAAATGTATGCTTACATTGAGTGAATTTTTTGGGCTGATGTTAGTTTTTATTCTGATCTGATGCAGTTTTTATTTGTTTTTTCAGTGTGGGTTCTTATGCACTTTTGAAAAAATATGGAGTGTAGCAATAAGGGTGTCATTTTTTTAGTTGTATGTGTGTTTCAACTGCAAAATCCATGACAAAAAAACCCAGCAAAAAAACAGGCATTTTGTCGTGATTCATGTGTGGACTTTTCTAAAACTACACAGAAAAGGCTACATTCACACTAGTATTTTTTTGACGTACATCGCAATGCGTCGTTTTGGAGTAAAAACGCATCCTGCGGGCAACTTTTTCTCCATAGACTTTCATTAGCGACGCATCGTATCGTCGTGCGACGGATGCGTCGTGTTTTGGCGAACCGTCGGCACAAAAAAACGTTCCATGTAACGTTTTTTTGTGCGTCGAGTCCACCATTTCCGACCGCGCATGCACGGCCAGAACTCCGCCCCCTCCTCCCCGGACCTCACAATCGGGCAGCGGATGCGTTGTAAAACTGCATCCGCTGCCCACGTTGTTCTTTTTTCTTCGCAGTTTGCGTCGGTACGTCGGGCTGACGCATGGCGACGGCCCCGTACCGACGCTAGTGTGAAAGTAGCCAAAGATGCGTTGTTCACTATACTGTAGGTGCATCTTCTGCTTCAAATGAACGAGATCCTTGTTGCAAGTAGATTTCAATTACATTTGGGTTTTTTATGTGAATTTTTGTGCAAAATCTTTGCAAGATACAAGGGAAAAAAACTCATCCCAACATACCCCAAATATTTGAATTATAGTTTAAATCGTCTAAAAAAAATTTCTTATGACATATCTAGTTTATGAAAAAGTTATTTGCTTAGTCCACAGCAGAAATGAAATGAATGCATATTGTCTGCCTGCCATGGAAGCTGTGCTGTCTCCTAAAACACAGGCTCTACTAGGGGACACATGCACCCATAGAATAGCTTGGTGCATTCGGGGTAGAATACCGCCATAAATAGGGACACCTATACAGTATGTCACAAATTTGTATTCTGGCCTATTTGTACTGAATGTAAAAGCAATAATAAACAGAGCGTTTGTGTCTATTTTGGCTCCATAAAAGACACAACTGAATAGAGCCTTGTGCATAAGGCCTTATGGGTAGGATTATATGCCCACTAGGTGGCGCTGCTCTACTGCTTACTGCACCACGCTGAGGTAGCTTGGCTCACATGACAGCCACTGTTCTGAGGAGGAACTGAGATTACTGTACTTGTTATTTCCTTTCTCCTACACAGTAGTGAAAGGAAAAATGGAGTTCAGCTAAACTGAACCACCAGAGCTTGAAGATAGAGACAGGCCACAACTCATCCTTGGAGGAATGCAAGACACAAATGATTCCACGCAATTATTAGAAACTATTCTTAGAGACGAACAGGATGTGCGGACGTTTAGGACGGAGTTTCACAAACTGAAAATCTCAATTAAGTTAGGCCACAGACGCAGATATAACTATTTTTTTTTCCCCACACATCCAGTACAGGAAAAATAGCATCTAAAATCCGGAGCTGTTCATTCTGCCCAACCCTATTGTTTCTGACTCTGTGCCCAGTTTTAGTCAGTTCCATCAGTTTCCCACCTCCTTCCAGCCCCTTCTCCTTAGCAGACCCCAAAAGAAATGGAGACTGGCACCGAGACAGCTCTGAATTGTTTCTCTGAAATAATATCATTGCCACTTGCTTTTCCAGACCTCCTACATAGCTGTTTATGTGACATTTCAAACTATAACAACATTACTTAATTCCGTACCATAAATGCGCTTCATTTTGCAAGGCACAAGTAGCAATTAAGGGATTCACAGAGCTAATTGCTATGACATATTGTGTTTTTAAAGCAATATTCACAAATTTATGTAACACTCTACTATTCTAAGCTGGAAATAAAAAGAAGGCAAAATAGTCTGTAGTTCTCCTGAACACATAGTAATACATGGAAAGCTTAATTAAACAGTCACCATAAGATCTACCTATCATCTTCTTACTTCTGCCAGTTACCGTACATCATTTTTAGTTTGTAGACTGTCCTAGCAATAGGTGCCTAAAGTTACTATTATTCCCACAGTCCTCCTCCTGCACAGCCCTCTCGCTGCTCACCCTCCTTGTGTTGCCAGTGGTGTAAGGGTCACCGTTTTATAGGGAATGACCAGTAATAAAGGGGAAACATCAACAACGCTTTGAACTGCACCCATGGGATGCAAATCCGGTTAAAATTATGGTCTCAGATTCTTGCCCCTCCACTTAATGTGCCCATACACCTTAGGATACATACGTAGCTATTAGTGATGAGCAAGTACGCTGGTTACTTGGGTTTCTCCGAGCATGCTCAGGTGGTCTCCGAGATTTAGTTTCTGTCGACGCAGCTGCATGATTTGCGGCTGCTAGACAGCCTGAATACATGTGGGGGTTGCCTGTTTGTTAAGCAATCCCCACATGTATTCAAGATGTCTAGCGGCCGTAAATCATGCAGCTGCATCAACATAAACTATATCTCCGAGCACGCTGAAATACCCAGAGACCACCCGAGCGTGCTTGGAGAAACCCGAGCAACGAGTATACTCACTCATCACTTGTAGCTATGTAAAATGAACCATTTTTCTTCCAAGTGTCATCCGTTTTGCATCCATGTTGCATCCAATTTTCCTCAATGGTTTTTGAAACTCGAAGCAGGTAGATTGCGTTTTTATCCATTGCCTCTAAACCATGGATCAATGAAAAACAGATAAAAATCGGATGGATCCCTGAAGCACAATGTACTTCTTCTGTAATTCATCTGTGTTTAATGGATCCACACGGACTTTAAAGAGTATGATCCGAAGAACAGATCAGAATAGGACATTCACTGTGTCTCACAGACAGGAGATATGGATCTGTTTTTAAAAGTGATGTGTGTATGGATCAATAAAACTCTGTGGGTCAGAGTGTTGTCCATTGAAAAATAGAACATGTACCCATTACAGCCTATGATGCTTTTCACATATCCATTGAAGGTTTTTCGCAGAACATGTGTCCACAAAACAATTATGAAGACATGTCCATTTTTAACCCAATTCACAGATCAAAGTCATCAATAAAAGTCTTTGAATTCATATGTTGACCATTTTTTAATTACGCAATAGATAGGAGAAGCTTTTATTTTGCATACAAGAAAATTAGTGATGAAACATTAATAGCAAAAAGTGCCACATGGATTAAAAACTGATGAGAATCTGATTCAAAACACTGGTGAAAATAGGTGTGTTTTTTCTGTTTGGAGGTAATTACTCATTGGGCCCCAATGGATGCAGGAGCACTAGTGTATCAATGGCACCAAGTCATAGAAGAAGTCACCAGTGAGTCACTGGATTTCTCTGTATTGTACTCACGTATACAGTCTGCAGAGCACCTGTATCAAGCTATTATATTCTACGAACGCCCCCTTGAGGAAGCAACAGTAACGCTAGTGAAACGCGCATCGGGGTCTGTGGCCGCATCTTGGACTGGAGTTACCACTTTCATGGTAATTAATCCCTTTGAATATTTGTTACGTTTTTATGGCATAGGGATTTTTTAATATATGTACTTACATTTTTGCAAATGTAGTTAGTGTCATGTTTTATTCAGTATGGTGGTAATATTCCTTCACAGTGTAGAGGCATCAATTGTCCCTTGTATGGTTGCATTATTGGCAAAATTGGCTTTAGTCTACTTGGCTTTGTTCAGTAACAGCATGGTGGTGATGATATTGTTTATTCATTTATTATTTGATAACTGTATGACTATAGTATTTATAGAGGTATAATATCACACAGAAAATTGTAGCCAAAAACATAGCTGTGTTGCCTTTGACGCGCCTGGCATACAATTTGTCAAGGATAATCGAAACAAAGGTGTCAAAGATACCAGGAGAAGGAATAAAAATTGGCATTACAGACAGCAAAGACTTAAAGGGACACTGTCACCTGAATTTGGAGGGAACAATCTTTAGCCATGGAGGCGGGGTTTTGGGGTTTTTGATTCACCCTTTCCTTACCCGCTGGCTGCATGCTGGCTGCAATATTGGATTGAAGTTCATTCACTGTCCAGGCGTGTACTATGGAGGACAGAGCATGAACTTCAATCCAATATTGCAGCCAGCATGCAGCCAGCGGGTAAGGAAAGGGTGAATCAAAAACCCCAAAACCCCGCCTCCATGGCTAAAGATTGTTCCCTCCAAATTCAGGTGACAGTGTCCCTTTAAAAGGGACAGAAAACAAATATCAGCATGGACCTACAGTAGACTACAAGTCATGAAAATTGGCCTAAAGGGTAAGTCCTTAACCACTGAACCACCTTGACCTTAAACAGCTGGCTAACATAAGTCTAAATATTATGGACATATTCACACAAGAGAGATAGCAGGCAGAAATGTCTGCAACTGAAAATCAGTTCCATTTATACATATGAAATTGTTATGAATCATAGGGATTAGAAAATACTGTTTTTTTTTTTCTCTCTTATCTACCACCCAGGGCAAATGCAACTGCAGAAAAGTTATCCCTTATCCCTTTAACCAAACAACCTTGGGGAAATATTCACACCATAAAATATGCTGCATCTAAACTGTCTCATAGATCCATCCTGGAATCTTTCCGGTAAAAATGGCAATGATGGGATGTACCGTAGGGAAAATCCTGTGAATGCCACTGTCATATGTTATAGGAATTTATTACTTCATTTTCCAATCACTGTCAAAAATCATATACCTGTGGGTGTCCTGAAAATGAATGTTTTTATATAGAGTCACAATTACAGATAAGGCTGTAATGTGCACACGGTAGGCGGCTATCTCCTAATGTACTATTCTGTTTCATGATCGTAAAGAAGACAGACACTCACATCAGTGTTATTGATCCCAATGGAGAAGAAGTACTGTGTGTGCGCACAGGGTTGGAGCACAAACAAGAAAGAAAATCAAATATCCACAGTTTGCTATGCATTTTGTGAAACACCTGCACTCGCACAACTGTCCTCATGTGATTACTAGAATAGCTTAAAGTGACACTTTACCTTTTACTAACATTTTTTATTTTTCTGTCAATGGATGTGTTGGAGGGCTTGACTTTTGCACTGTGACTTGTAGTTATTTTGACTGATTCTTATTTGCTTTACATACAGTAAAATGCTTTGAATTCTTGTTTCTACTTTTTGGGGGGAATGTGTGGTGACTCAAAAACAAAGGACCCCTCCCATCTAAATTTGTATCCTCTTAATATATTGCAGTCATCACATTATATAGCACTGCATATTTTCAATTGCTCATTTTGCTCTTCTACCCAGCTAATTCTTCTCTTTCCCATTAATTTAATGACATCACATGATTAAAAACTGACTAGCTGAATCCTTCTAAGCTCTATGTAGAAACTGGAAGTGTCTTTTTCCAGCATGAGTAATCACTGCAGAAGTCCCTGGCAGAGGGGAGTAAAGGATCATCTGGGTCAGGAGTTGAAGAGGGGGATAACTCATGCAGGGAAAAGTGACTTCCTGTTTCCACACAGAGCATAGAAAAGAATTAACTAGGTAGAAAGGCAAAATGAGAAATTGTGAGGCCCAGCGCCTGCGCACTGCAGTACTTTACCCTGCCCTCAACAGGGCAGACAAGTACGACCTCCCAGGAGCACGATGCCAGGGAGCAATGAAGCAACAGGAGGGTGGCATCACAAGAAGATGGGAGGTGCCAAACCAGGACCTTCGACATCCATCGGACCGGACTGCCCCCCCGGCTGAGTATAATAAAACTTATTTTTCTTATCTTTTAGGTTGGATCGGGCGCTTATCTACATCATTATAGAATGCTGTAGATAAGCATTGAAAGGCAGTGGCCGCATCTTATAATGGCCAAATCGGGTGACAAGTTCCCTTTAAATACATGTTACATGGTTTCAGTCACCCTAGAGAACCTGCAATTTTTAGTATTGCAGTATAAAGTTATAAAGCTAACTCCAGTCACTACTGGTCGAGGCAGGTGTTGGCTAAAAATACCTGTTCCATACACCGGAACGCAACCTGTGACATATGCAGTATTGTGCAAAAGTTTTAGACAGGTCTGGAAAAATTGCTGTAAAGTAAGAATGCTTTAGAAAAATAGTGCTAGTAGTTAGTGGTGAGCGAGACCGCTACGTCATCACAGGTCATTCTCGCAATGCATTACTGGGAAGCCTGCGGGGGATGCTGGAAGGTGAGAATATCATTTTTTTTAATTATTTTTAACATTAGATCTTTTTACTATTGATGCTGCATAGGCACCATCCATAGTAAAAAGTTGGTCACACTTGTCAAACACTCTGTTTGACAAGTGTGACCAACCTGTCAATCAGTTTTCCAAGCGATGCTACAGATCGCTTGGAAAACGCGAGCATTCTGCAAACTAATTACGCTTGCAAAATGCTAGTGTTTAGCGGGAATACGCATGCCAATTCTGCATGTGTTTTTCCCACAGCAGGGAGTTCTGGAATTGCCGCGGAAATTTCCACAGCAATTCCAGACGTGTGCACATAGCCTATAAGATGTGCTTGATTATTAGGCAACTTCCTTTCCTTTGACAAAATGTGTCAGAAGAGAGATTTGACGGGCTCTGAAAAGTCCAAAATTGTGAGATGTCTTGCAGAGGAATGCAAAAGTCTTGAAATTGCCAAACTTTTGAAGCGTGATCACCAAACAATCAAGCGTTTCATGGCAAATAGCTAACAGGGTCGCAAGAAGCGTATTGGGCAAAAAAGGCACAAAATAACTGCCCATGAATTGCGGAAAATCAAGCGTGAAGCTGCCAAGATGCCATTTGCCACCAGTTTTGCCATATTTCAGAGCTGCAACGTTACTGGAGTAACAAAATGCACAAGGTGTGCAATACTCAGAGACATGGCTGAGGTAAGGAAGGCTGAAAAATTACCACCTTTGAACAAGAAACATAAGATAAAACAACAAGACGGGGCCAAGAAATATCTTAAGACTGACTACTCAAAGGTTCTATGGACTGATGAAATGAGAGTGACTCTTGATGGGCCAGAGGCTGGATCAGTAAAGGGCAGAGAGCTCGACTCTGACTCAGACGCCAGCAAGGTGGAGGTGGTGGCTGGTTTGGGCTGGTATCATCAAAGATGAACTTGTGGGGCCTTTTCGGGTTGAGGATGGAGTAACGCTCAACTTCCAGACCTACTGCCAGCTTCTGGAAGACAACTTCTTCAAGCAGTGGCACAAGAACAAGTCGGTATCGTTCAAGAAAAACATGATTTTCATGCAGGACAATGCTCCATCACATGCCTCCAACTCCACCGTGACTGGCCAGTAAATGTCTCAAAGAAGAAAAAATAATGACATGGCCCCCTTGTTCACCTGGTCTGAACCCCATAGAGAACCTGTGGTCCCTCATAAAATGTGAGATCTACAGGGAGGGAAAACAGTACACCTCTCGGAACAGTGTCTGGGAGGCTGTGGTGGCTGCTGTACGCAATGTTGATCGTAAACAGATCAAGCAACTGACAGAATCTATGGATGGAAGGCTGCTGAGTGTCATCATAAAGAAAGGTGGCAATATTGGTCACTGATTTTTGGCGGTTTTGTTTTAGCATGTCAGAAATGTTCATTTATAAATTTTGTGAAGTTACATTGGTTTACAAGGTAAAAATAAACAAGTGAGATGGGAATATATTTGTTTTTTATTTAGTTGCCTAATAATTCTGCACAGTTATAGTTACCTGCACAAACAGATATCCTCCTAAGATAGCCAAATCTAAAAAAAACCCACTCTAACTTCCAAAATTATTAAGCTTTGATATTTGAGTCTTTTGAGTTGATTGAGAACATAGTTGTTGACAAATAATAAAAATAATCCTCTAAAATACAACTTGCCTAGTAATTCTGCACACAGTGTAGAGAATATATAGAATGAAAAATCCGTCCAACAGGAGAAGGAAGCAGATTTCTCTGATAAGATGTATTGCAAAGTTTCTTATTTTCATGTGTTCTACTGACTTATATGTATAAATTAAAACAACAATTACTCTATAAAAGAATCAACCTTAGAAGAGAAATGGTTTACTTGGATGTTCTTGTTCTGCTATATTTAAAGGGAACCTGCCATCAGGTTTGGCCGATACAAGCTACAGCCACCACTTTTCAGGGCTGATAGCATTCTATAATGCTGTATATCTGCCCCCGATCCAACCTGTAAGAGAAGAAAAATAAGTTTTATTATACCGACCTGAGGGGCGATCAGGCCTGAGGGGTGTTGCTGATCTTGATCCAGTGCCTCCCATTTTCTTACGGTCTCCATCCTACTTTTTGCTTCATGTGCATAATGCCATCCACACAACCTCCCCGACATTGCACAGGAATAGTTCTCTGCCCTGTTGAGGGCAGAGTAAAGTACTGCAGTGCGCAGACGCTGGGAAAGGTCAAAAAACCCTGGCACATGCACACTGTGGCACTTTACTTTGCACTCAACAGGGCAGAGACTTATGCCTACGTAGGAGCGCGATATCGAGGAGACTGTGTGGATGATGCAGGGACATGTCATCCACATCAAGCAAGGAGTACAGTGATGGTAAGAAGATGAGAGGCACCAGGCCAAGAGAGCGACACCCCTCGGACCAAACCACCCCGCAGGGGAGTATAATAAATGTTCTTATACTTAACTTACAGGTCATATTGGGGCAGATATACAGTAATATAGAATGCTCTATATCAGGCATGAAAGGTGGTGCATATCGGCCAAACCTGGTGACAGGTTCGCTTAATACAGCTTCGAGATAAAAACCTGATTTGTGAGAGACATAAGTTTTGTCATAACACAGTAAAAATGTCCTGAAAATAGACAGTATACTATTATAGGCCAAAACAAGTAAAACATACTATATCTCTTCTAGCACAGCAAAAGGAGGTCCAGAACTCTTCTCAAGATAAAAAATATATATAGCTTTATTGTCCAAATTTAAATTCAGCTCAGAACAGCAAAAGATTCAACTGACGAGTTTGGAACAAACAAATGTTGTTAATCATAGCCATGGGCAGACATACCACCAGTTCAACCTGTGCGGCTGTACCGGTGGGGGCGCCCTGTAGGGCGGCTAAAAATGAGGGCAATCTGGACAGTTTATCCAGCCCCGAGGAGCCCCTGGCCAGATTGCCCTCATGTGCGGCAGGCAGGGAGCAATCCTTGCAGCTCCGCTGCCTGCAAGAGTGGAGTGGAGCTGCAGGGAATGGATCTGTCCTGCTTCCTGCCCACGCTTCCTGTCTCACACAGCAGCGGCTGAATGACATAATCATTCAGCGCCAAGGCTGTGCAAGGTGTTATGATAGGCAATTCAGTAACACAATGTACATAGCGATCAGAGCACATACAGTGATCTGACAATAACCCAAAATAATAGAACGAGCTCTGAGACGTGGAAACTCTGTAGACCGCAATTCCTGATCCTCTCCAAACACAACTAGAGGCAGCTGTGGATTGCGCCTAAGGCTCCCTATGCAACTCGCCACAGCCTGAGAAACTAACTAGCCTGAAGATAGAAAAATAAGCCTACCTTGCCTCAGAGAAATACCCCAAAGGAAAAGGCAGCCCCCCACATATAATGACTGTGAGTAAGATGAAAAGACAAACGTAGGGATGAAATAGATTCAGCAAAGTGAGGCCCGATATTCTAGACAGAACGAGGATAGGAAAGATAACTTTGCGGTCTACACAAAACCCTAAAGAAAACCACGCAAAGGGGGCAAAAAGACCCTCCGTACCGAACTAACGGCACGGAGGTACACCCTTTGCGTCCCAGAGCTTCCAGCAAAACAAAAAGACAAGCTGGACAGAAAAAATAGCAACAAATAGCAAAGAAGCACTTAGCTATGCAGAGCAGCAGGCCACAGGAATGATCCAGAGAAACACAAGTCCAACACTGGAACATTGACAGGAAGCATGGATAAAAGCATCAGGTGGAGTTAAGTAGAGAAGCAGCTAACGACCTCACCAGATCACCTGAGGGAGGAAACTCAGAAGCTGCAGTACCACTTTCCTCCACAAACGGAAGCTCCCAGAGAGAATCAGCCGAAGTACCACTTCTGACCACAGGAGTGAACTCTGCCACAGAATTCACAACAGTACCCCCCCCTTGAGGAGGGGTCACCGAACCCTCACCAGAGCCCCCAGGCCGACCAGGATGAGCCACATGAAAGGCACGAACAAGATCGGGAGCATGGACATCAGAGGCAAAAACCCAGGAATTATCTTCCTGAGCATAACCCTTCCATTTAACCAGATACTGGAGTTTCCGTCTTGAAACACGAGAATCCAAAATCTTCTCCACAATATACTCCAATTCCCCCTCCACCAAAACCGGGGCAGGAGGCTCAACAGATGGGACCATAGGTGCCACGTATCTCCGCAACAATGACCTATGGAATACGTTATGTATGGAAAAAGAATCTGGAAGGGTCAGACGAAAAGACACAGGATTAAGAACCTCAGAAATCCTATACGGACCAATAAAACGAGGTTTAAACTTAGGAGAGGAAACCTTCATAGGAATATGACGAGAAGATAACCAAACCAGATCCCCAACACGAAGTCGGGGACCCACACGGCGTCTGCGATTAGCGAAAAGTTGAGCCTTCTCCTGGGACAAGGTCAAATTGTCCACTACCTGAGTCCAAATCTGCTGCAACCTGTCCACCACAGTATCCACACCAGGACAGTCCGAAGACTCAACCTGTCCTGAAGAGAAACGAGGATGGAACCCAGAATTGCAGAAAAATGGCGAAACCAAGGTAGCCGAGCTGGCCCGATTATTAAGGGCGAACTCAGCCAAAGGCAAAAAGGACACCCAGTCATCCTGATCAGCAGAAACAAAGCATCTCAGATATGTTTCCAAGGTCTGATTGGTTCGTTCGGTCTGGCCATTAGTCTGAGGATGGAAAGCCAAGGAAAAAGACAAGTCAATGCCCATCCTACCACAAAAGGCTCGCCAAAACCTCGAAACAAACTGGGAACCTCTGTCAGAAACAATATTCTCTGGAATGCCATGCAAACGAACCACATGCTGGAAGAACAAAGGCACCAAATCAGAAGAGGAAGGCAATTTAGACAAGGGTACCAGATGGACCATCTTAGAAAAGCGATCACAGACCACCCAAATGACTGACATCTTTTGAGAAACGGGAAGGTCAGAAATAAAATCCATAGAGATATGTGTCCAAGGCCTCTTCGGGACCGGCAAGGGCAAAAGCAACCCACTGGCACGAGAACAGCAGGGCTTAGCCCGAGCACAAATCCCACAGGACTGCACAAAAGTACACACATCCCGCGACAGAGAGGGCCACCAAAAGGATCTAGCCACAAAATCTCTGGTACCAAAGATTCCAGGATGACCAGCCAACACCGAACAATGAAGTTCAGAGATAACTCTATTCGTCCACCTATCAGGGACAAACAGTTTCTCCGCTGGGCAACGATCAGGTTTATTAGCCTGAAATTTTTGCAGCACCCGCCGCAAATCAGGGGAGATGGCAGACACAATTACTCCTTCCTTGAGGATACCCGCCGGCCCGGATAAACCCGGAGAGTCGGGCACAAAACTCCTAGACAGAGCATCCGCCTTCACATTTTTAGAGCCCGGAAGGTACGAAATCACAAAGTCAAAACGGGCAAAAAACAATGACCAACGAGCTTGTCTAGGATTCAAGCGCTTGGCAGACTCGAGATAAGTCAAGTTCTTATGATCAGTCAATACCACCACGCGATGCTTAGCTCCTTCAAGCCAATGACGCCACTCCTCGAATGCCCACTTCATGGCCAGCAACTCTCGGTTGCCCACATCATAATTTCGCTCAGCAGGCGAAAACTTCCTGGAAAAGAAAGCGCATGGTTTCATCACTGAGCAACCAGAACCTCTCTGTGACAAAACAGCCCCTGCTCCAATCTCAGAAGCATCAACCTCGACCTGGAACGGAAGAGAAACATCTGGTTGACACAACATAGGGGTAGAAGAAAAACGACGCTTCAACTCTTGAAAAGCTTCCACAGCAGCAGAAGACCAATTGACCAAATCAGCACCCTTCTTGGTCAAATCGGTCAATGGTTTGGCAACACTAGAAAAATTGCAGATGAAGCGACGATAAAAATTAGCAAAGCCCAGGAACTTTTGCAGACTTTTCAGAGATGTCGGCTGAGTCCAATCATGGATGGCTTGGACCTTAACCGGATCCATCTCGATAGTAGAAAGGGAAAAGATGAACCCCAAAAATGAAACCTTCTGCACACCAAAGAGACACTTTGATCCCTTCACAAACAAAGAATTAGCACGCAGGACCTGAAAAACCGTTCTGACCTGCTTCACATGAGACTCCCAATCATCCGAGAAGATCAAAATGTCATCCAAGTACACAATCAGGAATTTATCCAGGTACTCACGGAAGATGTCATGCATAAAGGATTGAAACACTGATGGAGCATTGGCAAGTCCGAACGGCATCACTAGATACTCAAAATGACCCTCGGGCGTATTAAATGCAGTTTTCCATTCATCGCCTTGCCTGATTCTCACCAGATTATACGCACCACGAAGATCTATCTTAGTGAACCAACTAGCCCCCTTAATCCGAGCAAACAAATCAGATAACAATGGCAAGGGGTACTGAAATTTAACAGTGATCTTATTAAGAAGGCGGTAATCTATACACGGTCTCAGCGAACCATCCTTCTTGGCCACAAAAAAGAACCCTGCTCCCAATGGCGACGACGACGGGCGAATATGCCCCTTCTCCAGGGATTCCTTCACATAATTGCGCATAGCGGTGTGCTCAGGCACGGATAAATTAAACAGTCGACCTTTTGGGAATTTACTACCAGGAATCAAATTGATAGCACAATCACAATCCCTATGCGGAGGCAGGGCATCGGACTTGGGCTCATCAAATACATCCCGGTAATCAGACAAGAATTCTGGAACCTCAGAAGGGGTGGATGACGAAATTGACAGAAATGGAACATCACCATGTACCCCCTGACAACCCCAGCTGGACACCAACATGGAATTCCAATCCAATACTGGATTATGGGCTTGTAGCCATGGCAACCCCAACACGACCACATCATGCAGATTATGCAACACCAGAAAGCGAATAACCTCCTGATGTGCAGGAGCCATGCACATGGTCAGCTGGGTCCAGTATTGAGGCTTATTCTTGGCCAAAGGTGTAGCATCAATTCCTCTCAACGGAATAGGACACTGCAAGGGCTCCAATAAAAACCCACAACGTTTAGCATAATCCAAGTCCATCAAATTCAGGGCAGCGCCTGAATCCACAAACGCCATGACAGAATACGACGACAAGGAGCATATCAAGGTAACGGACAGAAGAAATTTTGACTGTACAGTACCAATGGTGGCAGACCTAGCGAACCGCTTAGTGCGCTTAGGACAATCAGAGATAGCATGAGTGGAATCACCACAGTAGAAACACAGCCCATTCAGACGTCTGTGTTCTTGCCGTTCAACTCTGGTCATAGTCCTATCGCACTGCATAGGCTCAGGTTTAATCTCAGGTAATACCGCCAAATGGTACACAGATTTACGCTCACGCAAACGTCGACCGATCTGAATGGCCAAAGACATAGACTCATTCAAACCAGCGGGCATAGGAAATCCCACCATGACATCCTTAATGGCTTCAGAGAGACCCTTTCTGAAAATGGCTGCAAGCGCAGATTCATTCCATTGAGTGAGCACGGACCATTTTCTAAATTTCTGGCAATATAGCTCTATCTCATCCTGAGCCTGACAAAGAGCCAGCAAATTTTTTTCTGCCTGATCTACTGAATTAGGCTCATCGTACAGCAATCCAAGCGCCAGGAAAAACGCATCGATATCACTCAATGTAGGATCTCCTGACGCAAGAGAAAATGCCCAGTCCTGAGGGTCGCCACGCAAAAAAGAAATGACGATCCTAACCTGTTGCGCTGGGTCACCAGAGGAACAAGGTTTCAAAGCCAGAAACAGTTTACAATTATTCTTGAAACTCAGAAATTTAGTTCTATCTCCAAAAAACAAATGTGGAATAGGAATTCTCGGTTCTAACAAAGAATTCTGAACCACAAAATTTTGTATATCTTGAACTCTTGCCGTGAGCTGATCTACACATGAAGACAGACCTTTAATGTCCATTGTAACACCTGTGTCCTGAACCACCCAAATGTCTAGGGGAAAAAAAAGTCATCATTAGTACTTTTGGCTTCCTTTACTGTTATGATAGGCAATTCAGTAACACAATGTACATAGCGATCAGAGCACATACAGTGATCTGACAATAACCCAAAATAATAGAACGAGCTCTGAGACGTGGAAACTCTGTAGACCGCAATTCCTGATCCTCTCCAAACACAACTAGAGGCAGCTGTGGATTGCGCCTAAGGCTCCCTATGCAACTCGGCACAGCCTGAGAAACTAACTAGCCTGAAGATAGAAAAATAAGCCTACCTTGCCTCAGAGAAATACCCCAAAGGAAAAGGCAGCCCCCCACATATAATGACTGTGAGTAAGATGAAAAGACAAACGTAGGGATGAAATAGATTCAGCAAAGTGAGGCCCGATATTCTAGACAGAACGAGGATAGGAAAGATAACTTTGCGGTCTACACAAAACCCTAAAGAAAACCACGCAAAGGGGGCAAAAAGACCCTCCGTACCGAACTAACGGCACGGAGGTACACCCTTTGCGTCCCAGAGCTTCCAGCAAAACAAAAAGACAAGCTGGACAGAAAAAATAGCAACAAATAGCAAAGAAGCACTTAGCTATGCAGAGCAGCAGGCCACAGGAATGATCCAGAGAAACACAAGTCCAACACTGGAACATTGACAGGAAGCATGGATAAAAGCATCAGGTGGAGTTAAGTAGAGAAGCAGCTAACGACCTCACCAGATCACCTGAGGGAGGAAACTCAGAAGCTGCAGTACCACTTTCCTCCACAAACGGAAGCTCCCAGAGAGAATCAGCCGAAGTACCACTTGTGACCACAGGAGTGAACTCTGCCACAGAATTCACAACAGCAAGGCAAGAAGCTGCCGGCGATGCTGTGGCTTCAGGATACTGTGTGCAGAGGTGAGGTGTGTGTGTATGCAGAGGTGGATGGTGCTGTGGGTGTGTATGCAGAAAGATGAATGGTGCTGTGTGTGTGTGTGTATGCAGAGAGGTGAATGGTGCTGTGTGTGTCTGTGTGTGGGTGGAGGAGAGGACAATGTTGGGGGTGATGGGACAGAAGGCAATGAATGGGTTGACAGAGAGGGCAATAATAGGGGTGGTGGGGGAGAAAGTAATGATGGGGTGGTGGAAAGAGCAATAATGGTGGTGGTGGGGGAGGAGGAAATGATGGAGGCTGTGTAATGGGCAGTGATGGGGTGGGGGAAAAGACGATGGTGGTGGAAAGGGCAATGATGGGGATGATGGGGAGGAGGAAATGATGGAGGTGAATGGGCAATGATGGGGATGGTGGGGGGAGGAGGAAACGATGGAGGTCGCGGAATGGGTAATGATGGGATAGAAGACGATGATGGCAGTGAAAAGGACAATGATGGGGTGATGGGGAGGAGACATTGATGGAGGTGGTGGAATGGGTAACTATGGGGGTGGTGGGGAGGAGGAAATGATGGAAGTCGTGGAATGGGTAATGATGGGGTGGTGGGGGAGAAGACAATGATGATGGTGGTGGAAAGGACAATGATGGAGTGGTGGGGAGGAAATAATGGAGGTGGTGGAATGGGTAATAATGGGGTGATGGGGGAGAAGGCAATGATGGTGGCAGTGGAAAGGACAATAATGGGGGTGGTAGTGAGGAGGCAATGATGGAGGTGGTGGAATGGGCAATAATGTGGTGGTGGTGAGAAAGCAATGATGGGGGTGGTGAAGAGGGCAATCATGGGAGTGGGGGAGAAGGCAATAATGGCGAGGGGGAGAGGACAATGAGGGATGTGGGGGATTGGGATAGGAGGAAGGGGGATTTATAATAGATGTAGGAATGGGGGAGGTGGAGGAAGATGTTATTATCGATTATTATGTCTAACACAGTCCCCTTAGTATATAGTGTACTCACTTAGGTATAGCACAGTTCCTTAGTGTATAGTGTACTCACTTACTATGTATAACACCATCCTTAGTTTCCTGTTTTGTTATGTATAACACCGTCCCTTATTGCGTACCATCCTCTCTAGTTATATATGGTGCCATCCATTATTATATAGCTTCCTCTGCTGTTATGTACAATAATGTCTCTTAGATAGTGTATTCTTGTTATTTTTTTTATTCACAGCGCCCTCTTTTATTACATAGTCCCCTCTCTTGTTAGCTATAAAATGACTGATGATGGAGGAGCTGGTGATTAGACGACCAGTCCATCAGCTCCTCCATTAGAAAAGAAGCTTTCCCATGCTCCATCAGCCATCATTGCATTACATACCTTACAAGAGAGGAAGGTATGTAATAAAAAACAGGGCTCTATAAAATCCAATATGTAAGGGAAGGCGCTGTACATAACAAGAGAAGGCACTGTACAATAAGGGACGGCAATATACATAATAAAGGAGACTATGTAATATATACATGTATGTGTGTGGCTATGTATATATATATACTAGATGGTGGCCCAATGTAGATCATTCATGAAGATTTGAGAATAGTGCAATGAATACACAGGATTCGGCCAGCCAGGCGCAACCAATAAGCGAAGCTTGGTTCAAATCCCGCGCCAATTGGCGGCCGGACTGCGTCTGTAGCTGATAGTGTTAGGGGTCGAGTTCCCGCTTCTGCACAGGGGGAAACTCGGGCCATTTCTGCTGCAGTCTCCTATTCTCCTGCCACAGTGGCACCTGCTCAGCGGAGACGTCGGTCCTTGCGTCCGGCTCAGTCTCTCTCTGTGCTTAGGCTTGCTGTTGCTTTTCCAGCTTTTGCCATTAAAGCCTTTGCTGGGCAGCAGCGAGCGGACGCTTTTGGGACTAAGTCCTGCTTTTTCCCTTCTGAGCATGCCCAGGGTGAGATCTCTTGTTGGAGATCGAGGGTCACATGCTCAGATGCAGTAGCGGTTCCAATTGGTCCTCCTGGATGGTCCTGAAGGTGCTTACTTCTGTGGCAGCTTCCCATTGGTCCTTTATTGGAAGGTCCTGAACGTGCTGCAGCTATATAAGCTTCGCATGACCGCACGGCCATGCGCTAGTGTACAATCGTATACGTGTGTTTGTTGTGAGTGCAAGTCGTTCATTAAATACCCCTTCCCTATTGTATGACTGTTCGCGTAAGGAGTATGGCTGCTACTAACGCCCGACTAACCACTCAATGTGTTACACACGAATCAGCGTCTATTGCTGTGACTGCCAGTGCGGCGCCACGCGCCAGTAGAGCGCTTCCTAACCCACATCCGGGTGCTTAGTGGTGTCTGCCAGCACGGCACAGTTCGCACTTTGGTGCTCTAACTATACCTAACACACCCAGTTGCGGTGTTGTGCGCAAGTAGTCTGTACGGACTTCAACCCTGAGTCTTGGGATTGAGTTTGCTGACTCCTTGCTTGCACTCATTAGTGCGGTATTGCGGACCTGTGGCTTTACAGGGTTCGCTTCCACCGCCATATAGCGCTGCCATTTTCTAGCAGCAGGGTTTCACCTGCACGGTGGACCCCGGACTGCGAACGCACCAATATTATTTCACCTTTTACTTGGTGCGTTCCGCCAGTCCTAGCAGATAGCTTGCGGCCGGCCGGGCGCGACTAATCAGCGAAGCCAGGGCCAGCTCCAGGTTTTTGAGAGCTCCGGGCAAAAGAGTCTTACAGCCCACGTAGCATATAACACAGCCCACACACTATATAGCACAGCCACGTACTATATAGCACAGCCACATAGTATATAGCACAGCTACGTAGTATATAGCACAGCTACGTAGTATATTGCACAGCCACATAGTTTATAGCACAGCAGCCATGTAGTATATAGCACAGCCCACGTAGTATATAGCACAGCCCACGCAGTATATAACACAGGCCACATAGCATATAACACAGCCACGTAGTATATAGCACAGATGCGTAGTATATTGCACAGCCACGTAGTATATAACACAGCCACGTAGTATATAGCACAGCCCACATAGTATATAGTACAGCCCACGTAGTATATAGCACAGCCACGTAGTATATAGCACAGCCCATGTAGCATATTGCATAGTGGCGTAGTATATAGCACAGAGACGTAGTGTATAGCAGTGACGTAGTATATAACACAGCCCACTTAGTATATAACACAGCCACGTAGTATATAACACAGCCACGTAGTATATTGCACAGCCCACGTAGTATATAGCACAGCCCACGTAGTATATAGCACAGCCACGTAGTATATAACACAGCCCAAGTAGTATATTGCACAGCCACGTAGTATATTGCACAGTCACGTAGTATATAGTACAGCCACGTAGTATATAGCACAGGCCACGCAGTATATAACACAGCCCACGCAGTATATAACACAGCCACGTAGTATATTGCATAGCCTACGTAGTATATAGCACAGCCCACGTAGTATAGCAACCAGGGGTCATCTTGTATCTGGGATGTTCTGAGTGAACGCTCTAATACCATATGCCTCCTGAAGAACTCTTATCATGGGAGGGAAAAGCGTAGAGGCTGACGCTGATTGAGCAGACATAAAGCTGATCAAACATGTTTAAGCTAAGTATATTCTATAGCTGCCAGATTGTTATCTATTATTCAAATACAGTGCAACAGAGTGGTGACTTACAGGAGCTATGAATAGGGAGAGGGTTTTTTTGACTTGCATATCAACACCCTACTATTCACTTGCTCTGGTTGAGAGCATTGATGCTCTCACTGCTGCTTGTATTAGTTTTGCACTTTAAATGTATATAAAAATATTTTAATAAAATAAGTTTGTTTCGGCTGAGGTAATGTCAATCTAACATATTTAGGACAAATGATATCTTGAATTTATCTATTTGATCTACTGCTGATTTGTTTGGGCATAGTGCAATAGAGCCATAATTTACCTAAACTTCTATGATAAAAAGCAGTGAGAGAATAAAATATTTTGTTTGGGCACAGTGTGATGGAACTACAATCTATGTAGACTGCCATAACAAAAATAACTGATAAAAGGGAATGTTTTTTTTTTGCCAGTTACGATTGCGATAATATATAAAAATTATTTTTTGGCAAAACTCATTTGGCAGTATAAACCGTGCCCAAATTGGGAAAATAAGAAATGGGTAGGCTCTAGTTGATAGCCCAGAAGGTCACTCATTGCATACTAACTTTTTCTTCCCCCTTCTTTGTCCCTTCGGTGTTTTTTATGTGACTACACTAAATAAGGGGTAGATTATAGGGATAACCAGAGTGAGCCTTCGTTGAGCGGGGGCGCCATTTGCGTGTTATGGTAGGGTGCCAACCTCCGCAGTCAGGAAGGGACAGTTTATATAGGGACTGTGTAGGATTTTACCCCCCCTTTACTGATATAGTGACCATAGATTTTGTTTGAAGTTTGATTGTATAATGTTGGCATTTGATTTAAGGGAATTTCTTAGAACCCCCTGGCTCTACCTCTAAGGATTTGTTGTGTACATCCCAGTATTCCACAAAGTAGTTATGTGTGTTGGATTGTAATATTAGTGTATACACACTTGTGGTTGTACTATTCTAGGGGCTTCTAGGGACTTTAGGGCGAGCCGCCGTTGAGTGGGGGCGCCATTTGCAATTAGGGGGGTGCCAACCTCCGCTGTCAGGAAGGGTTCAGCTAGGGGTAATCAGGGTTACATAGGTTTAACCGTCACCTATGCTGTTACACCTTATACAGATTAGCAGTATTTCTATAGTTTTTGTTTGTTTTTTTACACTGTGTGGTTTGGGGAGTATTTCCCCCTTTGTTTAGGATTTAATAATAAAGTATACTTTTTAGAGGTATTAGCTCTTTTCAAATGATACGTAGTATGATACGTAGTATATAACACAGCCCACGCAGTATATCACACAGCCCACGCAGTATATAACACAGCCCACATAGTATATACCAATGTGGGCACCATATCCCAGTTAAAAAAAGAATTAAAATAAAAAATAATTATATACTCACCTTCCGGCAACCCCCGCATCCAGCCTAGGCCTTAGCGATGCTTCTCGCGACGCTCCGTTCCCAGTAATGCCTTGCGGCAATAACACGTGATGATGTAGCGGTCTCGCGAGACCGCTACGTCATTTCCAGTCATTGCCGCAAGGCATTCTTGGGACCGGAGCGTCACGAGGAGCGGGAAAGGCTGACGCGGACGGGGAAGGTGAGAATATATAATGATTTTTTTTATTATTATTATTTTTAGCATTATATGTTTTTACTATTGATGCTGCAGGCCGCGACCAATCATCGATGCAGTATTTCCGTGACAGAGAAACAGACAGACAAACAGACGAAAGTGGACCTTAGACGATTATATAGATAGATATACATATCTATATATATAGCTTTGTCACCTTAAAAGGAGGGGGGCCCAGACACATTTCCTGCAGAGGGGCCCCAAGCTGTCTGTGTCCGCCCCTGATCATAGAAATACTAGCATATCTAGGTTGCTATGGTTAAGAATATTTACTTGAAATGCATCAAAGGAATCTCTGGTTGTTCTGAGCTGTATTTTAATTTGTGGACATTAAAGCTGTAAATCTTTTAACTTCATAAGAGTGCTAGACCTCCTTTTCTAGTGTTACAAGCTGTATGGAATGCTGCACCTTGTCCGTGCACTTACTCCAAGGGTGAGCTTTTTCTTCTCCATGATTAATAATGTATGTCTTACCACCTTGTGATACTGAGCCTAAATAACCTGTCCTTCAAATTACCTTTGAGAAATTTTAAACTCTTAAAGAACACCTAACATAAATAAAGCCTGCCTGTTTTCGTTCCGGTGGTCATGTTGTTGCCAGGATGCCGCCAGTAGTAACAAGACCAAGAGAATAAAGTCAGCAAAAACACCTCTATAATGAGTAGTGGAAGCATGCCTTTCCTATACTGTGGGAATATTACAAACATGTGTACTTTTCTATATGGGAAATGACCTTTGTGGAGAGCAGGAAAGAAGTTTACCCTTATGCACTGCTAATCTTCCTCCCCCTAATTCCAAGATATTTGTAAATCCAACCAATGAAGTTCATGGTGGAGTCTGACTACTTAGAAGTGTAGGCACAACCCATTGAGTAACATATAAAAGAGCAGAAAAAAAGAGAAACTTCTTTCTAAGGCACAATAGGATATTACATGACAGCTTTATTTTGTTGAATGACACAATAGCAAAGGAAAAAAAGGGGTTTGATTTGTGAGTTTCCACGAATAGCAATGGATATTTCAGAGAAAGAATCAAATCCTGGATAAAGGAATGCAGTTTATTGTCTACGTGTTTCACTTCTTCCTCTTCTTCCTCAAACCACAAGAGCCTATCAAGCGCATTGTTTGTTGGGGTTTCATAATCCGACCACTTAAGCAACTCCCTGTACCCTAATATTCTAGTCACTCGGATAGGACACTATTGAGCTATTATTTTTTCAGCTTCTCCACAATGTTGTGTACAGAGTGGAGTAAATACTATTCCTAACATGAAAAATTTCAGGTCCTACAGTCAGATATTGAAGCATATATAGTGCGCCATGGCACAACTGTACAGGTGCACAAGTAGGGTCCCAAACCAAATAGTATCGTTAATAAAACTTGGCACTCAGCTTGGTGATATGCAGAGAACTTCTAATGCAGTCCAATGTATAGTACATATGCTTCAAACATTTTGGTCATGTGGCGATCTTCATCAGTGTACTATAAGTATAAGGGCAGTGAAACAGTATATACATAAATATAAAAAATCATGAAAAAAAATTTAATAGAGGTGTTTTCAAATCAGAAATTATAGAAAAAATATAGCTCAAAATATAAAGTTGCCCCATTCTCTAGTGACTTTTTGAAAGTTCTCCCAAGGGAAACCAGAGGGAGGGACATTGAACGGGAATTGAGTCACCAAATCAATTATGAACTTCACTTGCAACCCTAACTGAATACCTTCATGTCCAAAGAAGCCCTAGGGGTCTCAGGGTCCCTATCCGTCCCACCTTAGTCAGTGAACTACTTGAGTACTGTCTTAAATTTTATCAAATTTTGAACAAATGCTCTTTTGATCTTATGTCCCTGACCATAGAACACTTGCAGAAAGTGATCATCTCTACCAAGGAGAATATCAACAATATTGAGACACAACTCTCATCTGCCAGTTCAGTAGAGGAACTGAACACTCTCAAAACCAGGATTAAGAGTGTTACAGACCAACACAGATGTGACGAGAATAAAAAGAGGATTAAATGGGACGCGGAAGATTACGAACAGGTCCGGGTTTACCGTTGGCAGGATAGGCCCAACACATGGGTTAACTACACGAGATCTGCCAACAGTGTTGTGGATTCTGTTTTTGGGCTCCCTCTGGTGGTTACAGATGGTACTGGGTGACTTGTGTTCTCTGCGGTCTCTGGTGTCCACCTGTTCTATCAGGATATGGGAGTTTCCTATTTAACCTGGCTTTTTTGTCATTTCCTCGCCGGCTATCAATGTAATCAGTGTGTCTTGTTACCTCTGCATCCCGCTTCTGTATTCTTCAGGACAAGCTAAGTTTTTGATTTTCCTGTTCCACGTTTTGCTTAATTTTTGTCTTAGTCCAGCTTGCAGATATGTGATTCCTTTTTGCTGGTTGCTCTAGTGGGCTGATATTACTCCTCATGTTCCATGAGTTGGAACATGAGTTCAAGTAATTTCAGGATGGTTTTTTGTAGGGTTTTTCGATGACCGCGCAGTTCACTTTTGTATCCTCTGCTATCTAGTTTTAGCGGGCCTCATTTTGCTGAATCTGTTTTCATAACTACGTATGTGCTTTCCTCTCATTTAACCGTCATTACATGTGGGGGGCTGCTATTTCTGTGGGGTGTTTCTCTGGAGGCAAGAGAGGTCTGTGTTTCTTCTAATAGGGAAAGTTAGTTCTTCGGCTGGCGCGAGACGTCTAGGAATCATCGTAGGCACGTTCCCCGGCTACAGCTAGTTGTGTGTTGAGGTTCAGGATCGCGGTCAGCTCAGTTTCCATCACCCTAGAGCTTGTTTTGTTTTTTGTGCTTGTCCTTTTGTGATCCCCTGCCATTGGGATCATGACAGTATAGCCGGCCAAAAAGTGGTAATCGTATTGGCTGAAGTAGGAGGAAAAGTAGTCTGAGGAAGTTTTTTTTTTTTTTCCCCTCAGAGTTTGCTGCATAGCCTTAATTGCAGCCTGGCTGCGTCTTACCTCCTCTTAATCCTTGAATGGCTCTGACCTCAGCTGTTTATCATGGACGTCCAGAGTTTGGCTTCCAGCCTGAATAATCTTGCTGCTAAGGTTCAAAATATACAAGATTTTGTTGTACATGCTCCTATGTCTGAACCTAGAATTCCTATCCCAGAGTTTTTTTCTGGAGATAGATCTAGTTTTCTGAATTTTAGGAACAATTGCAAGTTGTTTCTTTCTTTGAAATCTTGCTCTTCTGGAGACCCTGCTCAGCAAGTCAAGATTGTTATATCTTTCCTGCGGGGTGACCCTCAGAATTGGGCATTTGCATTGGCACCAGGGGATCCTTCGTTGCTCAATGTGGATGCGTTTTTTCTGGCATTGGGTTTGCTCTATGAGGAACCTAACCTAGAGATTCAGGCTGAAAAAGCTTTATTGGCTCTCTCTCAGGGGCAAGATGAAGCAGAAATATATTGTCAGAAATTTCGGAAATGGTCGGTGCTTACTCAGTGGAATGAGTGCGCCGTGGCTGCAAGATTCAGAGATGGCCTTTCTGAGGCCATTAAAGATGTCATGGTGGGGTTCCCTGCGCCTACAGGTCTGAATGAGTCTATGACTATGGCTATTCAGATTGATCGGCGTTTACGGGAGCGCAAACCTGTGCACCATTTGGCGGTGTCTTCTGAACAGGCATCTGAGACAATGCAATGTGATAGAATTCAGTCCAGAAGTAAACGGCAAAACTATAGGCGGAAAAATGGGTTGTGTTTTTATTGTGGTGATTCAGCTCATGTTATATCAGCATGCTCTAAACGCACAAAAAAGGTTGATAAGTCTGTTGCCATTAGTACGTTACAGTCTAAGTTCATTCTGTCTGTGACTCTGATTTGTTCATTATCAGCCATTTCCGTCGATGCCTATGTGGATTCAGGCGCTGCCCTGAGTCTTATGGATTGGTCATTTGCCAACCGCTGTGGGTTTAGTCTGGAGCCTCTGGAAGTCCCTATTCCTTTGAAAGGAATTGACTCTACACCTTTGGCTATGAATAAACCTCAGTACTGGACACAAGTGACCATGCGTATGACTCCCGTTCATCAGGAGGTGATTCGCTTCCTGGTACTGTATAATTTACATGATGTCTTAGTGCTTGGTCTGCCATGGTTACAAACTCATAACCCAGTCTTGGACTGGAAAGCAATGTCTGTGTTAAGCTGGGGATGTCAGGGGGTTCATGATGATGCACCTCCGATTTCTATCGCTTCATCTACTCCTTCTGAGGTTCCGGTATTTTTGTCTGATTATTGGGATGTTTTTGAGGAGCCTAAGCTCAATTCGCTTCCTCCTCACAGGGATTGCGATTGTGCTATAGATTTGATTCCTGGCAGTAAATTTCCTAAAGGTCGTTTGTTCAATCTGTCAGTGCCAGAGCATACTGCTATGCGGGATTATGTTAAGGAGTCCTTGGAAAAGGGACATATCCGTCCATCTTCGTCCCCTTTGGGAGCAGGTTTTTTTTTTTATGGCCAAAAAAGATGGTTCCTTGAGGCCTTGTATAGATTACCGTCTTTTGAATAAGATTACAGTTAAATATCAGTATCCTTTGCCATTGTTGACTGATTTGTTCGCTCGCATTAAGGGGGCTAAATGGTTCACTAAGATTGATCTTCGGGGTGAGTATAATCTTGTGCGGATAAAGCAGGGTGATGAGTGGAAAACCGCATTTAATACGCCTGAGGGCCATTTTGAGTATTTGGTGATGCCTTTTGGACTTTCTAATGCTCCTTCTGTCTTCCAGTCCTTTATGCACGATATTTTCCGTGAATATCTGGATAAATTTATGATTGTGTATTTGGATGATGTTTTGGTTTTTTCGGATGACTGGGAGTCCCATGTTCAGCAGGTCAGGAAGGTGTTTCAGGTCCTGCGGGCCAATTCTTTGTTTGTAAAAGGTTCAAAGTGTCTCTTTGGAGTCCAGAAGATTTCTTTTTTGGGGTATATTTTTTCCCCTTCTACTATTGAGATGGATCCCGTCAAGGTTCAGGCTATTTGTGACTGGACGCAGCCTACATCTCTTAAGAGTCTACAGAAGTTCTTGGGCTTTGCTAATTTTTATCGTCGTTTCATAACTAATTTTTCTAGTGTTGTTAAGCCTTTGACGGATTTGACTAAGAAGGGTGCTGATGTTGCTGATTGGTCTCCTGCAGCTGTGGAGGCCTTTCAGGAACTTAAGCGCCGGTTTTCTTCTGCTCCTGTGTTGCGTCAGCCAGATGTTTCGCTTCCTTTTCAGGTTGAGGTTGATGCTTCCGAGATTGGAGCGGGGGCGGTTTTGTCACAGAGAAGCTCCGATTGCTCAGTGATGAAGCCATGTGCGTTCTTTTCTAGAAAGTTTTCGCCCACTGAGCGGAATTATGATGTTGGTAATCGGGAGCTTTTGGCAATGAAGTGGGCATTTGAGGAGTGGCGTCATTGGCTTGAGGGTGCTAGACATCGTGTGGTGGTCTTGACTGATCACAAAAATCTGATTTACCTTGAGTCTGCCAAGCGTCTGAATCCTAGACAGGCTCGTTGGTCACTGTTTTTCTCCCGTTTCGATTTTGTGGTTTCATACCTGCCAGGTTCAAAGAATGTGAAGGCGGATGCTCTTTCTAGGAGTTTTGTGCCTGACTCCCCTGGAAATTCTGAGTCCACTGGTATCCTTAGGGATGGGGTGATTTTGTCGGCTGTCTCCCCAGACTTGCGACGTGCTTTGCAGGAGTTTCAGGCGGATAAACCTGATCGTTGTCCGCCTGAAAGACTGTTTGTTCCGGATAATTGGACCAGTAGAGTCATCTCCGAGGTCCATTCTTCTGCGTTGGCAGGTCATCCTGGAATATTTGGTACTAGAGACTTGGTGGCCAGGTCTTTTTGGTGGCCTTCCTTGTCGAGGGATGTGCGTTCTTTTGTGCAGTCTTGTGAAGTTTGCGCTCGGGCTAAGCCTTGCTGTTCTCGGGCCAGTGGATTGTTGTCACCTTTGCCTATCCCGAAGAGGCCTTGGATGCACATTTCCATGGACTTTATTTCGGATCTCCCTGTCTCTCAAAAAATGTCCGTCATCTGGGTTGTGTGTGACCGCTTTTCTAAGATGGTTCATCTGGTACCCTTGCCTAAGTTACCTTCCTCCTCTGAGTTGGTCCCTCTGTTTTTTCAGAACGTGGTTCGTTTGCATGGGATTCCGGAGAACATCGTTTCTGACAGGGGATCCCAGTTTGTGTCTAGATTTTGGCGGACGTTCTGTGCTAAGATGGGCATTGATTTGTCCTTTTCGTCTGCATTCCATCCTCAGACGAATGGCCAGACGGAACGAACTAATCAGACCTTGGAAACTTATTTAAGGTGTTTTGTTTCTGCTGATCAAGATGACTGGGTTACCTTTTTGCCGCTTGCCGAATTTGCCCTTAATAATCGGGCTAGTTCTGCTACCTTGGTTTCTCCTTTCTTTTGTAATTCGGGGTTTCATCCTCGTTTTTCCTCTGGTCAGGTGGAGCCTTCTGATTGTCCTGGAGTGGACATGGTGGTGGATAGGTTGCATCAGATTTGGAGTCATGTGGTGGACAATTTGAAGTTGTCCCAGGAGAGGGCTCAGCAGTTTGCTAATCGCCGTCGCCGCGTGGGTCCTCGACTTCGTGTTGGGGACTTGGTGTGGTTGTCTTCTCGTTTTGTTCCTATGAAGGTCTCTTCTCCTAAGTTCAAGCCTCGGTTCATCGGTCCCTATAGGATCTTGGAAATTCTTAACCCTGTGTCATTTCGTTTGGATCTCCCGGCATCGTTTGCTATTCATAATGTGTTCCATCGGTCGTTGTTGCGGAAGTATGAGGTACCTGTTGTTCCTTCGCTTGAGCCTCCTGCTCCGGTGCTGGTGGAGGGAGAATTGGAGTATGTTGTGGAGAAGATCTTGGATTCTCGTGTTTCCAGACGGAAACTCCAATATTTGGTCAAGTGGAAGGGTTATGGTCAGGAGGATAATTCTTGGGTGGTTGCCTCTGATGTTCATGCTGCTGAATTGGTCCGTGCATTTCATAGGGCTCATCCTGGTCGCCCTGGTGGTTCTCGTGAGGGTTCGGTGACCCCTCCTCAAGGGGGGGTACTGTTGTGGATTCTGTTTTTGGGCTCCCTCTGGTGGTTACAGATGGTACTGGGTGACTTGTGTTCTCTGCGGTCTCTGGTGTCCACCTGTTCTATCAGGATATGGGAGTTTCCTATTTAACCTGGCTTTTTTGTCATTTCCTCGCCGGCTATCAATGTAATCAGTGTGTCTTGTTACCTCTGCTTCCCGCTTCTGTATTCTTCAGGACAAGCTAAGTTTTTGATTTTCCTGTTCCACGTTTTGCTTAATTTTTGTCTTAGTCCAGCTTGCAGATATGTGATTCCTTTTTGCTGGTTGCTCTAGTGGGCTGATATTACTCCTCATGTTCCATGAGTTGGAACATGAGTTCAAGTAATTTCAGGATGGTTTTTTGTAGGGTTTTTCGCTGACCGCGCAGTTCACTTTTGTATCCTCTGCTATCTAGTTTTAGCGGGCCTCATTTTGCTGAATCTGTTTTCATAACTACGTATGTGCTTTCCTCTCATTTCACCGTCATTACATGTGGGGGGCTGCTATTTCTGTGGGGTGTTTCTCTGGAGGCAAGAGAGGTCTGTGTTTCTTCTAATAGGGAAAGTTAGTTCTTCGGCTGGCGCGAGATGTCTAGGAATCATCGTAGGCACGTTCCCCGGCTACAGCTAGTTGTGTGTTGAGGTTCAGGATCGCGGTCAGCTCAGTTTCCATCACCCTAGAGCTTGTTTTGTTTTTTGTGCTTGTCCTTTTGTGATCCCCTGCCATTGGGATCATGACACAACAGATCCTCGACTGAAGCTTCTACATCAGGATCCGAAGCTGAAAGATGGGACCCTTTCTAAGGAACGGGCCATTTTTTAGGACATCAAGGAAGGTTTTCAAGAAAAAGAGGACCCGAAGAGGGCAGCGATCGAAGAAACTTGGACCTAACCAGGGTGACTCGCTCCCAGGTACATGCCCACTAGTTTTAAATATTTCTTCTAGAATATTAGGATAGCTGAATCTAATCTATTACAAAAGGGTTTGTCCTTCCGTCCTTCTTATGGGTTTAAAACATTTAAAATGGACATGGAACTTCAGTGGTTTTATCGTAGCCGCAAGTCCAACACCTACTACCAATACGCCAGCTAACACTACACTACTCATAGTAACCGAATTAAGCCTCCCTACCTAAAGTATGTACAGCACTCCCCAGGGTTCACATGCCCTAAAAACGTTTATCATTCATTGATGAAGCCTTTCAGAAATTAAGACATGACATTAAGTCTCTTTTTTTGCTATAATTTCTGATTGGAAAACATCTCGGTTAAAATTTATTTTTTATGATTTTTTATAATGATGTATACACTATTTCACTGCCCTTATACTTCTAGTACACTGACAAAGGTCGCCACATGACCGAAACATTTGAAGCCTATGTACTATACATTGGGCTGCATTAAAAGCTCTCTGCATATCATCAAGCTGAGTGCCAAGTTTTATTAACTAGAAATAGACATTGTAGCATCACAGCCCCTACAAAGTAACATAATCAATGTTCTCATCATTCAACTAAAAAAAATAAATATTGAAAGGGTCGTTCAGTCACATCATATTGATGGCCTATCCAAAGAATAAGTCATCAATATGAGATAATTTGGGGTCTGACACCTGTTGGACTGAGTGGAAATGAATCTTCTCAGGGTCGTCGGGCTCATGTGTCTCAGGAAGGAAGACGTGGTGTAAGTATTCTTTTCATCAAAGTTGTAATTGAGTTTTGTTTCATTTTTACTTAAAATTATTTTGTTTTATTGGATCTATAGGTTCCTCAATAGGAAGACGCCCCAACAGGACATTGAAAACGAGCAACTAATTCACCTTGTACAAGAACGAGTACCGTTGTGGGACACCCGTGATCGTCAGCACTCCGACGTTGGGTCTTTTGATGACAATGTGGCCAGATCACTACTGCAGGATTGGGACTGTGCTACGCCATGTATCTGACATGATTTTGGTAAGTATTGCAATGTGGTGTGACGCACCAGTGAAACTGTAAATGTAGGTGAATTGTTTTACAATTATTTTTTTCCTTTTTCCCCCCTTCACAGTGAAGAGAATAGGAGTGCGTTGGCGCTCGATGAAGGATTGCTTCAACAAGGACATAAGACAGGAAAACCAGGTTAAAAGTGGTTCTTCTCAAAGGATACTCAGAAAATTCAAATGTAACTGGAACCTTGCTTTTCTGAGGCCTGTGCTTGCTACGCAAATGTGAGCAACCAGGCAACCCCCAAATGTACTTATGCTGGCTATCAGATGTAAATCATTCAGCTGCGGAATAAAAACTAAATTTCCGAGCACTAAAAAATACTCGGAGGACACCCGAGCGTGCTCAGGAAATCTTGAGTAACGAGTATATTCGCTCATCACTAATAGAGATACCCGAATGTCAAAAAAACGGAGACACCAGTGGAGGTATAAACAAGACTAATGTGCTGTATTTGTAGAGACTCACAATTCCATGCCACGTTTGATGTGCTGATAGATGGTGATATACAGCAGGGTGGATGGTGACAAAAAAGAAAAATATAAATCAATGGATACAGGTAAGAGCAGGCCAAGCCCATTATTTATCTCACACTGAATTAGTGATGCACAAAGCATCCTTTAAAAGCAAGGACATTTTCTTTTTTTGTTATTATTTTGTCCAGCATGGAAAGATATGTAACTTTGAAAATCCCTTTATTATGGAATTTGTTTTCATTCCTTTAAAAAAATAATTGCATGCAAATGGCCTGCTAATCCATTTCCTCCTGTCTATTGGGTTAAATTCAGGTACAGCGAGCAACTGAAACACTGGAAAGAGCGGTCAGTGACCGCTTTGTGTTGACGAAGAACGGCGCCAAGCACAACAAGCAGGTAGGTTGCAACCACCTTCCTGTTGGTGCTTATGCATTTATTTTTTTTCAAAGCCCCCGATATCCCCTTTAATATCAGAACGCACTCATTTGGAGTACTGATCTTGGCAGTGAAAGTTCAGCACGTCTCCTCTTCTGAGTGTTGTGCTTCACAGAACAATCTCCTGCACCAGCTTATCCCCAGAGTTAGGCCGGGTTCGCATTAGCGTTTCTGTGAGCAGCCTATGATCTGCATACATTCGCATGCGTCATGTGTACATATCTTTAACATGGTGTACGCTGGGGCATGCGTTTGCATGCGGATGCGTACGCATGCATAGTTTTCACGGTGTGCGGCGAAAGCAACATGTTCGCTTTTTTGAGGCGTCAAATATTGTGCAATCATGCGCATGCAGATAAGTGCGTCAAAAAATGCATTACTGTCTATGGGAACGCATTGGTATGCAAGGACATGCGTACGCATGAGTTCGATACGCATGCATACTTCACACTAATCATGTCCAGGAAATTATGTTACCATCTGCAAAATCCCTGATGTATAAAAGGGGGTCTGGAGACAGGTAGTCCATTACTCTCAAGACTCTGGATGCACGCACAAGACACTGGACAAGACTCTGGATGTAAGTATAGAAGCTTTGAAAATGTCTGTTTGTCTTTGCAGTCTGTACTGTGTACTAATTTTTTCTGTTCCTTGTAGACTGCTGCTGCGGTCCTGGTGCTGCTGCGGTCCTGGTACTGCTGCCGTCCTGGTGCTGCTGCCTTCCTGGTGCTGCTGCCTTCCTGGTGCTGTTGCCTTCCTTTTGCTGCCATCTTCCTGATGCTGCCTGACTGCTGTGCTGTTGGACTACTGCCTGTAATGAAAGTATTGGTGTCCATTATTCTTTTTTTGGGGGGCTACATTGTGTTTGGCTCTTAACAAGTTACATTTTTCTTATCTGTTCTTTTCTCTAGTGTTTCACTTGACTGCTGCCTGCTACTCCTACATGTCCTCCACTGAAGCTTCCGAAAGTGGATATGACACTGATTATGTAATCACATTTGATTTTGGTATGTATTGACTGTCAATACTATACATGTGCTAAATCATGTATTTTCTTTACAGGTACCTTCCACTGCGGAAGAGCAGGAGCAGTTGAGTGGAAATCATTCTTCCCAGGGTCGTCGGCCTCAAGGTGCTGAGGAGGAAAGATGGGGTGTAAGTAGCCTTTATCATAGTTGTAATTGAATTTGTTTTCAGTTTTACTTACAAATTCTTTTTTTGTATTTCATTTATAGGTTTTACAACGTGAGGAAGGACAATGTGACATAATGACCTAATAATTCAAGCTGTGCAAGAGCGAGCAGCGTTGTGGGACCCCCGTGATCGGAATCATTCTGACTCAGCCTTTATCCGACTACTCTGGGAAGTGGCCAGGTCGCTATTGGATGATTGGGACCATGCAAGGCCAAAAGTTAGAAAGGATTTTCGTATGTATTGCAATGTCGTCTTATGCGTCTGTTTTGTTGTAAATGTTGGTGTCTTCTTTTTTCACAATTTTTTTTTTCTTCCCCCTTCACCCTTCACAGTGAAGATAATAAAAGTCCATTGGCGCTCGATGAAGGATCGCTTCAATAAGGACATGAGAGAGGAGATTCAGGTTTGAAGTGGTGCTGCTTGAAAAATCTGAAAATATAAGTACCATCATCAGCTATCTTTTCTGAAGCCTGTGTGAGTATCTTTTGTATTGTCTAACCATTATTTAAACTTTTTGTTTTTTTTACTGTTTTTCATTTATTTTCCACACAAAACCTGGAGCAGCACCACACAACCTGGATCATTCTCTGTTGGAGCGGCCCCTCATCGACCAGCCAACGAACAGGCCCAGTCCCAATCATCCACCAGCGATGGAGCAACTAGGCAGGCTTCACAGGCTGGGGACAGGAAGCCAGTCCATCTGGTTTTCCCCTCTCCCAGCCCTCTGCCACTACTTTACTGAGGTCTGCTGGCCAGCGGCAGAGGGCCTGGGAGAGGTCAGTCATGACTGAGTTTATTCACTTAAACTTGGTCTTCCAGGCTGGGATGAAGGCGGTTATAGAAAGACTGGATAGTGGGTTCATTCAGGTGAACACACATTTCCAGGAAGTCCACAAATGCCTGGAAGCTGACCTTAATAGACCGGCGCAACATTATTTCTCCGCTATAGAACGGGGTGTGACGGAAAACCTTAGTCCTGATCTCCAGCTGTATGTGATGAAGGCCTGTCAGGCTGCGTGCACTGAGGCCATGCAGCAGTTCCAATATCAGCAGCAGGCACAAACTTCATACCCTAAAGGGCAACAAGCTCCAGCACAGCACCAGTGGCACCAAGTAACCTATCCACCACCACCACAGCTAGACATTACGACTGTTCCAACAGTACCCAGCTACACCATGCAGCCGAGTGCAGCAGCTAAGCCTTCCCCTTCAACCACGCAGCTGAGTGCAGCAGCCCAGCCTTCCCCTTCAACCACGCAGCTGAGTGCAGCAGCCCAGCCTTCCACTCCCACCAGGCAGCAACAGGAACCAAAAGGCCAAGGAAGCAGCAAAACAAAGGCCGGGAAGCAAAAAGGAAAGAGACATTACCCACCCCCTCCAACCTCACATCCGAATGTGTCTTTTTTTTCAATTCTGTCCACATCTTCTCTTGGTTCTTTCCCATCCAATGTGTCAATCTCTTCCAACTTGTTTTCCACTCCTAATGTGTCCTCTTCCCCCAATGTGTCCTCTGCCAATGTTGATGACCCAATCTTCTAATTGACTGCCACTTCCACTTCCCTACTTCCCCAACCACTCCTAGCCTACCATCTCAGCCCAACAACCCCCCCCCCCCCCTCCCGGTCCATCATGTAACTCCCTCCTACAGGCCCCAAAAGGAAA
The DNA here is from genome assembly GCF_032444005.1 of Ranitomeya imitator. Classification (NCBI taxonomy): domain Eukaryota; kingdom Metazoa; phylum Chordata; class Amphibia; order Anura; family Dendrobatidae; genus Ranitomeya; species Ranitomeya imitator. The sequence goes on along the minus strand of NC_091284.1, from coordinate 341,714,451 downwards.
TCATATTATTTTCCTTTTTAATGTAAAATTTCAAATTGTTTTTATTTTTGTTAGTAAAAATTCTTTGTTTCACAATAACTGTGTCACTGTGTTTTCTTTATCTCTTTATTTAAACATTTAAATATGCATGTGTATTGTTGAGTGTATTGTTGAATGAAGTATTAACGGGTGTTACAGTTAAGGTGTTTATAATTAAAGTTACAGTGAAGGTGTTGATGTTACAGTCAGAAAACAGTACAGGTACATAACTGTTGTGAATTCCGCTCTTGGGCTCCCTCCGGTGGTTGTAAGTGACACTTTTGTGAGTTCTGCTCTTGGGCTCCCTCTTGTGGTTTCAAGTGGTATGGCTGCTCCTTGGATTTAGCTGTCAGCAGCTGCTTCTACTGATTGTCATTTCTGCTCGGCTATTTATGCCTGGCTCTTTCCTTCAGCCAGTGCCACTTGTAAATGGTTCCTGGTTGGATTCACATCTCTTTAGATTTCCCTGTTATCCTGACCAGTTCAGCAAAGCTAAGCTCTTGCTTGCTCTTTTCTGTCCACAGATTGTGGACTTATCCGTTCTGTGCTTTCTATGTTTGTCCAGCTTATCAGTATGAATTATCTCTGTGTTGCTGGAAACTCTGGGAAGCAGATTTAACCTCCACACCTTTAGTCAGGTGTGGAGATTTTTGTAATCTCTGCGTGGATTTTTGTAGTGTTTTATACTGACCGCACAGTATTCCATCCTGTCGTATCTATCTAGCTAGACTGGCCTCCTGTGCTTATCCTGGTTTCATTCTGTGTATGTCTTTTCCCTCTCCACTCACAGTCATTATTTGTGGGTGGCTAATCTATCCTTTTGGGATTTTCTCTGAGGCAAGATAGTTTTCCTGCTTCTATCTTTAGGGGTAGTTAGCTCTTAGGCTGTGACAAGATGCCTAGGTAGAGTTAGGAGCATCCCACGGCTACTTCTAGTGTTGTGTTGAGCTTAGGGACTGCGGTCAGTACAGATACCACTTCCTTCAGAGCTCATTCCATGTTGCTCCTAGACCACCGGATCGTAACACATAACATAACAGGTACATTTAACTTATTTACAGCTTAAACCATTTCATCTTGCCATGCCACACATCCAATATCAGAAAAAAAGTAGGCAGCTAATTTATCCCTCATTTGGGCAACTTCCACTGTAGTCCTCAAAGGGTGAGCATGGTAATCCTGCAATGTGGTATTAACAGGTTCCTCAAGTTCGTAGTGGGGCTGCTCTTTTGACAGGATGTAATCATGCAGAACAAACATGCTTTCACAACTTCATCAATTGTCTCTATTTTAAGATTGATTGGTTTTTCCAAAATGCGCCATTTAGCTGCCAGCAAATCAAAGGCACACTCCATAGTTCTTCATGCCCTTGTCAGTCTATAGATGAAAATCCTTTTTGTGTGATTCAAGTCCCGACTCGAGTATGGTTTTATGAGGCTGGCACACATTTGAAACACCTCATCCCCAACAACAAAAGGCATTGGCGGTCCTTCAGAGTTCGGAAGAGGTTGTGGAGGTGGAAAATTAAAATTATTACCATACAAACGTTGTCCCGTGTCAGAGTTTTTGAAAGTCTGTGAGTCATTTCCTCGTCCTAATGAGCCAACATCAACGGCGACAAATCGACACTCAGCATCAGCAATCGCCATGAGAACAATAGAAAAGTATTTTTTATAATTGAAGTACTCAAATCCACTTCCAGCAGGTTTCAGAATCTGAATGTGTTTGCCGTCCACAGCCCCCACACAGTTTGGAAAATTACAAATTTCCTTGAATTTTTCTGCATTTCTCAGCCAGAGTTCAGTTGTGGGTTGGGGGAGGAATTCTGCACGCAGAACGTCACACAATGCACGGCAGGTGTTTCCAGCAATCCCAGAAAGGGTGGATTGTCCAATCCAAAATTGAAAATGTAGAGATCTTAAGGTCTCTCTGGTAGCCAGGAATCTGTGGAAAGGAAAATGGGAAAAAAAATCAGTACATGGCTTTTAGAACAAGAATATTAATGACCGATGTTTCTTTTTCAAAATTACGTACCTTAGGGTCACCAAAAGACGTCCCTCTGCAGGAATTGCTCTACGTAGCTGTGTGTCCTGCCTGGTGATGGATCCTCTGACACGTAGCAGCAATTCTTGGAAGCTCTGTTCAGACATTCTTGTGTACTCGAAAAACTTTTGCGGGTTTTCACGAAGCTCGGTGAACAATGAGTGGTAGGCTCCACGGCTCTCTGAGACTGCAACAATGGGGTGTTGCCAATAGCAACGACGACTTCTCCGTCTTTCTCTTCTTCTTTCTTCCTCACAAGCCACAGCAAAAGCAAAAGCCAATTTTAATGATAAATCCAGATTCAGATTCCACGCTATCCATCTTGCAGCAAGATACATCGTCGAAAGAACAGGATTTCATCTGTGCAGTGTCTCTATATATAGAAATCCCATAAGCCACGCCCATTGGGAAATACTATACGCATGTGCATAAACAACGCAAACACATGCAAAAACGCATAGAAACGCATGCACAAGCAGCATTTTTTGCTGTAATGCATAAGATCATGTGGATACAAAACGCTGCATAAACATGCATTTGCATGCGTTTGCGTATGCAGATGATACGCTGCACACAGAAATGCTAATGGCTATGGCTAACCTAGCCATAGTGAGCCACAAGTGCTGAGCTAGCCTATTCACTGCCATCATCTCCAAATGAGTACTTTCTGATATCAATACAGCTAGAATACAGTGGGAAAAAGCAAAGGTTTGCAAGCCACTTGCATGCAATTTTTTGTACAGGAATGAAGACAAATTGCCTAATAATGTTAGTTGAAAAATGTAATAACTTTCCATTCTGGACAGAATTATTTAAAACATTTCAAGTGTAGTTAACGTGTAAAATTACTCTCTGTCTTTACACAGGAGAGTTTGTGGATTACCACATTTTTAAGCAAGAATGAAGATAGTGAGATCTGAGTAAATTATGCTATATGTAACACTGAGCATGTGGCTGCTTCAACATCAGTTCAGATAAGCGCATGGAGGGCCATATAACATACCAGGAGTGGAGGGGTTGCTTGGCTAGTGTTATATAGCGTCATTACAAACAGAGCGATCTTTTTCAAGTGTTTATTTCTGTTAATGTTGATGATTATGGCTTACAGCCAATGAAAGCCCAAAAGTCATTATCTCAGTAAATTACAATACTTTAAACACAAGCTTGAAAATTGATTTTAAAATCTGAAATATTGGCCTACTAAAATGTGTGTTCAGTAAATGCATTCAATACTTGGTCGGGGCTTCTTTTGCATCAATTACTGCATCAATGTGGTGTGGCATGGTGTCTGTGGCAGTGCTTAAGTGTTATAGAAGCCCAGGTTGCTTTGATAGTGGCCCTCAGCTCGTCTGCATTGTTGGGTCTGGTGTCTCTCATCTTCCTCTTGACAATTCCCCATAGATTCTCTATGGGGTTAAGGTCAGGCGAGTTTGCTGGTCAATCAAGCACAGTGATACTGTTGTTTTTAAACCAGGTATTGGTACTTTTGGAAGTGTGGACAGGTGCCAAGTCCTGCTGGAGAAGGAAATTTTCATCTCCAAAAATCTTGTTGGCAGAGGGAAGCATGAAGTGCTCTAAAATTTCCCGGTAGATAGCTGTGCTGACTTTGGCCTTGATAAAACACAGTGGACCTACAGCAGCAGGTGACATGGCTCCCCAAACTTCACACTAGACCTCCAGCAGCTTGGATTGTGTGTCTATCCATTTTTCCTCCAGACACTGGGACCTTAATTTGCAAAATTTACTTTCATCTGAAAACAACACCTTGGGCCACTGAGCAAGAGTCCAGTTATTTTTCATGTTGGCCCAGATAAGATGCTTCTGGTGTTGTCTATTGGTCATCAGTGGCTTGACATAAGGAATGAGACATTTGTATCCCATGTCCTGGATACGTCTGTGTGTGGTGGCTCTTGAAGCAATGACTCCAGCAACAGTCTACTCCTTGTGAATCTCCCCCCAATTTTTGAATGGCCTTTCATTAACAACTAGATGGTGGCCCGATTCTAACGCATCGACTATTCTAGAATATGCATGTCCACATAGTATATTGCCAAGCCACGTAATATATTGCCCTTCGACATAGTATACAGCACAGAGCCAAGTAGTATATTGCCCAGTCACGTACTATATTGACCAGCTACGTAGTATATTGCCCAGTCATGTAGTATATTGCCCAGCCACGCAATATATTGCACAGCCCACGTAGTATATTGCCCAGTCACGTAGTATATTGCACAGCCCACATAGTATATTGCTCAATCATGTAGTATATTGCCCAGCCACGCAGTATATTGCACAGCCCACGTAGTATATTGCCCAGTCACGTAGCATATTGCCCAGTCATGCAGTATATTGCCCAGCCACGCAGTATATTGCACAGCCCATAGTATATTGCCCAGTCACGTAGTATATTGCACAGCCCACATAGTATATTGCCCAGTCACGTAGTATATTGCACAGCCCACGTAGTATATTGCCCAGTCACGTACTATATTGCCCAGTCACGTAGTATATTGCACAGCCCATGTAGCATATTGCCCAGTCACGTACTATATTGCCCAGCCACGTAGTATATTGCACAGCCCACGTAGTATATTGCCCAGTCACTAACTACAGTGGGGCAAAAAAGTATTTAGGTAGACCTCAACTATGGGAGACAAACTGAGAAAAAAAAATCCAGAAAATCACATTGTCTGTTTTTTTAACATTTTATTTGCATATTATGGTGGAAAATAAGTATTTGGTCAGAAACAAAATTTCATCTCAATACTTTGTAATATATCCTTTGTTGGCAATGACAGAGGTCAAACGTTTTCTGTAAGTCTTCACAAGGTTGCCACACACTGTTGTTGGTATGTTGGCCCATTCTTCTATGCAGATCTCCTCTAGAGCAGTGATGTTTTTGGCTTTTCGCTTGGCAACACGGACTTTCAACTCCCTCCAAAGGTTTTCTATACGGTTGAGATCTGGAGACTGGCTACGCCACTCCAGGACCTTGAAATGCTTCTTACGAAGCCACTCCTTCGTTGCCCTGGCGGTGTGCTTTGGATCATTGTCATGTTGAAAGACCCAGCCACGTTTCATCTTCAATGCCCTTGCTGATGGAAGGAGGTTTGCACTCAAAATCTCACGATACATGGCCCCATTCATTCTTTCATGTACCCGGATCAGTCGTCTTGGCCCCTTTGCAGAGAAACAGCCCCAAAGCATGATGTTTCCACCACCATGCTTTACAGTAGGTATGGTGTTTGATGGATGCAACTCAGTATTCTTTTTCCTCCAAACACGACAAGTTGTGTTTCTACCAAAAAGTTCCAGTTTGGTTTCATCAGACCATAGGACATTCTCCCAAAACTCCTCTGGATCATCCATATGCTCTCTAGCAAACTTCAGACGGACCCGGACATGTACTGGCTTAAGCAGTGGGACACGTCTGGCACTGCAGGATCTGAGTCCATGGTGGCGTAGTGTGTTACTTATGGTAGGCCTTGTTACATTGGTCCCAGCTCTCTGCAGTTCATTCACTAGGTCCCCCCGCGTGGTTCTGGGATTTTTGCTCACCGTTCTTGTGATCATTCTGACCCCACGGGGTGGGATTTTGCGTGGAGCCCCAGATCGAGGGAGATTATCAGTGGTCTTGTATGTCTTCCATTTTCTAATTATTGCTCCCACTGTTGATTTCTTCACTCCAAGCTGGTTGGCTATTGCAGATTCAGTCTTCCCAGCCTGGTGCAGGGCTACAATTTTGTTTCTGGTGTCCTTTGACAGCTCTTTGGTCTTCACCATAGTGGAGTTTGGAGTCAGACTGTTTGAGGGTGTGCACAGGTGTCTTTTTATACTGATAACAAGTTTAAACAGGTGCCATTACTACAGGTAATGAGTGGAGGAAAGAGGAGACTCTTAAAGAAGAAGTTACAGGTCTGTGAGAGCCAGAAATCTTGATTGTTTGTTTCTGACCAAATACTTATTTTCCACCATAATATGCAAATAAAATGTTAAAAAAACAGACAATGTGATTTTCTAGATTTTTTTTTCTCAGTTTGTCTCCCATAGTTGAGGTCTACCTATGATGTAAATTACAGACGCCTCTCATCTTTTTAAGTGTCGGAACTTGCACTATTGCTGACTGACTAAATACTTTTTTGCCCCACTGTATATACACACAAGGAGTTCAGGTCCAGATTCATATATAAAAATGTCAATTTTATTAATATTAAACACTAATAACGTTCCTCGTAAAGTATCATATGACTTATATTACATGCTCAGCAAGGGAAAGCAACAACGGTACCAGACCTATGTGACCAGCCACTCACCGCCATTACATTAATAAGATGCTTAGTGCCACTATAATACTTAATGGGAAAAGGAAAACCCCCAGGATAGAATATTATTATGTATTGTGATCTAACGTCTCTCAAATCATGAGAGTGTCTCTATCTTACATCAACACAGCGTAATACACCTGGTATGCTTCCTTACCCATGTAGCAGGCAGCGGATGGTCACACAGTGCAGCCCCAACGCGCGTTTCGCGTTGGCTTTGTCAGGGGGCGCCACGTAGTATATTGCCCAGCCACGTAGTATATTGCCCAGCCACATAGTATATTGCCCAGCCACATAGTATATTGCCCAGCCCACATAGTATATTGCCCAGCCACGTAGTATATTGTCCAGTGACGTAGTATATTGCCCAGTCACGTAGTATATTGCTCAGTCACGTAGTATATTGCCCAGTGACGTAGTATACAGCACAGAGCCACGTAGTATATTACACAGCGACGTAGTATACAGCACAGAGCCACGTAGTATATTGCCCAGCCACGTAGTATATTGGCCAGTCACGTAGTATATTGCCCAGCTACGTAGTATATTGCCCGTGACAGGTAGCTGGCGAGACCAATCAGCGACTTGGATTCCATGACAGACAGAGGCCGCGACCAATGAATATCCGTGACAGACAGAAAGACAGAAGGACAGAAAGAAGTGACCCTTAGACAATTATATAGTAGATCTTTTCAAGGCTGCAGCTATCCCTGTTGCTTGTGCACCTTTTTCTACCACACTTTTTCCTTCCACTCACACTCAACTTTCCATTAATATGCTTGGATGCAGCACTCTGTGAACTGCTAGCTTCTTTAGCAATGACCTCTTGTGGAAGGAGTGTGTCAATGACTGCCTTCTGGACATCTGTCAAGTCAGCAGTCTTTCCTATGATTGTGGAGCCTACTGAAACAGGCTAAGGGATCTTTTTTCACGCTTAGGAAGCCTTTGCAGGTGTTTTTTGTTAATTATTCTAAATTACTGAGATAATGACTTTTGGGTTTTCTTTGCCTGTAAGCCATAATGATCAACATTAATAGAAATAAACACATGAAATAGATTACTCTGTTTGTAATAACTCTATATAATTTATGACTTTCACTTTTTGTATTTGAGAACTGAAATAAATTCACTTTTTGATGATATTCTAATTTTGCGAGAAGCACCTGTACATGTTAGCTCATGGCACTTTGCTTGACATTTTCACTTTCTGCAATCATTTCATTCTAGTAAGATCAGAGAGGTCAACTATTGCAGTATTATTAACATGGTCTTGTACCATCCTACTCACGTGGGCATTCAATTCTTTGGATTGTTTATTACTAGTGTCAATGTAAGTTCTGGTTGTTGGCTATCACAATAAATGGCCTTACTGGCTCTTTAAAGGGAACCTGGAGGATTTTGGATTGTGCTGAGTAATCTACAGTGTCACTTTGGGGCTGTTATACTGATTAAAATAATATCTCGGTTGATGAAATCCGTCTTGTAGTTGTTGTTTAATTGGTATTTTCAGTTTTGTGTTAATGATATGCTCGTGCTTTGGGGCGGCCTGTGGGGGGGGTCTTCATGTGGTGCTCTGCTTAGCTATTCATCTGTATGGCTTCTGACAGGTCACTGATCCCTCACTGACCTGCCCCCTAGTTTCCATAAAGAATATTACATATACATATTTTTTTTTAAAAAAAGTCTATAGGTTACTGTGCACAAAAGGAATCAGTCAGCAGGATTTCACCCCCAACCTATTTATATGTGCATGTAACTCTTTCAAAGACAAGTTCAGTAATAACTTTACATAGTCAGTCCATTTCTCCATTATCAAGACATTAGTGCTTGAATTTATATGCAAATTAGGTTATAAATCTGCAGCCTCTGTCACTTCAGCACATTCCCCACCTGCAGCCTGTATTGTCTGTGACTTCAGGCAAAGAAGTCCTCAATCAAGTAGGAGGAAGCCACCAGTCAGCTAGGAGGAAGGCGCTCTGGGTTGGGGGAACAGAGCTGGGGTGACAGAGGTTTCACAGCTATAGCATCATTTGCATATCAATTCAGACGCTGAATTCTCAGTTACAGACTGGCCATATGTAATGACCTAAAGAGGACATTACAAACGTTTTTATGCATTCATAGGAGCTTGTGGAATAATTCATGCTTTGATGTATTGCCTGATATTATTCTGTCGTCAGATTAAATGTAAGTTGTTGGTCTATACTACGACTGGAGACCAACAGGTGGTGGTATAAGGGTCTGCAAGGAACTGTATTGGAAGATGTCTGCTCAACATCTTCTAAATTCTGGTGGCTATGGTGACCAGAGAGAGTTGGCAGTTCGAGAGAGTCAAGCCACTCTAGAGATGAGGAGTAGGGTATAAGGGCGGCTAGGATTAAGTACTTTACCAGACAGTCTTTTCACAGTCCTGACAACCAAGAGCCGACAACAGAAGAAATATAAAAGGCACATTCTTGCCTTATGCAGAGAATCTAAATACAGAACCCAAACAGGTCTGGATACTGGCGAGTGGCACTCAGCATTCTGCCCGCTATAGTAGGTAGTTCAAGAGATCGAGGGTCTAACCCTAAAGGCCCTAAAGCTGCAGAGCCCATCGCACCAAGACCAAACCTCAGTTATAGATTTGCCATATTTGAGTATCAGTCTCGTTGCCATCCAGCTGGACATGTATGGAAATCCAGTGTTGTTTCTAAATGATAAAGAAGCTGTGACTCATTGATCTGTTATCCAATAAACTGTTTGAACTGTTCATACCAAGGTCTGGTCAGCCTTCTTCCTACCTACCTGCCTCTAAATTGTCTAGATGTACCCTGGGAACAGGTCTGGGACTGCCATGACCGAGTAGGAGCACCGTAACATTCAAAACTGCATAACACCGCAGAATAGCCATATCACTGCTTGCCACCTACATCTGGGCCTAATAGCGTCTCCTGGCCCTACTACTTGGGTATCGCACATGTAAAGGTATTGCTGGACTTGTCTTTAAAAGAGCTACTTTTTCCAGCATTAAATATACATAAATAAAAGAAACATAAAATGAAATTAAGCAAGGCAAACTAAATTTATTCTATACTATTGCAAAAAAAAATGTTATTACAGTCATGGCCAAAAGTATTGACACCCCTGCAATTCTGTCAGATAATACTCATTTTCTTCTTGAAAATGATTGCAAACACAAATTATTTGGTATTATTATTTTCATTTAATTTGTCTTAAATGAAAAAACACAAAAGAGAATGAAGCAAAAAGCAAAACATAGATCATTTCACACAAAGCTCCAGAAATGGGCCAGACAAAAGTATTGGCACCCTCAGCCGAATACTTGGTTGCACAACCTTTAGCCAAAATAACTGCGACCAACCGCTTCTGGTAACCATCAATGAGTTTCTTACAATGCTGTGCTGGAATTTTAGACCATTCTTCTTTGGCAAACTGCTCCAGGTCCCTGATATTTGAAGGGTGCCTTCTCCAAACTGCCATTTTTAGATCTCTCCACAGGTGTTCTATGGGATTCAGGTCTGGACTCATTGCTGGCCACCTTAGAAGTCTCCAGTGCTTTCTCTCAAACCATTTTGTAGTGCTTTTTGAAGTGTGTTTTGGGTCATTGTCCTGCTGGAAGACCCATGACCTCTGAGGGAGACCCAGCTTTCTCACACTGGGCCCTACATTATGCTGCAAAATTTGTTGGTAGTCTTCAGACTTCATAATGCCATGCACACGATCAAGCAGTCCAGTGCCAGAGGCTGCAAAGCAACCCCAAAACATTAGGGAACCTCCGCCATGTTTGACTGTAGGGACCGTGTTCTTTTCTTTGAATGCCTCTTTTTTTCTCCTGTAAACTCTATGTTGATGCCTTTGCCCAAAAAGCTCTACTTTTGTCTCATCTGACCAGAGATCATTCTTCCAAAATGTTTTAGTCTTTTTCAGGTAAGTTTTGGAAAACTCCAGCCTGGCTTTTTTATGTATCGGGGTAAGAAGTGGGGTCTTCCTGGGTCTCCTACCATACAGTCCCTTTTCATTCAGACGCCGACGGATAGTACGGGTTGACACTGTTGTACCCTCGGACTGCAGGGCAGCTTGAACTTGTTTGGATGTTAGTTGAGGTTCTTTATGCAACATCCGCACAATCTTGCGTTGAAATCTCTTGTCAATTTTTCTTTTCCGTCCACATCTAGGGAGGTTAGCCACAGTGCCATGGGCTTTAAACTTCTTGATGACATTGCGCACGGTAGACACAGGAACATTCAGGTCTTTGGAAATGGACTTGTAGCCTTGAGATTGCTCATACTTCCTCACAATTTGGTTTCTCAAGTCCTCAGACAGTTCTTTGGTCTTCTTTCTTTTCTCCATGCTCAATGTGGTACACACAAGGACACAGGACAGAGGTTGAGTCAACTTTAATCCATGTTAACTGGCTGCAAGTGTGTTTTAGTTATTGCCAACACCTGTTAGGTGCCACAGGTAAGTTACAGGTGCTGTTAATTACACAAATTAGAGAAGCATCACATGATTTTCTGAACAGTGCCAATACTTTTGTCCACCCCCTTTTTTTATGTTTGGTGTGGAATTATATCCAATTTGGCTTTAGGACAATTCTTTTTGTGTTTTTTTCATTTAAGACAAATTAAATGAAGATAATAATACCAAATAATTTATGTTTGCAATCATTTTCAGGAAGAAAATGAATATTATCTGACAGAATTGCAGGGGTGTCAATAACTTTGGCCATGACTGTATCTTGGGTATATTGCAACTGTTCATACTGTAGTGATTTAGAAGAGGGCAAAATCATTTAGATACAGAGCTAAAACCTGCTTAAAGGGAACCAAACCGTAGGCAGCATGTATCAGCCACTGGCTGTATAAACCCAGCCACGTATGTTTTTAATAGCTGTCAGGGACCGAGCCGCACTGTGCACTAGTCATACAGGCAAGTCCCAGGTGGCTTCTCCCTGCCCACTGACAGTAACTGACAAGTCTCTGTCTCTATGAGTGTAGCAGGAAGAAGCCACTGGGACCCACCTGTAAGACTAGTGCACAGTGCGGCTCGGTCCCCAGCAGCTGTTAAAACCATGATTTTCTGAAACGTTGCAGCATTTCCGAGACAAACATCCATGGCTGGGATACTACAGTTAGTACCTCATACATACAGTTTGGGCAGCATGTATCAACTGACAGGATCCCTATAAGAATAAGTAATTACAAAAAATGACCTTGTCGAAAATGTTAAATATTTTACGGCTATAGCCATGTTTGGGTGATACTGAGAGGACTAAGAAACTGCATACAAAAGGGGCAGAAATTGCTAAGTGCCAACTGAACAGCATTTAGTAAGAAAAGCTTTGAATTCCTTAAAAGCTAATATTAGGGTATGTGTCCACGTATTGGCAGCAATTTGGACACAGCGGATAGGCCATTCCGCCCAAAGTGCCGCCCCGTTGTACGCGAGGTGATTCCGGATGTGTTCATTGAACACATGCGGAATCACCGCATCGTGTTCATATACTGTGTTATTTATCTTGTGGAAATGGAGCGTCTCTTCATGATAAATAGACATGCTGTGGTCGGTAAAGACGCGCTGCATTTCCAGATACGCAGGGCCAGATGCACGCATAGTGGAGATGGGATTTCATAAAATCCCCTCCACTATGCTGTAACATCTGGACGCTGCAGATTGGATGCTGTGGCTGTATGCAGCGTCCAATGCACAGAAAAAACTCAAGCAATACGTCCCGTGAAAACATACCCTTACAAGAACCAAACACAGTTGTTCCTCTTGACATAGCTCAAGTCTCAATTCCAAAAGAAATTCACTGAGAGGCAATACTTTTCATTTACATCTTAGTTTTTTAATTCGCGATTTCTCAATTATTTGACTCATGT